>NC_141106.1:22950684-23530684 GCF_041138505.1 Cibotium barometz
TTTATCTCTCGTTCCTCTTGGCAATCTGACCACCATAGGAGCAACATCTAGCACTCTCCTCAAATGGCCATGGTCATATTTATCTCGTGTTCCTCTTGGCAGTATGACCACCATAGAAATGGCATCTAACACTCTCCTCGGATGGCCATGGTCATATTTATCTCTCTTGCTCTCTTGGCGTTCTGATCACCATAGGAACAACATCTAGCACTCTCCTCATTTCATCAAGAATGCAAGCTTGTGCTCTATGCTATGTAGGCTCAATTGTTGGTGCTAGAGACTTTTAGGGCTATGTTTTTAGTTTTGGCTACGGGAGGTAAAGGTGCATAGGATGGTCCCGCATACCCATAAGTTGGTACTCCAATTAATGATTTTGGTAATGGTTTTGGAAGTACGTTTGCTATATGATTCATTGGGTATCAAAATACCAATATATCCCATTAACTACAGGTAGGCTAGGAGGTATAGGTGCATAGGATGGTCCCATATGCCCATAGGCTGGTGCTCCAATCGATGATTTTGGTAATGGTCTTGAAAGTACATTTTCTATATGTATCTTTGGGTATCCCACTATTGATATCCCATTAACTACAGGTAGGTTCATGAATATGTAGTCTCTCAGTTTCCTAAGCTTCTAGAGCTGGTACTTTAGTCTCTAAGAGAGTGGGTGTTAACCCCATTCTAGGGTTAAAAAGTTTTGCCACACCCAATTATATGCCAAAGCATGAGTAATCTACATCAAATGTCAAGGATGGACACGCCAAACTTATGTACAAACAAGCCATAAAGCAATGGTGTCCAAATCTCAAACTTGGATAGGCGCTCGTTCGTAAAGGTCCGATGGATAAGTAATGGTGTTTTTCCCATCCCCCCCAAGAGCATATGGTAGTGAGCTAGGATAATTTCCCTAGTGTTGTAATGCATCAATGTATTATGATATGAAGCAATGTATAAGCGATAGGCCAAATAGAAGCTTTGGGTGCCTACCTAGCCACACTTATGGCCATGTATAAAAGATAATTTCTCCCATATGTAATTGAGCTTTCCATGTTGCTAAACCTCTCTCTAATCTTCTCTCTAATCCATGCTCGTGAGTGTGTGTGAGTGATTTGATGTGAGAGGAGTGAGCAGTGCCCGTAGTGCAATGTGATGGTGTGGCAACACTCACAAGAGAAGGTGAATGGTAAGCTACCCATGGTGGTGTTGCTCTTGGAGACCTCAAGGGTTACGAGCTCGGCCATCAAAAAGATCCCCACATGACACATTGTGAGGTGACTAGCGGTGAGTGGTTCCCTCTTTGTTATCTCTTAGCCTTAACAATTTTAGCATTATGTCAATGAATAATCCCTTGGCTTTATCATTTGTTTTTCTCTAATCTACGGTCTACCCAATTCCTATGCTCTTGATTGTGGGATTCCATTAAAAAGAGGCAGATTTGATGGAGACTTGTTTGATTTTGGCTTTATTTTAACTCTTTTTTCCATTTTTCAAGAGAGTATTTTAGCCTAATTTATTGCTTGATTTGTTGTTTTCAAGGTGTTTGGAGTGATTAACGGTGTTGAAAATAGGTTTGGATTGCACATATTATATAAAATGAGAGTTCAACATTGCATTTTTACTTTCTTTCATGCTTAAACATAGTGTTTTTTTGCTTAACTTTTATAATATTGTTATGTTTAAGTGCATTAGATTGTTAGCAACTATTGTATAAGAAGCTTGATCATCAAAAAAATTTCAAAAAACAATCTTGAAATTCAGTAATTGCTCTTAATGGATTGGTTTTTTCCGATAAGGGGGTGATTAATGAATCTCAAGAGCCAAAAAATTTAAAAGAATGTGTGTCCATTTTGATCATATAAGGTGTCGAAATCAGTGTTTTTGAGAGTATTTAGACGTATCAAAACACCCAATTACATCTTTTTCTTCATCATTTGGTGAATTCTTACTCTCTTTTACCTCATTACACTAAGAAAAAAGGGTAAAATTAATCCTTAAATAATCTTTGATTATTAAGTTAATGACACAATAAAGTATGCAAATAGTTTAGCATTTTCATTAGTAATCTAATGATACACAACATTACGTGAATTAATTCATGATTAAAGATTAATTAGAGCCCAAAATTTGAGCCACAAAGAGAAAAAAATCAGCATAAGTGTTAATCTGATTAGTGTTAATTGGAGCTTAATTCATGATTAAAGATTAATTAAAGCCCAAAATTTGAGCCACAGAGAAAAAAATCAGCATAAGTGTTAATCTGATTAGTGTTAATTGGAGCTTAGTTATCATGTGTTCAATGCATGTGTAAGAGATGTGTGAGAGGTGTGTAAGAGATATGTAAGGGGGGAGTGGATATAAGCCAAGAAAAGGTTGTAAGTTATGTGCATTGAATGAGGGGAGTGGAAATAAGCCAAGAAAAGGTTGTAAGTTATGTGCATTGAATAACTTAAAAATAAAGAAAATCACACTGTCACATCACCAATCACGTGAAAAAATAAATTCATGACACCACATCACCGATCATGGTTCACGATGCCACATCACCAATCATGCCTCTTGAATCACGATTGTGAAAACATAAGCCTACAAAATCACGATTGTGAAAACATAAGCCTACAAAATCACGGTGCAATAACAAGGTTAAAAGAGAAAAGAACAGCTAGTCTAGAAGGTTTAATTTAGACCTCGAAGCTAGCCTTAGGTAGCCATTGAGACCTATGCACCCATTCAGGCCTCACAGTCCTTAGGGACTTCGTACCTGCATTGGACAAACACTATACACATGAGTGCACCACTGGGTTTCACCAAAACTGTAATAATCCCAATGCCACCAGTCTCAAGTCCCTTGAATCACTTCTCAAATCCCTTTATCCTTTAGTGAACATACTCTTTCCATGCTAAATAGTTTCAGAAGGGGGGTCACACATGGGTTGAAAGATGTCCTTGGCCAAGAAGTAGATTCACATAGCACAAGTGAATCTAGGAAATATCCAAATATATGAATAAATTTATGGTTCCACAGACCCATATGAGTTTATGCAAATGTTTGAACATCATTATGATGCTTTTAGAGCTATTGACTGCCCATGTAAGGTTCAAGCTTTCAAATTATGCTTAATGAGAAAAGTCAACGATAGTTTACCACACTGTGACCCAAGATCAAAGTCAATTTTAGAACTTTGAAGGCGCCTTCCATCTATGGGTTCTCGAGGCAAGGTCACTGGTGGTGTGCATCACTTGAACTTTACTCAATTGAGCGGAAAACTAATGAAACCTTATGAGATTTTATCATCCAGATAAAAACTCTAGCTTCATGGTGTGAACCATGGGAAAAATTGAATGACGCTCAATTGAAATACTGTTTCATGATGGGGCTAAAGAAAATTGGGTTGCACGATTTGATCCTTGTATCAAATCCTGATACCTTTGATTAATGTTACAAAGAGGCTATCCAATTGGATGAAAACATGTCGGATGATGACCTAGAAGTGGAAAATCTCTCAACTAAACAAAGGGTTAAAATTTTGATTTCGGAGCTCACCACTCAACAACTTTACATTGCTTTGATGGGAAGAGAAATTTGGGATGGACAAGGAGCTAAACATCAACAAAACCTGCAACCTCTTCCACTTGGGGGACATAAAGCCAATGCTTTTGTATTGTAATCATGGCAAACAAGGTCACAAAACCAAAGTTAGAGGAGATTGTCCTAGGTGGTGATTAACCTGGCCAACACCTGGTACTCCATTGATGAAAGTGAGCAAACCATCTTCTTGGAAACCCCCAAAACATCCTTCACATTGCTCTTACGCAAGGATTCCTTAACTAAAATTGAGGAACTTGAACCATTCCAATGGATACCTAGAATAGAAATCGGCTTTGAGATCAACTTGGGAGTCTGAACCATCCAATCTCAAATCTATTCTTACAGGCAAAACAATCTCATGACATATGAGCTATGGCACTGTCTAGGCAAGCCAAGCTTGTAGGCTCATGAATGGATTTCTTGGACTGGCACTCAAGGCATACCTTGTCTAGGATCTTTTGAATGTATAGTTTATGTGGACTCTGCATTCTTGAAATGTAAGATTTGTGTGTTAGGCTATGTGCTGGAAGTGGATTTTACCCTCGGAAGGGAATGGGCTACCTTGGTACAAGCTATACCAAACTTCGTCAGCCAAACATGTGCCATGAAGATTTCTAGCAAAGAAGTGGTGGGGGGTGACATTTTGTGACAAGGATGAAATAACACTTAATACTCTTTATGACCTTGTTCAAAAGAGACAACTGGCTTCTACATCAGAAGCCATGCCTGCTGAAGACCCACCCTCTCCACCATCAAAGATATGTTGTGATGAACTCTCTAAATCAGCCCTATCCCCAAACAAGGAACGAGTCCCAAATCCACATATTTAGAGTCCTCAATCTGTAGGTCTCCATTAAGGTGACCATTCTGTTTCTTCAACATTTGGAGTAAGAGCCACATCTTTTGTAGAAAGAGTCGTCCAAAATATATCCTCTATGTTTGAAGAACCTCTTCTACAAGTGTTAACATAGAAGCAGCAAGATCTAAACCACACAATCTCATCTACAACAACCACTCCTAGAAACAATTCCCAATACCCAACTCTGGCATCAATGGTCAAACCCATGTCTACCAAAGAACCCAAGGATTAAAATTATACTACAAGGAACAATCCTCACAAGAACCTCCCATAAACATATTTTGGTGAATCATTATAAAAAAGAGTGTAAAGGTCAAGGACATCATTAATAGACACATGGATGCTACCAAGAAAAAAGATTAGCATAAAGAGTTAGATTGTACTCATGAGTGGCCAACTCCTAGCAATAAAATAATTTAAGGGTCAAATGATAAAGAATAGACAAGGATTCAAAGAGTTTTCACCACCGTGATTCTTCCACATCACGGCCATGATTTCTAACACCTACAAAATCACGAAGGCTAAAACACTACTTTCCCAAGAGAAGAAATTGCCCATCACTTCATCCAATGGAGGATGTAATTAGAGATGTCTCCACAAATCATCTACATGAACTTGCTCTTTGAACCAGCCGAGTTACAGAAGTTCAGTGGGGCAAACACAAGAAATCTACATGAACCTTCTCTTTGAACCAGTTGTTGCACAAGCTCAGTAGGCAAACACAAGAAACCTACTCTCCTAAAAATGGAGGTAGCCACAAGAACCTGTTGCTCACATGGTGGTTAAGAAAATTCTAGGGAGCCACAAGACCACCTGTTGCTCACATGGTGGTTAAGAAAATTCTAGGGAGCCACAAGACCACTACTTGCAAAGTTAGAATGCCACAAGAACCTCCCACAACTACAGTCCGATGAATCATCATCAAAAGAAGTGCAAAGGTCAAAGACATCATTAATAGACACATGGATGTTATTAGGAAAAAACATCAGCATTAAGAGTCAGATTGGACTCATGGGTGTCCAACTCCTAACAATAAAATACTTTAAGGGTCAAATGATAAAGAATAGACAAGGATTCAAAGAGTTTTCACCACAGTGATTCTTCCACATCACAGCCGAGTTCTAACACTTGCAAAATCATGAAGGCTAAAACCCACACAAATGTGCAACCACATGGCCACAAGGTTTCCTCATCATATTTCCAATCCAAGAAACCATTATTATGTGATTTCATACAATTTGATTCTCAAAATCACACTTGTGGTTCATTCCTAAACAAGAATATTCTTCAACTGGCCTATCATCCTTGTCTAATACAATCAAAGAAAGTAATTGCTTTACTCAAAGAAAGCAATAGGCCTATCATCCTTGTCTAATACAATCAAAGAAAGCAGCTGCTTAGTGAGAAAACTTTTACTTTACTCATCCTTGTCTAATACAATCAAAGAAGGCAACTTCTTTACTCAAAGAAAGTAATGAGCCTATCATCCTTGTCTAATACAATCAAAGAAAGCAACTGCTTTACTCAAAGAAAGTAATGAGCCTATCATCCTTGTCTAATACAATCAAAGAAAGCAATTGCTTAGTGAGTACACTTTTACTTTACTCATCCACTGGTGGAAACCTTGTCAACACCTTCCAAGCACATCTCTATAGATGGGGGGACCATGGTGGGTGTATGCCTGACCCATGGTACAACCCATCACTTGGAGTTCCTTAAAGTTTAGCCTCACCAACAATAGCCAATGATCTCGTCCAGGTAGCCTCTAACCCTTTACAATAAATGGCTCCACAATCTTGTAAGTCGACTAAATTCTTTCAAACCCTCTCCAAATGTTTCGAACAGCTCCAACTAAAGTTTAAAGAATCAACTTTTTTGTACTTCATGGTATATCAGCTTAACCAATGGTCAAAGATCACCTAATTGTTCTTAATGGATAAAAAGCACATGGGAAGTAAAGCAGGTCGTCAACACAAAATCCGCTCACAGCCTACAAGGGACACATTAACCAATAAGATGTGCGTATAAGGACTTGCTTGTTAATGCTCCTCAAAACCTTAGCCTCTCTTCTTCCATTGGTAATAGCCATAGAATCCGTAAATTATAACCGTGCATGTGATTGCCAAAAAGCAAACCAAAAAAAAAGGAACAAGAAAAAGAAAATATAAAAATAGGAAACAATCACATGCAATGGCCCCCACCCCAATTAGGATCCCATATGTTATTAACATTTTCATGTATTAAATAGCTTCTTCATTCCTTTGGAGGATAAAATCATGCAACCTCTACTTATCAACACCAAGAATACATCTACCCCTCGATAAAGTTTTCGATTCGATCATGAGGACGCGATCGACATTGGGAAGGAGTGGGATATTAACCCCATTTTTGGGTTTACAAGGTTTGCCACACCCAATTATATGTCAAAGCATGAGTAATCTACATCAAATGTCGTGGATGGACGTGCCAAAATCATGTACAAACAAGCCATGAAGTAATGGTGTTGTCCAAATCTCAAACTTGGACAGGCGCATGTAACGGTCCGATGGATAATTAATGATGTTTCCCGCTCCTCCAAGAGCATGTGGTCATGAGATAGGATGTGCTCCCTAGTGTTTTAATACATCAATGTATTATGAGATAAAGCAATGTATAAGAAATAGGCCAAATGAAAGCTTTGGGCACCTGCCTGACCATAGTTTAAGTATGTGTGAACAATTATAGCCATGTATAAAAGGTAATTTCTTTTATAATGCAAGGACACTCCCCCATTATGCAATTGATCTCTACCTCTTGCTAAATCTCTCTCTAATCTTCTCTCTAATGCATGCTAGTTTGTGTATGTGAGATGTGAGAGGAGGGAGTAGTGCCCGTAGTGCAATGCGACACTATGACAACGCTTGCGGGAAAAGGCGATCGTGGGGATCTTTCCAATGGCCGAGCTTGTAACCCTTGAGATCTCCAAGCTCAACATTTCCATGGGTAGCTTACCATTCACTGTTATGGGGATCTTTCCGATGTAACCCAAGCTCTCCAAGCTCAACACTGCCATGGGTAGCTTAACATTCACCTTCTACCGACGAGCGTTGTCACACCATCACGTTGCACTACGGGTACTACTCCCTCCTCTCACATTAAATCACTCACACACACTCACTAGCATGCATTAGAGAGAGGTTTAGTAAGAGGGAAAGCTGTATTATGAGAGAAATTACCTTTATACATGGCCATAACTATTCACACACACAAATTATGGTTGGGTAGGTGCCCAAAGCTTCTATTTGGGGTTAACATCTCAAACTTGGATGGACGCCCATAAAGGTTTGATAGATAATTAATGGTGTTTCTTGCTCCAAGAGCATTTGGGAGTGCATATGGTAGTGAGGTAGGATGTGCTCCCTAGTGTTGTAATGCATCAATGTATTATGAGATGAAGCAATGTATAAGCAATAGGCCAAATAGAAGTTTTGGGCACCTACTCGGCCATAGTTTAAGTGTGTGTGAACACTTATGACCATGTATAAAAGGTAATTTCTCTCATAATGCAAGGATACTCACCCATTGTGCAATTGAGCTTTCCCTCTTGCTAAACACCTCTCTAATTTTCTCTCTAATGCATGGTAGTGAGTGTGTGTAGTGAGTGATTTGATGTGAGAGGAGGGAATAGTGTCCGTAGTGCAACGTGACGGTGTGACAATGCTCATAAGAGAAGGCGAATCGTAAGCTACCCATGGCGGTGTTGAGCTTGGAGACCTCAAGGGTTATGAGCTTGGTCAATTGGAAAGATCCCTATGACACGTTGAGATGAGTAGAGGTGAATGGTTCCCTCTTTATTATCTCTTAGCCGTAATAGTGGCTACCCTTGTTCTTTCGCGAGGTACTGCTTCTCTTTGGATAACATTATTTTTCCTTTTCATTTCTTCTTTTATTAGATTTGAAGGTTAACGTCCTATCTGAGAGGATGAGAATTCTTGCTTCTCCGCTAGACTATTTGCGCGATGGCTATAGAACGGTGTCCTATCTTTGGCATCCTGTTTGCGGGGGCTATAGAATGAGAATTCTAGCTCCTTCGCTAGACTACCTTTTCTTGAAGTGATTTCCTCTTGAGAGGTCCTTGCTTCCCTTCTTCCTATTGTCCTCTTGCTTTGGTAGGCTAAGGGTGGTGTGACTCACCCCACTACTAAATCTTTTTGTATTTCTTACCGCCTTAACAAGTCTTGGGGTATAGGTGTTACCTTCCTCATCAACATACATCATTTTTTATCAGTGGCTTGCTAGTAACACTTGATCCTAGGGGTGTATTAGGAAATCAAAATGACCCCCACAAGTCCCTAGGAATATCAATGATTGTGTGTAGAGGTTGTGCGAGGCATCCTCATACAACACCATTCCTTCATTGTTGACTCCAAGCCTCCTCAAGAAGAATTTATCAAATGACATTAGAGAACTGAGTCTTTACTGGCTCTATTTGGGCTCTAGTAGCTTCTTGCAATCTTCTGAGCCTTTCTATCTCATCGACCATTGCAAAGGTCTAACCTTCTTAATGTCCCTTGTTGGGACATACATCATTCTGTTCGTCGGAGTGTCTAGATAGAACTCTTGGTTTTCTCACTAGCCCGACAATACCACTCGCGGGTTATCCAAGAGGTCTATCTCAATTTTCGCACACTGTGACATCATTGGCATCTCTCCAAGAGTATCCCATTAGTGTCAATGAAGATTGGGACTTGGTTAGTTATGTGGAAGCCATAACATTATAAGACATCATATGCTTCATTGCTTCTCACCCCCATTAGTCTTCTAGCTTGAGCCTTTTGGCTACTTCTATTGATGACTCACCTCTGAACACTCCATGGTTTTGTTTGGCCATATCCGAGCTTGGACATTGAATTATGCTAATGCCCCATAATCTTGATATTGTATCCTCCATTGTGAAGAATTATTGGTCTGCTTCCAAATTGGAATTTGGTGCTACCAAGGTGGTTAGATCGACTCTTAGTCCTATCCCACTCCCTAGCATTGGTGCATACAACAATGTTTCGTGTTCAAATGTTAGGTTTGTGTATAAAGTCACAATGATTCAGCCTAAAGGTAAATGCACAAGCACTTGGTCCAAAGCCATAATCACTTGCTGAGATCCTTTTTATGATTTTTGACATGATACGTATGTATTAGACACTTGCTCTAAAATAATTTTAGAACTTTCTCCGTGCTTGTGTATTCTCAAACCCATTCCTGTTCTAGGTCACGTAAGGCAACATTTAACCACATATGCTTGTCCTTGTTTGTCTCACAAGCATTATGTGGCCTACCCTTACGATGGCTGCTTGAATCATGCAAACCCCTTATTGTAAATGCAGTACTCGAGTGCACACCATTGTTCCTGTAAATCATGACCTAATTGTATTGTTTTTGATATAGAGCTTGACTTCGTACGACTAGCATGAACATGTAAATAGCCAACTCAATAGGAATTTTAGCCTTTAGGTATATTTTGTATTAAGATGTTGTAATGTATTATTTTGTTCTTCACATTTAAGGTCCAAAACCCCATGTCAGATCGTTCAACCGCTACAAACTCATGATTGAAAAAAAGCATTGCATAGTCAAGAGCATTGTTAGTTCGTGTTCAAGATACCAAATGTCAGAGGTGTAAGGCTCGAAACATTCATTATTTCCAACATTTTGATGGTTCTTCAATCTCAGTGCTTTTGTTATCCAGCTCGTGGTACCGTTTATGGTCAAGAAGTGGTACACTTTGGTGAATGATGAGGCAAAGCTATATATACTCTGTGTGGGACTGCTGGTTGGCCAGCCTAAAGGCTATCGGAGAGAAGAAAAGATTAAAAAAATACTAAATAAAAATAATACATGTCCAAAAAATTCCCTTTTTAGGGCTTGACAAAAAGCTATTTTCACACACCCCCTCTCGAGCCAAAAAGGGAACCATGAGAGAAGATGAGAGAAGACGATGGATGCCAAGGTCCTACATTGACACACTGGTAGAAGGAATGTATCTCCCAAAAAGGGAACCATGAGAGAAGACAATGGATGCCAAGGTCCTACATTGACACATTGGTAGAAGGAATGTATCTCCCAAAAAGGGAACCATGAGAGAAGACGATGGATGCCAAGGTCCTACATTGACACACTGGTAGAAGGAATGTATCTCCCTATGGAAACAAAATCTGATAAAGTCAAAGAGGGCGATTGTGGAGGCAAAGGTTGTGAAGGTGAGTTGATGTAGATGGGTTGATCGTCTCCCAAAGTGAGATCTTGAATGGGACTCTTCTCAGAGTAAGAAGGCCCATTCCCTATGTGGTCCAGATGAGAGTTTGGAGAATCAACTTCTGGTGAGAAGAGTTGGTCCTTCGGGAGTGCGGGTAGAAGATCCATGTGTGCTCTCAAGGCTTCAATCCCTTTGCTCACGATAGTTCTGATACCATGTGAGGGAAAAAGGACGAAAGGACCAGATGTACGAGAGATCAAAGCAAAACAACATAGCATAAAATATGTGAGTGAGTCTATATATAATGGTGAGTAAACATATGTACAAGAGCCCTCTAATGTGAGGTGACTATGAGTAGAAAGACTAGTAAAGAAGCACAGATAATGTCGGAGATGAAGCACGATCGATGACAAAGGCTCGCGTCGATGTGAGGCAAAGGTACTCCGTGAGGTGGTCGATGTCGAACGCTCGCCATCGGTGATGCAAAGGCACTCCGAGAGGTGGTAATGGTAGCAAAAGATGAGGTGATACAGGGCTCTGGTGACAAGGGTGCTACAATACCTAAGGTGGTAGATAAAGAGTAGAGAGCGCTGCCGTTTCGAGTGGTGTAGTGGTGCAAGCTTTGTTGACAAGGGTGCTACAAGACTTGAAGGGTGCAGGCTCTGGTGACAAGGGTGCTGTGTACCTCAAGGTGTACCTCAAGGGTGCAGACTCTGGTGACAAGGGTGCTGCGTACTTGAAGGGTGGTGAGGAGCAGAGAGGGCTACCGTCCCAAGTGGTGCAAGCTATGGTGACAAGGGTGCTGCGTACTTGAAGGGTGTCGATGTGGTGAAGATAAGCAGCAAAGAGTGGGTTGCCATCCTGATGGTGTGATGTAGCAGAGAGTGGTTGATGTCCCGATGGTGAGAGCTGAGGAAAAAACGCTAATATGCTCTATGTAGCAAAGATGGATGCTCTCCCATGAGCTGAAATAAAACGCTGATATGCTCTACTGTAGCAGAGAGGACTGCTGTCCCATAAACTGTGGTAAAACATTGATGATATGTTGATGTAAACGTTGATGATGTGTTGATGTAAACGTTCATGATGTGTTGATGATGTAAGCGTTGATGTACTGAATGTAGCAAAGAGGGCTGCTGTCTCACAATGTTTCTTGTAGTAGAGAGTGGGCTGTTGTCCTGAGGTGTGGCCAGATGATAAAACGCTAAGGTGCTGTCCTGTCAAGCGTTGATGTACTGAATGTAGCAAAGAGGACTGCTGTCTCACAATGTGGCTTTTCTTGTAGTAGAGAGTGGGCTGTTGTCCTGAGGTGTGGCCAGATGATAAAACGCTAAGGTGCTGTCCTGTCAAGCGATGATGATGAAGCAATGTAGTGTAGAGCCTGGCATAAGCAGCAGCAGTAGATGGTACCGTATATGGTCAAGAAGTGGTACACTGTGGTGAATGATGAGGCAAAGCTATATATACTGTGTGGGACTGCTGGTCGGCCAACAGAAAAGATAAAAATACTAAATAATATACTTCAATGTGATAAAACTCATAAGATCCTTTATGGACACACTTTTTAGTCATGTGCATAGGTGGACACACTTTTTAGCCATGTGCATAGGTGGAACTAGATGTGTTTCTCCTATAGGAGCCCAAATTGGATATGCTTCTCGTGTGGTAAAATTGGTAAGATCCTTTCTGGACACACTTTTTGGTCATGTGTATAGGGGGAACCAAAGGTGGGGTATGCATTGGATATGCTTCAGTGTGGTAAAACTAGTAAGATCATTTCTGGACACACTTTTTGGTCGTGTGCATAGGGGACCAAAGGTGGGGTATGCATTACAGTGTCAACATCGCTTTTGCCTAATGTTATTGGTCACGGTGTTACCATACTTGCTAGAGTATAATGGACTATGGTTTTGCAGGAGGAATAGAAGCTAGGTATCTTGAATATCTATGTGCGTAATGTGTGGGGAGAGAGGGTGGCCCTTCAGGACACCAACACAAAACTGCTTTCGTAGGATGTTGATCATTAAATTATTGGAGACTTCAACATGGTTGAGTAGCCCTGTGACGAAAAGGGTGGATGTGAGGGTAGAGCACACCCTTTGGAGAGACCCTCTTGGGAGAGATTCATACTCTCCTTTTATGGAGGAGGGTATGAATCCTAGGAGGAGAGATTCAACATGCTTGAGTAGCCCTCTGACGAAAAGGGTGGACGTGAGGGTAGAACACACCCTTTGGAGAGAGCCTCCTGGGAGAGATTCATACGCTCCTTTATGGCAGGGATTGTTGGACATATGATGATGATTTCTAGAGGAGGCCTAACTTTTTATCTTACTCATGGCATAACCGTAGAAGCGGGGATGGATGCATCTTTGCACGATTGGATAGGTTTTATGTGGATGATTGGGGCTTGGATAGAGGAGGTTCTATTGCCATCTTGCCATCTTAAAAAGAGACAAGAAGGTGTATCTTATGATAGGCATGCTAAAGTTAAAGAGAACGACATATCAAAACCTGGTGGAGATTTGGAGGCTTTGTGATGATCCTAACCCCTAGAGAGAGACTTGCCTTGGCCTTGGAGAGGACTAGCCACTAGCACTATGTTTTGGCCAAGAAAAAAGAGGCTTTGGACAAGGAGCGAGCTATCAGATGGAGGTAGGCTATGCTCCAAAGGGAACACGAGAAGCATCCTAGGTCCCCTTGGATCCCAAATCTCTTATCCATTGTTAGTGTTGAGCTACAAGTTGGCCATGGATAGGCAGGCGAAGTTTCGCATTTCATGCTAATTAGGCATTTTGGGCACAGATGGGTGATGCAATGAACCTTTTATCTCAGTGCATGGATCTATCCATAGAAGGGATAGTTTGAGATGCTTGTAGGATTCCCAGGGGGAATTTCACATTGAGCCATATAAGGTGAGGAGCATTGCCTCAGATTTTTATTAGGTTTTGCTCTTTGTAGAAGCCCACTCTTTGGATAGAGATGTTGCAGCACATGCCTATGCTTATTATAGATAATATGTGTGCCTCTTTAGATGCCTCTTTTTTGAAGAATGAGCAGAGACATGCTTTGTAGGCCCTCTCGAAAGGCAAATGCCAAGTCCAATGGTCTGCCCGATGAGAGTGGTGGATAGGGCAAGGAAGCACTTCTATATTGATCCCCCTCAAGGGATGATTACAAATTCTTAGAGGCTTTGGTTATATGATGGGTGTCCTATCAGATAACTGCACTAAGACCCTAGTGAGTGAGAGTGGAGGCCTTCTTTTAACCCCATGAAAAGCATGCCCTACCCTAGTTACATTGTGTCGAGCACCAGACACTGGGACACATCTAGAGATTCCCTACTCTTAGACCTCATTGGGAGACTTATGGGATCACTGTTGACATTCAGAGACTTTTTGGCGGAGGTTGTGGCACTCGTATAGGGAAATGAAGATTTCCTCTTTTATTTAGCTTTCTCTACATGGTGGTCTTGCCAGCCAAGTTTGGCAGGACCCTACTGGCAGCACAAGCCACCATATTGGTTGAGATTTCCTCCCTGCTTGATCTGAAATCTCCTTTTTTGTAAAATAAAAAATCATACTTAATAGAAGTCTTTTTTTGGGGGAAAAAAATGTAAACACACAACAAAAAACCACCCCCAAAAAAATCAAAACAAAACATTTAGTTAGTTTCGGCCTTTTTTTTTTTTTAAACATTGGAACCTGCAGTCAAGGAGATACGAGCCTTACGACTATCTCCCACACAAGATCCCATAGTGATGGGATCAATGGTGGAAATTGGGCATCATGGTCGGGGCAATCGAGGGCTGTCCGATCTTGACCGGTTGGCCCCAGGGGGAAAAGCCGGGGACGGCTTAAGGCTTAACGGCGGAAAATCCAGAGCACCAATGTGATGGTATTGCCCTACGACGTCTCGGGTTCGAATCATTTACAAATTGGCTCGAGTTTGCATTTCTCCGGAGTTTGCAAAAATGCCTGAGTTTACAAAAAAGGTCCCGGAGATCTCCCGCTGGGAGGCCGGGTTTCCACCGTTGATCCCATTAGTAAGGTGTCTTTATGACCTGTGGGAGATAGTCCTGAAGTGAACTTGGACTGATGCAGACTCCAGACACGTCCATCGAATGGGCCGGTCGCCGGAGAAGCTTACCTTGTACGAGCGTTCGCCATGCAGATCAGGCATGTGTAGCAGAGAGATGATTGAATTGTTCGAACATTTGTTGGTATGCAGCTTATAAAAGCTCTAGCACGGAGCGTTTATGGGGGGAAATTACTTCACAGATCCTTCTCAGTCCCCAATAGCTAATAGAGGTCGTACAAAGGTGGGGCGAAGTAAGCGTGTCCGCCCTTTTTTGTTTCCCGTAAGCGAGATCACATTAATCTAGGGGTCCCTATCATGACTGCCTACCTTCTGAGGAATCCTTGGGAAGGAGGATACCATGTTAATGAATGGTCTCCCTCCATACTGCCCCCTCTTGCAGGGAGATTACATATCCTCCGGAGGTCTATCTTCAAGCAGGGACCTGCTCCATTGAAAATTGTCCGGGTCTATCTTCAAGCAGGGACCTGCTCCATTGAAAATTGTCCGGGTCTATCTTCAAGCAGGGACCTGCTCCATTGAAAATTGTCCGGGTCTATCTTCGAGAAGGGACCTGCTCCAGATGCCAATGCAGGCTAACCTGCCACTCCTCGGCAGCATGACAGTTGGTCAAGTGTGTCATTTTTGCACATGTAAAGCCAATTGATGCAACTATTGTGGATTGCAACAGACAGAGTTAAGATCCCCAGATTTTATGGATAGACGCAGGTACAATCTAAGTCAGGTTAAGGACATGATGGAGAAAACAGAGTCTGCAAACAAGGGAAGGCGCAATGCCACATCACAGGAACTGGTAGGTTGGGAGATGCTTAGCTTAGAAGAGACACTCACTTGTTTGGAGGGGATGACCCAGTCTCCTTCGCTTGAAAATCTTGTATGCATCTTGAACAAGTGCAAAAAAGAGAGAAAGCTACCATTTGCCCTGCGTTTGCATGCTTACCTGCACAAAAATGGGCTGGAAGGTCATAGATCACTGGGCAACACGTTGCTTTCAATGTTGGTGGAGGTTGGAAGTATGCGCAATGCCCAACAGGTTTTTGATAGGTTGGCTTATCGAAATGAGTATTCTTGGTGTTTTCTCATCACAGGTCATGTTAGATGTGAGGAGCCACATCATGCTCTTAACCTGTACCAGAAAATGCAGAAGGATTCTGTACATCCTAGTGGGCCTATTTTTGTGGCCTTACTTAAGGCTTGTGCGCAGCTGAAGGATGTGGAAAGAGGCTGTAAATTGCATGCTCAGATTGCCAGAAAGGGGCTGGAGAGAGACCTTTTCATTGGCAGCACCTTGGTTGACATGTATGCCAAATGTAACTTGCTTACAAAGGCACAGGAAGTGTTTGACAAGCTCTTGGTTCGAGATGTTGTCTCGTGGAATGCACTAATTGCAGGATATGCCAAACACAGGCGTGGTGAGGAGGCACTGAACTGTTTTAAACAGATGCAGCTTGAGGGTATCTCTCCAAATACTGTCACATTTGTACTCAGCTTGAAGGCATGTGGCAGCATAGGAGCCACAGAAAAGGGTCAAGAAATACATGATGAGATTGTTAGAAGAGGTTTGTTGGGAAGGGATGTTTCGGTTGGCAGCACCTTGGTGGATATGTATGCCAACTGTGGCTTGCTTGTAAAGGCAGAGGAAGTGTTTGGCAAGCTTCCAGTTCGAGATGCAGTCTCATGGAATGCACTAATTGCAGGATATGCCAAGAACAGGCGGGGTGAGGAAGCACTGAATTGTTTTGAACAGATGCAACTCCAGGGCATCTCTCCAGATTCCATCACATTTATTTGCAGCTTGAAAGCTTGTTGCAGCATAGGAGCTGCAGACAAGGGCCAAGAAATGCATGTTGAGATTGCTCGAAAAGGGTTGGAACAAGATCTTGTTGTTGGCAACACATTAGTCAATATGTATGCCAATTGTGGCTTGCTTGCAGAAGCGCAGGAAGTTCTTGACAATCTTTCAATTCGAAATGTTGTCTCATGGACCGGACTAATTGCAGGATATGCCAAACATGGGCATGGTCAGGAAGCGCTGAACTGTCTTGAACAGATGCAACTGGAGGGTGTCTCTCCAGATGCTTACACATTTGTTTGCAGCTTGAAAGCTTGCGGCAGCATAGGAGCTGCAGCCAAGGGCAAAGAAATACATGCTGAGGTTGCTAGGAATGGGTTGCTGGAAAGAAGCCCCTTTGTTGGTAGTGCATTGGTTGACATGTATGCCAGTTGTGGCTTGCTTGCAAAAGCACAGGATGTGTTTGACAAGCTTTCAGTTCGAGACAGTGTCTCCTGGACAGCATTAATAGCAGGATATGCCCAGCTAGGAGAGAGTGAAAAGATTTTCCATATCCTCGATAGGATGAAAAGAGAAGGCATAAAGCCAAATTGGGTCACATTCCTAAGTGTTCTTAGTGCGTGCAGTCATGCAGGTCAACTGGATTTAGGCCAGGCGTACTTTGAAGCCATGAGCAAAGACTACGGCATTACTCCAACTCTTGAGCACTACACTTGCATGATAGATGTCCTTGGCCGTGCAGGCCAATTCGACAAGGTGGTTGCAATGATTAAGAAGATGCCCTTCCATCCAAATCTTGTGATGTGGCACACTGTGTTGGGTGCTTGTCGAAAGTGGGGCAATGTGGAGCTTGGAAGACAGGCTTTTGAGCATGCAGTGAGATTGGATGAAAAGGATCCTGGAGCACATTTCTGCCTGTTTAACATCTATGTAGATGCTGGCATGCAGGAGGATGCAAGGAAGGTTGACACAATGAGGTTGGAAAAACAAGCATGGAAGAAGCCAGGACACTGTTGGTGGACCAATTTTGATGAAATTGAGCACCCTTTTTTTGGTTGGGGATAAATACATTTTCAAAGCTAGAAGATTTGTAGAAGATGTCAAGGGAGGGCATGTCCTATGTACCTCACAGATTTGCTTTGCATTTGGTGTCAGAAACACATCCGTTGATGCAAAGGAAGCTGAGTTATATGGGCACAGTGAGAAGCTAGTGATTGTGTGTGTTTTCTTGGGCACTTTTTTCAAATACTTCAAGCTCGCTGGTTCACCCACATGGCATCACCTGATTGGTGTGGATAAAGCTCAAAGCGCAAATAAAATAGCTTTGGGGCTCTCGGGGGTGAACTTCGAGCTTAGGCCTTTTATGCTAGCGTCTGAATGAACCGCAGAAGATGATCTGTTCATTATCAATTCCACGATGGCGTCCTTGAACGCGTAATCGAGGTCTTCGTGTCTGAGTTTGATGAACCGTGGGTACCCCCATCTTCTCACGAGAGAGAGGCACGCTCTTCAGTGATTGTGAAGATGACATTCTGGCTACCCTCAAGAAAAACGTCCTCGATGTATACACGCTGGACTATTGGATACAAAAAGATTCAGCACATCAGAGAAATGGTTAGCCGGCTCGTACCGAACGTAGAAGGATCAGAAGTAGCCAACCAGCACAGTTCGTGTGTGTGGCATGGACAAGGAAGGGGGAGAAAAAAGAACCAACTTATGCAAGGTTTGTACATACGGCAGAAGAGGGCAGGCAGCTTTTGTTCTGTTTGATTGTATAGCAAATATACAGACGTCTTCTATCACATCGACGTGAGCAGATTTATAGCAGTGCCGTCCGCAAGATCGCAGCGCACGATTTTGGCGCAGCTCCTTAGAACAGGACATGAAAGCACCATTTTCTAAACCGTTATTTATTTAACCGCCGAGAAGCTTTCAAACCGAAGCCTATTTTCTTCCAAGAAATTCTTAGAGCAAGCATCCATTGAGCTCCCATATGAAGAAGTCCAGTCGCATGTTATATGGCTCTATTACATCGTCAACTTGCATTATTAAAAGCGCTCTACTGAACGGGAAAATCTATGATTCTTTCTTTCTTTTTTCACTTGCATTATTAAAAGCGCTCTACTGAACGGGAAAATCTATGATTCTTTCTTTCTTTTTTCACTCATACATATATAATATATAAATTCAAAAAATTTGTGTGATGATGTGGCATTCTTGCCATATGGCAACGTAGATTGCCACATGGCATATGCAACCTTATTTTTATTTTTTATTTTTTATTTACAAGGTTTCTTTTGGTGATGATGTGGGCTTGCATTGTCACATGGTACTATCCAAGGTATCTTTCTTAGCCATCTTATCTTTTAAAAATAAGTTTTGAGAAAAAAACAAAAATCTCTCTCTCTCTCTCTCTCTCTCTCTCTGTGTGTGTGTGTGTGTTTCCCAAAGCAAAACCATTCATTTAAAAATTAATTCTACTTTTCTAATACAAGAAGCCTTCATGTGTGAGGTATGATTTTGTGCATGAGTAAAAGGGGAAGTTTGAATTACTATTTATATCTTTGCCTAAGGTGCTCAAGGGAAGGCGAGGGGACAAAGGTGATGTCACAACCCTAATTAGCTAGCTAACATCTAGTGGATCAAAACCAATAAATTGATGCTTTGATAAGGATCAACATGTTGATCTCATGTAAGCATATGAAGTCCAGAATGTTCCATTCGCTAAAAATCCATTCCTTGATTCAAGAATCTATGTTGTGTTCATAAGGCCTTTAGTGTTGTATGATAAGATTTTGATTTCTTCACTCATTTCTTTGGATTTTTAAAGGGGTTTTGGGTCTTTCCACAAGGGCTTCTTTTCGTTTTTTTCGTTTATGCACTACCTTTATCAAGCTTGATAGCTGGCTCGCTACAACTTGAGAGAGAGAGAGGGGGGGGAGGGAGGGGGGAGGGGAGGAGAGTCAATCATGTATGTATCCATTGACTCCTTGCCTTTGGTCTGATCAATGGACTTAAAGGGGGGATCTTGACCTAGCAGAGACTCCTCCTCAGCTTGACTATTTTGGGCATCACCTAGAGGGGGGACCTCCTTTGAAAGTCCATCTCTTCTAGTTCTTTCTCAAACTCTTTGTTAAGTTCAAAGCGAGCCTAGGAACTTTTCTGCTACTTCATCCTCGTCATCTCCTTTGTCCACATCAAGGGGGAGGGGTCCCAAACATCCACCAAGAGCGAGGCAAATCTGTTCGTGCCCCTAGACTTAGGGGGATGAGAAGCGGAGAGGGAGAAGGGCTTGGTGGCTTTGGATCTTCTATTGCCTTGAATAAAGCCTTGCTTATCCTTAATCCCTAGAGGTTTCTCCTTGGATTATGTATCTTGAGCTTGATTGGGACAAACAATGGGATAGTTTCTGACTTATTCCCCACATTTAAAACATGCATTAGGAAGATTTTTATATATTATCTCTTGAGATGGTATATAATCACCAAGATCAATCATAAGGTTGCTTGGCAAGTCATGGGACAGGTCCAGCTCCACAAGGCCATCTCGGGTTAAAATCTGATATGGGACAGCTACCAAGCAAGTGCCCCAAACGGGAGGAAGGGAAGTTTCACCCAGATAGGACGTCTAGAAGGCATTGGGGGGGGGGGATTCAGGATACCACTTGAAGAGGGAGAGAGGTGAATCCGCAACACCCATAGCATTGAGTGCCATTTCTTCGAAAAATTAAATAATTTTTAGGGAAATTGTGGGTCCTTTCTAGCCATAAAAACCACACAGAGGCACGACAGACAGGGAGGGCGAATACAGGATGACAAAGGTGCTACCCCGTTGACAAAGGCGCTCGAATTCCGAAGGCTTCAAATTTTTCAAGAATATATATGTCTACTTACAATTCTGTACCTCCATAAAAGCAAAGCAAGGCTCTTGACCCGATGGTTCTTTATCTCCCAAAAAAAAAACATCAACACACACGAGTATGTTGCAACATCAATATCATGGAATTCTTATGAGAATTTATACAATCATCTCGAATTGCTTTTAACTCTCAAGTTTTGCAAAGGGAAAAGTGCCTAACCTTGTCTTCTAAGGCAATCGAAACGGCTCTTGCTTACAAAAGATGGCGCGAGAAGGCACAAGGTATGGTGGCTGGTTTGACAACCAAGTCTCCTTTCACAAGGGGGTGCACCATTCAAATCGTCAGCATACACTAGGGATGAACATGGTAAGCACAATCAGGATACACTAGGGATGGACATGGTAAGCACAATGTGACTACTCTACTCTCGCTGTGAGCATTAGCCTAGGGACGATCACCACTACTCATGTAGAGTTTTGTGTTACCAACAAACTCTTACCGAACTCTATTTGATATAATCGATTCCAAGAAGCATGTCATCAAAACACATGGGAAATAAAGAAATTTGCCACTTGTGGTGAGTTCACTTTTTCCACACGAAGAACAAACTGCCATTTTAGTTAAAGGATTGATTATCACCAAGATAGCATTATTACCTCTTTGGTTCCTCTGTTGGTATTTGGGATCAATAAGTTGGCCATGCTTGAATTTTGAATTTTTAAAACAATGTGTCACATAACGATAACAATGTACATGTTTTCTTAACTATGGCATAGATGGCGGCGAAAGTTCTTAGCCTGTGGCTAACAATGACATCGAGACGAACAACATTGTCGTAAATTTGGTGGTGGTTCAACAATCAACACGGCTGGTCAACTGCTGACAGCTTCCTTCACGGCTTTAAGGATTGCGTCTGGTTATTAAGGTTTTCTTTTTTCGGCCTTATATGATCCACCTATTATAATAAAATTTTTCCATTTGTAGGAAAAAGCTCCTTGCTCAAATCTCTCTTGCATGTTTTCTTGAAATCTAAATTTAAATACAAAAGGAAGTTCAAACTTAATAAATTTGGTATATCTTACTTATACCCGAATTGTCTTTTATATCTTATTTAATGCCTAAATTGTCTCATAAAATCTTCAAGCACGGCTCCCTTCCTCTCCACTCCAAGCTAAGAGTGGAATAAGGGTTGAATAAAGATTGTGCTAGTTAAAATAAAACCATATCAATATACAGAAATAAATAAAGGATGGCCCAATCATTATTTGTTTGAAGGTTGAAATTTACTTGCATTTTTAATACCAAGGGGTTCTAGTCTTGGTTTTCAAGCCACCAAAACCATTTTGATATCACTATTTGTTATCCTTGAAACCTAAAGAACATGGTTCCACTTTTCCAATATGACAATGCACTCCTGACAAAATAGTGTAGAGAAAAAAATTTGCTTTTTTCCCCTTCTGCCAAAAAGAAACATACCAAATGCAAGTGCTCCAACCAAGCTTCAAGACCTCAATCTTGCTCACACAAGCACTCACGTGAAGAAGAATATGCACTCGCAAAACTTGCAAGAAACCGTATCAAACCAACCATATATCTATAAAAGAGACTGAAGTCTCTTTTGCATGTGTCATCAAAGAATGCAGTGTGTGTGGACAGAGAACGGGGGAGAGAGAGGGGGGGGGGGGGGGGGAAGAGAGGAAGAGAGAGTGAGAGAGGTGTCAACCCAGTCAAAGACAATGAGCCGACTTGTATATAACAATGACATCATGCATCCCTTGCACAAAACCCTACCATGGGATAGACTGTTTATCCATCCAACCAAATATATATATGTACATCTATATAACAATGACATCCAAGCATCATTTGCGAACCTAATCGACCATACCATACTCACTGCCCATATGTTTGATTGGGGCCCATGCTACACATCACTAAGACCCTAGGCATACTCACACTCAAGGACCCCAACAAAGCGGAGAAGCCTTTACACTAAAGGGAGAACGAAGGCCACATTGAGTAAAAGAAAGAAAGTCAGTTAATTAACGTGAAGAAGAGGGAGACTATTAAATAGGTCCAAGGTTGAGAAAGGGAGAAATGAGGACTAGATTAGTTTGTTGACATTGACTGCACCTCCTCACGCACTTGATTTACGTCCCCTTCTCTCGTTTCAAGCGGTTGATCTCTGTGAGCAGGGTCTCTGCGCATGGGTTGGAAATTGGAAAGGGCTGTGTAGCGTTGTTGTTCGGAGACGGTGAGGGCTGGAGTGGTAACATGGGCAACCCAGCCAGCATTGGCAAGGGTGAGGACTCGGCAAAGGTGGGGTAGCCCACAACGCTGTGCATAGGCGGGTACGTGGGCGAGGGTGGGGTGATTAGCATGCAGATGGTGGCGGACACTAACATAGAAGTAGGTATGCTATGCAAGAGAGTCTGCCTGCAAATAGCGACTAAGTAGGAGAGTATGCAGATGCAGGCACAGATGGGCAGGGTGAAGCGCATGCGCCTACGCATATGCATATGGGAAAGGAGAAAGGGGGCTAGGTACTATGAAGAGAACAGAGAGATGTTGAAGGTGAGGGCATAAGGCTGAAGGAAACCTTGAGCGAATCGGGTATAATATGTGTGGGGGATACCCACCGTACCACTTGGTTGCTGAGCGAATCGGGTGTGATACCCCACCATTGGTAATTGGGTATGTATGTGTGCTATACCCTACCTACCTTTGCTGCTGTAGGTTGTTCTATTTCTTTCGTTTTTTTTTTTCGTACACACCCGGGGCCCACTCAAGTGGGTGGAGCCGATTTCTCCTTCCAACAATTAGCCAATTATCATAGTCGGGCAAGGGCCACGTACCATCCGGCAAGAGCCACGAATTAGGCATCCCTCATGACTACCGCGATGAGTCGAGCGCTGGAACAACGAAAGGGTCTCATATGGATCCTCCTATCTCGGGTGATCCACCACCCGAGGAGGAGTGTTCAAGGGACAAGAGCCCGAGCAACAAACACATCAAGCGAGCATAGGTGTCCCTTTATAACATGAAAGAGCCTAGTGGGACTTGAACTCATAACCTAGAGGTTACAAGTCACAAGCTTGACCACTACACTAACTCAGTTGGGACTCCATTTCTTTCGTTTTGCATCGATCTTGGGCTTGGCTCAAAATTAAATCCATGAGAATTTTAGCCATTAATTTTTTTAAAAAAATACCTAGCGTTGTAGTTCTGGGTTTGTATTTTTTAAGTTGAGAGTAATTATTTTTCAAAGAATTAGTGTCATTTTTTTAGACGTAGTCATTTGACAAAAGTTACTCAGCTAATCAAAAGAATAATTTCCAACACACATCATTTGACAAAAGATACTCAGCTAATCAAAGAGAATAATTTCCAACAAACTAGTTACTATGCTGTACGTAACGAGCCGATGAATTTGAACAACGTTCCCCAAACTTATAAGTTCACTGCTGAGTTCATCGACGAATGAATAAATCACAATTACAATCTCGTGAGACAAAGAAGTGCCATAGCACTCAAAAACTCGAGAATTCAACGTAACTACATTTGCCAATAAGGCCTCTACGCTGAGTGAAAAATACAAAATCATAAATTAATTTTGCAAAAAGGCGTTAAAGAGTTATTTGCTAAGGTTGAAATACTATGTTTTGAGACGACCTTTTTGGATTTTAGTTATATTTTCGGCTACACAAAGTAGGCACGATTATGATTGAAGATTGTTGACGTGCATATATAGTAAAGGAAATTATGTTATAGAGCAAACAATTTTAGGGCATGGCAACGACGTGGATTATATTGCACTAAGATAAAGCTTACAACTAGTAAAGGAGAAATGTTCATAAAACATATAACTTAGTAAACTGGGCCCCTACTCGAGAAGTGGATCACGAGATAGAACTGATGCCTGGAGCCCAACCTTCAGCCAAGCGAGCCTACAAAATGGCACTTCGTGATGCCATTATAAACTCAAGGAACAACAGAGGCAACTTCTGGAACAACCCAAAAAGAAGAAAGATGGCCCAACATTAAGATTATTATTGAAGTACAAGAAGAAACCAGTCCCTCTATAGGTGGTGTGTCCATACATAAAATTCATCCTTGAAAAACCAAAAACATGTATATACATTATTCCCCACCATAGGTTCACCTACTTTCATAGCTAGGCTCGTCTGCATTCCTATCAATGACCCCTCCCATATCTGAATGCTGAGTTGCATTCTGCGTATATCCATCCACAAATCCAGACCGACTTTTTGCCAGTGGGCCCAAAATTTTGCTCCTCAATGACCTGACATGCTGGACAATTAAGTGAAACAAATCCGTAATTAACTTGTGTCTGGGAATAAGTTTCAAAATTTTCATTGCAACTGCTAAGAAACCATGTAATTGTAATGCTTATTACCTGAAGCCTAGAAACTTCTGCAACTACATTGCTCAATAGAAAACCACCGATCTCCAATGCATCACCTCCCACCCTGAGAAGCAATGTAAGACATGTTGAGAGACGATGTATGTTAAAAATACTGATTGCACCACCATTCGGATAGCACCTGAGGTGCTTACCTTTTGAGAGGATCGTAAATTACATGCTTGGCCCTTGACTTTGTAAATTTTGACACATCTTCTACCCTTTGGAGATTGACTGTAACCAACTTAGCCTGCTCATTGTAACAAAACAAACTGCAATCTTTAAAAACCAATCACTGTGACAGATCTAACAAGTATAAAATGCTTTCTCTATTATGAAAAAAAAACAGGTTAAGGATTGTCCAGAAAAGACAGCAAAAAAAGCTCTTAGCAACAATGCCAGTGTATGTCAGATGTCAGTCCATTTTCTCAGCATGAGTCTGCAGCAGCTAATACATACCTAGGGCTTTCAAAATGGCACATGGGGCATCATCTAAGTTCACGCCAATGCTCGCATAGCTGTTGGTTTCCACAAACTGGTCTAGCCATCTAGACCCCAAAACCTTAAGGTGATTGAGGGCCACATGATAATTCAAGCATTCACAGCAGAATGTATGAGATGAATGCATTTACATACAGCAAATTTTTGTACATTTTATTATCACACAAGCAAAGTTAAAATTATCGTTTCAAGATTTCAAACATGTTATATGGTAAGATCATCAATATGTCTAGATCCCTTGCGATCTCAAGATGCATCGAACACTAGGGCATTCTGAAAAGCATTCTAGTGTAACAAAGTGGTTACATGGCTCCTCACATTGTACAAACTTGTGCTTAGATGGATACAAGAGAGGATTGTTTCTCATAAGGAGAAACAAGATACAAGCTTGCATCTCAGGTGAGTGGAAGATACACACTTACATCTCTGTTGAGTGCAAGATACGTACTTGGTCTCACAATCAGGACATAATACTAGCTCGTGCATCTTTGTCATCTGATCACAACAAGAGGAAATGGAAGATCTCTGTAAATAATTGTTTAAAGAGATCTCTTCATATGTCCAATCTGTCAATGCTATGCCTAATTGATTTGAGTTAAATGTAAAATAACAGCAAAAGTCTCCAAGCATACCCATAGCTCCTATTACATACCTGATACTAGCCGCAAGGTTAGCCTGCCTAATCTTGTATTGGAGGACCTGAAGTAGTGCTGCAGGCTGATTCATGGGCTAGGGTGTTAATTAGTGTTATCCCATAAGTTATAAGAGATCGAGGGATGTGACACTTCTGGTGGACAGTTGTAGGATATGCAAGCTCACCACACAACCATAGCCCTATCCAAGGAAGCCCCCGAGACTGAGATGCCACTCCTAATTGACTAATGATTAATTTGGTAGGATCGAGAGGATCAAGGTCAGAAAGTAATGCTTTGGGCAAGGATGAAGATATCTATGAAGTCCTTCCCAAAATCTGCCCTAAACACACCTGAAACCAAGGTTAGTCCTAAACCAAATCATGAGGTAGGAGGCTAGCTCAACTCCCAACCACGACCGGCATCCACCGATCTAGCTTGGTATCCATACATCAACATAAACAAATTGTAACCCGTAGCCGCATGCTTAGCACTATTATAGGCAAACTTGACCATTGGGATGTAACCACGACCGGCATCCACCGATCTAGCTTGGTATCTGTACATCAACATAAACAAATTGTAACCCGTAGCCGCATGCTTAGCACTATTATAGGCAAACTCGACCATTGGGATGTACTTCTCCCAATTAGATGGTCTCTTGGAGACGTATGCACGAAGCCTATCCACCAAAACCTAATTCACTCCCTCTGTTTGCCCATCAAACTAAGGATCATATGATGAACTAATACTCAGCGTAGTCTCCAATTTGTGGAAAACTAGCTACTAGAAGTGTCCAGAAAACTTCGAGTCCCTACGTCACTAACTATATCAAAAGGCAATCCATACAACCTGAAAAGCTGCTCAACAAACTGTTGCGCAAATTCAATTGCCTTCACTATCCCTTTTGTAGCTAAAAATCATGCCATCTTCGTCATTCCACCACCATCTAGATAGCATTATGCCTTCTACTGGACTCTGGCAAACCTACAATGAAGCCCATGGATCATGCAATCTCGTCCTCTTTTAACTGGCTCATCTTGTCACGCGCTATGCTCACAGGTTGAGACCCTGGAACTTAAATCAATCTTGATGTCCGACTATGCCCTACATATTCGTAGGTGTGTCAGATTCTCCCCTACTTGCTTTCCGTTAAGCAGTGTTCATATAAAGCATAGTCACATGGAAAGCTTGGGACATGGGAACGCCGCTTAGCAGTCACGAGGACCGTGGGAACGTCACGGAACATGTCACCATTTGGTCCATCTCCATTTCTGGAGCAACTTGTATGGGACTGTCACTCCATAGAGCGACCAAATTTGTACCATCTTCACATGTGGCGAGGCCAGTGCCACGTGTGAAAGGGTCAGTCATCTTGTGTTACATGGACAGGAACCAATTTTGTGCCACACCCATGTGTGACCAGTATTGTGCCATATGGATGGGAGCCTGTTTACTGCCACCTGTGTATAACCAAGATTGTGTCTTACCCATGGAACTGTCACTTCATGGTAGGACTGATATTTGTGCCGAGCTTTGCCTATGGGATTGTCACTCCATAGGAAGGCCCGTACAAGATTTGTGTTTTGTCTATGGGACTGTCACTCCATAAGAAGACCAGGAGTTCACATTTCTGTCGGGCCAGTTTTGTGCCCGACAAGAAATTCTTGTACAAGTTTCATGGAAGGGAGATTTTGTCCATTACATGTGCACATGCATTCATGTTTGCATGCATAAACTTGTTTTCGCATGACTTGTTTTCAAATGTTTGCCTGTTATGACGTGCCATTACACTGGACGGTGACGCCCCCAGTGTACCGTGGGCAACAAGTCGGTCAACACCGGCAAGCGGCCACCATAGTACACTCCCCCACGACCAGAAAAAACATGAAAACAACATGGAAAATAAGGAAAAATGGAGACTACTCCTAACTGGGCGGGCACACCCACAAGAGAGGCCCTCACTCCCTACTAAGTAATATGGTACACACAAGAGATGGTTGCTAACACCCCCTCTCAACTCTTGGATGTGAAACCAACCCCAATGAGCTAGAGTGCTGACGAAGCATCGCCTAAGGTAGAGACTTCGTGAAGAGGTCCACTACATTGTCCTCCGTCAAAGAATAGATAAGCAAGATGAGCCCAGGGTAAATCCATAGCCTGATGTAGATCTCCTCGTGTCTAAATCTCCTCCCCAATCTGAGTCACTCCAACCTCGGAGTCTGACTCAGTCCTTCATTCCCCCTCCAATAACATCTCTGTGCGATCTTCGAGGTCCATCCTCTGTGGTCCACTAGAGGGGATACTCCGTAACACCCGACTCCCGAATGGTGTCCAACAACCACTTTGGTACTTGAACAAAACACGAAGCCTCTTGCTACTGTTGGGGCTCTTCTCCAACCTCGGGCTCAACCTCTACAATTGACTGAGGCTGGCTAGCTAAAACAGTAGCCTAGGAATCATCTATCGGAATGCCAGCGAAAATGAAGACAACTGCTGTAGAGAGCAATACACAGATGAAAGAGAGAGAGAAGCTTGTGTAACTCTACTATATACACCAATAAATCCCGGAATAATACAATGAAGGAGTGTGAGGGCAAGGGGCTATTTTATACGGCCCCTGGCTGTTGGTCGGCCAGCCCAAAGTCAACCGACAGCAGCCCACGACCAACAAATGCATAGTCGGCTAGCAGAAGGGCAGTCGGCCAGCACCAAAAAACAGTCGAGCATCACCAAATCAACTAGGCAGCACAAACACAGTCGGCCAAGCATCTGGGGCAGCCAACAGCCCACACACAGCTCCAGAAAAATAGGAAAAAATACGAAGAGTGAGGAAAAAATATAAAGACACCAAATACGGGCGAGCACACCCACAACAGAGGCCTGGCATAGTGTAAAGACACGAGATGACTGCTAACACCCCCTCTCAGCTCCTGGATGTGGAACCAACCCCAGTGAGCTTGAGTGCCACTAGAGCATAGCCTGAGGTAGAACTTCGTGAAGAAGTCTGCCGCATTGTCCTCCGTCGAACAATAAAAAGCAAGATGTCACCAGCCAAGATCTTCTCACAAACAAAGTGATATTGTATCTCTATGTGCTTGGTCCAAGCATGGAAATCGAGTTCCGAGCAATAGCGATACAGATCTGGTTATCGCACTGGATGACCGTGGGCTCCTTCTGTGGAAACCCAATCTCACCAAGCAACCTCCGCAGCCACACAACCTCGCAAGCAGCACCACAAGCAGCCCGATACTCTGTCTTTGTAGACGACAAGGTAATAGTTGGCTGCCTCTTGCAGCTCCACGAAACAGCTCCTAAGTCGAGGGTAAAACTGTAGCCTGATGTAGATCTCCTCGTGTCTGGATCTCCTCCCCAATCTGAGTCACTCCAACCTTGGAGTCGAACTCGTTCCTTCATTTCACTTTCAATCGTGTAGACGAGTCCAAGATCCTTCGTACCCTACAGATACCGCAAGATCCGCAATCTTGCGTCCCAATGAGACTTCAACAGCATCTGCATAAACGAGCTCAACAACCCCACAGGAAAGCTCAAGTCCAATCTCGTGTTCAACATCCAGATCAATGAACCGACCAGCTTTCGGTACAAGAGACATCAATGATCAACTGGCTCACAAGGATCATTTATTGTCAGTTTTGTGTTCGGGTCCATCGATGATGTGATAGGCTTGCAGTTCTCCATCCCAAAGGCCTAAAGCAATTCATGGACATACCGCTGCTGAGAGACAAAGAACCCCCTCTAGGTCTGCCAGATCTTCAATCCCAAGAAGAAGTGGAGTAAGCTTAATTCAGTCATCTCAAACTCCTTTGACAAGGCAACCTTCGTCACACTACAATGTGCTCCATATGACCGCCGATGAGAATGAGGTCATCCACAAAAAGGATGATCAACGTGACCATGCCGCGTTCTCGAAAGAGATATAGGTTAGGATCTGCAATCGATCTCTAAAATCCAGTCTGTAGAAAGAAGGAATCAATCTTCTAATTCCAAGCCCTGGGAGCCTGCTTAAGTCCATACAAGGCCTTCCGCAACCTGTAAACCATCCCCTTTGATCCTGGAGCCTCAAAGCCGGGAGGCTGCTCAATATACACCTCCTCCTGTAGGCCAACATTAAGAAACGCAGATTTAACATCCATCTGAAAGACGGGCCACCATTGAGAAAAAGCAAGGGCAAGAACGATCCGAATCATGGTCATCATCGCTGTCGGTGCAAATGTATCCTCATAGTCAATGCCAGGCCGCTAAGCATAACCCTTAGCCACAAGTCTGGCTTTGTGTTTGTCCATCGACCCATTGGACGTATACTTGGTCTTAAAGACCCACTTGACACCAAACTCTTTCTCCCCCATCACATGCCACTCCTTGAATAGAGCAAAAGCTTGGTCCTTCTGTGAAAGAAAATAAACCCATGTGAATCTGCTACCATCATCAAGCAGCATATAGTACAAAGAACCTCCCAAGGATGGCGTCTGCATAGGTCCACACAAGTCAATGTGTACCAAATCCAAAGGTTTCAAGGCCCGCCTAGAAGCCTACTTTGAAAAAGATTCCCTGTGCTGCTTTCCACGAATGCAAGAACTACAGCATCCTTGCCTGTTGCCAACATCTGGCAAGCCAACCCCCATCTGGTCCCGGAAAGCTCGCCGCAACGCATCCACATTCAGGTGACCAAACCAAAAGTGCCCCAAATCACCAATCTGAGAACATATCAAAGAGGAGAGTGCTGAGGGTTTGTATATACCATTCTCCACTCCGCCTTCCCAAACAACCTAACCAGTCTCGTGGTCCCGTAGAGCAATAGAGTGCTCCTTAAACTCCACCCTGAAGCCAGTCTTGCACACCTCATGCACTGACAACAAATGAAAACCAAGTGCGGGGACGTAAAGAACATGAGAGGAATGCTTCCCCCCTCTGCCATCGGGAATGATCTCCATCCAGCCCTCATTGTGAATCGTTATGGTAAAATTGTCGCGAATGAAAATGCGACCTCATTGCCGTTTCAGATCTTGAAAGAAGTCACGAGAAGGAGTCATGTGCCTGGAAGCACCACTATCAAGAATCCACTCCCGAGTATCCTTGGCAGTGAAGCCAACTGCCTCCTCGCTTGAAGAAGATGAAGAATCGGGTCCAACATCTCCAAGTGCACAAAGGCTGGAGTCTTTGCAGCTGAAGCTGAAGAACCGGCACTCTTTCCAGTCCACTTGGGACACTTCCTCCAATGGTGGCCTTTATCGCCACATGTTTCTTCCAATACAACATGAAAACAAGAAAACATCACATAAACTGAATTTGCTGACAATTCTCAACACAAGTGAGCATTCCCGACATCAAGCACATGCAAGACAACTATGGACAGCCCATAGTCACAAGGGACGGGGGACGGTGACGAGAGACGGGGACGGGACAGGGGACGGCCATAAGTAGGGAACGGGGACGGGGGAGGGAACGGCACTCAAAAAATACTTTTTTTTTTAGTTTTTCTACTCTACACTTATTCTACTTTGGAAGTACATCAAAATGAGCACAAATTTACACTAAAATGGTAAGCTTTTGAGTCATATTAACAAAATACGCCAATCAAAGAGTGAAGGCGTTCACGGTTGATTGTATTAATAATTAAGCAGATACAAAATGAGTCATGACTCAAGAGTCAGGACTAAGTCTTAAGGAGGCAGAATACATGGACGGACTCAAATGAGTCAATTGTCAAAAGACGCAGCGGAGATGATGACCAGATCTGGGAACACAAAGAGCAAAACGCAGTCCAGAAAATCACAGCACAAGAGAGAGAGAGATAGAGGCGTGTAACTCTGCTCTATACACAAGAAGATCCCGAGGATGATACAACATGGTATGGGGGCTGGGGGCCTATTTATATGGCCCCATAGACCAGTCGGCCTGTGCTACAGGCAGCCGACTGGTCCTGAATCTCCACGACCAGTAAAAGACAGCCAGTCGGCCAGCTAAAATGAGTCGGCCATAACAGATTCAGTCGGCCAACATAAAGGCCCTCCTGTCACCTTACGGAAGCCACCCAAGCCATAGAAAAATGGGAAAAAATAGAGGAAAAATGCGGAGAGTGGGGAAAAATGATAAAACACCTCATAAGGGCAAGCACACCCACAACAAAGGCCCTGGTGTATAAAACTGGACAGGAGATGACTTCTAACACCCCCTCTCAGCTCCGGGCTGTGTAACCAACCACAGGGAGCTAGGGTGCCGCCTGAGCAAATCCTGAGAGAGTGACTTCGCGAAGAGGTCCACCGTACTGTCCTCCGTCGAACAGAACTCTAGCAAGATGTCATCAGCAACGATCTGTTCACGAACAAAGTGCCTCTGGATGACCATGGGTTCCTCCAGTGGAAGCCCAAACCTGCAATGCAACCTCTGCATCCTCACCACCTCACAAGCAGCATCACAAACAGCCCGGTACTCTGCCTCTGTCCTCGACAAGACAAAAGATGACTGCCTCTTACTGCTCCTGAGTCGAGGGTGAAACTGTATCCTGAAGTAGATCTCCTCGTGTATGGAATCTCAGTCACTCCAACCGTAGAGTCGGACTCCATCCAACAATCTCCCTCCTCTGTACAAGAGTCCACGATCCTTCGCATGCCGCAGAAACCACAAGAAACGCAATCCTGCATCCCAAAGAGTCATCCGCAACCATGAGCTCAATTGCCTCATCAGGAAGCTCCCGTCCAATCTGGTGTCCATCAACCAGATCAATGAACCATACTGCTTCTGAGTCAAAGAGGCATCACTCAGCCCACAAGGATCAACACCTGTTACGGTGCAAAAACAAGTCTCGGAAACCTGATGAAGACCACGCAAGGCCTTCTAAAACCTGTCAACCACCCCCTCTGAATCTGGAACCACAAAGCCTGGAGAAACCACCTCCTTTTGCAAGTAATCACCTGCCACTTGCCTGGCTTTCCGAAAGGTCCCCGTGGAAAGAACATCCTCATCTATTAGAGGTTCTTTGTCCCGAATACGACGAAATATCAGAGCATAAGTGACCTGTTTAGTTTTCTCTGACTGACGAACACAAGAACTACCAACATCAGTACTCGAGAGTTCCTGCCAACTGTTGCCATCTACTAGCAAGCTATCCACCATCTGGTCCCGAAAAGCCCACACCTGCAGCGTATCCACACTTAAGTGGCCATTACCAGACTGCCACTCATCACAAACCTGAGGACCTGGGAGAGAGAGTGCTAAAAGCTTGTAAACTCCACCCTAAACTCCGCCTTCCCAAACCACTTGGTCTGTCGCTTTGTCCCGAAGAGCAACAAAATGCTCATCAAACTCCACCCGTACGCCAGTATTGCAAACCTAATGCACTGACAACAGATGAAAACCAAGTGCCAGAACATACAACACCTGGGAGGAATGCTTCCCTCCTTTGACATCAGGAACTATCTCCATCATGCCCTCACTGTAAACTGGGATAGTGGATGTATCCCCAGTAAGAATGTGACCAGAATACTTGCAGAGATCCTATAAACCAGAGCAGGAAGGAGTCATGTGCCTGGAAGCACCACTATCTAGAATCCACTCCCGAGTATCCGTTGCGGAGAGTCCTCCAATCTCCTCCCTGCTTGAAGAAAATGAAACATCGGTGTCCACCACCTCTAGGTGCACAAAAGCCGGAGTCTTCATGATTGCTCCTGAGGAATCTTCACCCTTCTCGATCTTCCGCTTGGGACACTGCCTCCAATAGTGGCCTTTCTCGCCACAATCACAGGTCCTCTCTGCCTTTAGTTTCTCGCGGTCACTAACAGACTTCTTCTCAGAAGACTTCTCCGACGAAGCCTTCCCTTTGCTCGTATTACGGCCTTTCGACCGTTGGCCAGTTAAGGCCTCCGAACCTCCACCCTGAGGGTTCGTGAATCGTTCCTCCTAGTCCAGGACCATGGGCACAAGCTCCTCCCACGTGATGGTGCTGAGCCTGCCACTGGTAATCAAAGACGAGTAAAATGCTAAGTACCGAGAGGGCAAGTGTGACAGCAACGTTATGGCCATGTTCTCTGACGATATCTCCTTCCCAACCCGAAGAACTTCCTGCTGAAGAGCCGGCAGCTTGTTAATATACTCCCGCATCGTCGACGACTTTGCAGGGTTCATAACCCGCATTTGTACTTCCAAGGAAATCCTCTTCATGGGCGATACCCTGTTGTAAAGAGAGACCAAATGCTGCCATATACCTCTGGCCAGTGTCATATGCTTTACATGATTGATTACCTGCGGTGTGCAGTTGAGAAAGATAAACGAACGGTTCCTGGCATTGACACAATCCCACATCTGTGTCTGAGCCTCCCGGTCCTTTCGGATCGACGGTAACTCCCCTTCCTCTACTTCCGACCATGGAACACCAACTACGACGAAATCAGCGACATAACACTCCTCTCCTTAAATGAACCCATGTGAAGGTTGCGAACTGAAGGAGGATCCGTCAACCAATGTACAGCTGCATGGACAAAAGTAAAGGTACACTCAGCAGGTGCATAAGCCAGAACAGCCCATAAGTTTGTGGGTGGGACCGCAACGTGTGAGAGCTGCCAATATAAGTGTAAAATGTATGGGCAGTCCATGCATAGAAATGGCACGAGCTAGAATAGTACAGGCGACATGCACAAACAGGCCCTGTACAATGACCCTGTTCAAGCAGCAAAAAAGAGGTGCATGTGAGAGCTGCTTGCTGATAGAGTCAGGTAAAGGGCCACCAAAAGAAAATACACCTTTTTCTGCACTTATAGGTGCAGTCAAGTGCAGAACATAGTTACCAGAAGTTTCAGAAATGCCTCATTTAAAATGGGTTTCAAAAGTTTCATATTTTTTTGAGACGTCCAAAAAAAGCTTCATACAAAAAATGCAAAATATATATATATTTTTCAATATAGAATATACATGAAAATATGCTTTTAGGCCATGACCAAGGCTCGAGCGTCCTTGTTGAGATGGTCAACTAGTCACTACCAAGTAAAAAAGAAATGTCAAAAAAAAGTTTCATGCAAAAAATGTAAAAAATATAAGTTTAGAATATACATGAAAATATGTATTTAGGCCATGGCCAAGGCTGAAGCGTCCCTCTCAAGATAGTCATCGGCATGCAGTAAAGGACATGCGCATGCAAGTCGAGTAGCAAGCAACAAGAAAAAATGCGCTTCGGAAATGCGTATGTATGAAACTGGCATATAAGGTTTTTGGGTCTTAAAAATTTTAGGTGAATAAAAAACAAGTTTCATATTCTGAAACATTTCGTAAAAGTTTCGGTCAGTTTCATATAATTTGAAACAGATTTCGTTGCTACTATGGTGCAGAATTGATCCCTCAATGGTAAGTGAACTTGTGTGCAAATAGTTATTTTACCTTTCCAACCTCCAATTGATGTACAAAGCCTCTAGATAATGAAGTGGCATGATTTATAACACTTCCCCTGCACTCTTCAGATTCAGCTCCAGTTGTGGCAGCATTGAACCAAACCCTCCTGTACATCCAAAAAAAACTTTTAAAGTTCTAGAATTTCCCTGATTGGTACTTAAAGAGCTTTCGTAATCTAGGAGCTTTGCACAAAGCAAGAGGCTCAAGAGATCACGTACCAGGGATCCAACCTAAGCTGTTCAATTGGAATAAGTAACATGAACCTTCGAAATTGACCATACTTGATGGAGCCCTCTTCTCCTCCTAGAGATTTCATCATAGCAGTAACGTTGGATTCTGTCACAGGAAGGCTGGATTTCCTTAACAAGTTCTTCACGTGCATTCTTTGCAGTGTACCATGCTTGCTTACACCAAGAGAGTTGAATAGACGAATCATCATTGGTTCTTTTTCCTGTATCAGTGAAGAGAACTCTGTCCATCCTAAGGACTTCGTTGGCCAATGCTTGTACTTGCTGTGCATAAACTTCGTTGCATAACTGGATGGGAGTTTCATCTTGTGCATTTCAGCCCTTATATCATCCAAGGTTAATTTCCCATCCTTGTCCCTGTCAAGCTCTTGGAACACTCTTTTACCTGAAACATAATAAGTAGACTATGTTAAGTGCTCGTGTCAACCATAATGGACCATTTAGCATGGTTCAAACATGTGTGTCATCTCAAAATTTAGATACTATATTGAGCTATAATGACATCTAAAGGATTCTTACGTTCACTTCTTGACAAGATTATCTAGAAGACCCATGCAATGCATTTCATTCGCATCCCAGAACATATAAATAATTAGGCCTTGGAAGTTGGGATAAACTGAACATTCAGTATGTTCTTCATGGGAGTGTGCACGCATACATAGATGCTAGAGGACAGGGAACTGTTCAATGCTGCTACATCTATTTACAAACAAGCCCAAAGTTGCTAGTTTCTAAATCATTTTGACACTAATCTTATCATGAGTCAGCTAAAATGAACTGTCCATCCCTTGTGCATAGCACCTATAATGTTGAGATTCCTCCACACGTCTATCAGCCAGCAAACCCAAGAAAGGTGCAGGTGAATGGAATAATGACTTTAGGATCCAAATACACCGCCATAATTAGATCCCACTTCTCCACATGTGAAGAGTAAATTAAGCTATAGCAAAGGTTAGCACTCTAGGCAAAGCATGAGTTCTTCATAAGATCACAAATGTATACATGTTCGACCAATCCCCAAACATGGTAGATCTCTCAATGTCCCAACAAAGTATGCATACAGACCCGCATCCTGGGTTTCAATTGTTTCCACATGGCAGGGAAGTAAACTTGAACATGATACCTCTCTTGATTTTACAATGAGACCCTTACTATATGCAGATACTCTTCAATTGTCCTGTGATTTTACAGCCTTAATATTTTGCTATCGCTAACAAGCAAAGACACTCACGTAAATACAATTTGGCCACAAAAGCAGACATCTGGCAGCTATCGGAATACGCACCTTCTGTTTCTGCATAGAGAAAAAAATCTTGCATAAAACTAAGCTTTTCTTTGCTGGGAAAAGTCTGCTGTTGACCTGGAATGAGATCCACAAATACTGGCAAATGCATTCCATGCATCCTGAGGGGAGACCCTCGTTGTGACTCCTCAGACTGCACTGCTTCAGCACTTTTTGACTGCTCCTCGGGAAGTGAGGACTCAGAGCACAATATATGAGGCTCACCCTGCAGACGAGCAAACCCAAGGGTGCTTTGCTTCTGCAGACTTGCCTTCTTCAAGCCATTGGTCAGTCCCTGTGCTAAATTAGAATTCTCCACAGGGTGAGCTTGCAAAAAAACACCCACTGGAAAAGCTTCAGTTTCGAGACCTTGCAATGCCCCCATTACCCCTGCAGAATCCCGGTCAAGCAAGCTAAATTCTTTCACATGCAAATGGTTCGACATGAAAAGTAAAAGGTGATCCTCTAGAGACGACATATCTTTGGGCTTGCCTTGGGGGCAGAATCTTCTCTTGAAAGAAACCTTTTCCATAGCTTCTGAGTTGGCTTCCAGAAATCTACCTGAAGATCTCTGTTTTGATAACCCACGACAAGACAAAGAACGAGAAACATTCTTCCAAACTTTGTCTATCCAAGGCATTGCCCCATTGGTGCCCATGCACACACTGTTTCTTCCTTCTAAGCCTTCTGCTTCCTTTGACTGAAAACCTTTCAACATGTCACCGAGAACAAACTTCTGGGCAGACACCTGTGTTTCCCTTGTCTTCTTCTGCTCTTGATTAATGTCCTGATGGGCTGGTGACCTGCAAAAGGCTGGGGCCATGATTGTAGAACTAGCCTACAAGGTATCTTTGTTATGCACTAGAATGGCGACAAGCTAGACCAACGAATTAATTAAGCAGGCTGTCCAGCACCAAATGTCGTCATGGAAATTGCAACAAAGTATTCCTCTAAAAGTCTGGCGCAATGGCAGGAAGAGAATGTAAAAAAGTAAACACTGTAAAAACAGCGGTAGATGAACCTGGGAAAAGGGCAAAGATAGACACTGTTATCAACGATGTGTGCGGAAGCAAGACAGTCAGTGTTTACAAAGCCCTCGGCTGCCCTAACCACACCCTCACCAGGGACGAGACAGACAGTAATATCATCGACGAGTCTTCACAAAAACTCTACTTGCCGTCGGAAGGAAAGAAAATGACAGGATCCGTACGTTAAACGAAAAGCCACATTTCTGATAAACAGACAGAAAGAGACAAATAGACACCCTAACCAGGGACGAAAAAAACTATGCGCTTAATTCCCAGTGACCAAACAGGGTAATGAGCTCTCCTTTTTCTGTGCCGCTCACCCGCGATCTTTCAGAGGTGAGCAAACCTTAACCGCTGCAGAAGATCTTTGCCATAGACGGCCCCTGCAAGCGCTAGTTTTCACACGCTGCAGGCGAACACTGGTTTCTTCGTGGAGGAAACGCTCCGATGTCTGAACACTTCACTTTTCTTTGCTGCAGATCAGGTCCCTTCAAGCAATCGTCGTAGAGGTTCACGAATAGTACTGCTTGACGCACAATTGAAGCAAAACATTTTGTGCAAAAATCTCCTGCAACCGCCAATACCCGGTTTCCCGCCCAAGGAGTCGAATCCTGCCGACCATTACACGGCGCCGTTAAAAGCCCTACATCTGTTATAAGTATTTTTGGCCTTATCTTGATTAATTAATACATAATAAATCGCGCTCTGCTGATAAATATCGCGTTTCTTTTTAAACTTCCTTTTAGATGCGTGCGACCCCACGCATTTTTGCGAGTTGAGAGCCACGGCACCCTCAGCTCTATTCGACACTAGCACGACCAAGGTGGGATCGACGGTGGAGAAGGTTTGGGGGTCGCATCTTGACACGAGGGGCATTGATCTTGGCGGCGGGCACTAGTTGAGTAATCTCGGATCGAAAGTAATCTCAAGTTGGGGCAGGCGGGGGTGACGAATCTTTTTGAAAAGTAAAGAGAATTGAATGCACTGGTGTAATATTGAAATTTTTGAAAAGAGTGTCCATATTTCTTTAAATGATGTTTATTAAACATCATTATAGGGACGATAATGCTAGTCGCCACTACGTAATCTCATGACAATAGTAATCTTGGCCCATCGTAATTTGGGATGGCGAAAAACCCCAAAACAAAAAAAATTGACTTCATTGACATTATACTCTCTCTCTCTCTCTCTCTAGAAAATACATTGCAAATAGTGGTGAGGAGAAGAACATTCTATTATCTTGTTGGATCTAAAGATCAAACTACCACTTGCATTAATCTGTCTCAAGAAGGTATTTCTCTTAGCTTGATCTTTCTAATACATTGAGCTATACTTTTGGTTACAAGCATTACCATAAAACACTTTGTTTTGACATGATTTGATCTCCAATGTGATGTGCATTATCTTTAAACAATTTATAGTTTAGCATATTGATCAATTTGATAATGAAATTCTTTGTTTTGACATGATTTTATCTTGTCAAAACATGATTTCAATTTGATAATGAAATTCTTTGTTTTGACATGATTTTATCTCCAATGTGATGTGCATTATCTTTAAACAATTTATAGTTTAGCTCTATGTATTGATAATGTAGTCTTAAATTACCACAGCGATGGATTGGCTAGTTAGAGATGAGGATAATAATGATGCAAGTAGTGATGATTTAAACATTGAAGACCAATGTCAAAGTGGTAACAACCATGATACTACAACGGAAGTCTCAAAAAATTGCAAGGTTTTATGCAATCCAAATGAGCATTTATCCTGTATATATTTCTCTTTTAGAGAGGAGCTAAATGATAATCATCATGTGGTTGAGAGAGAGAGAGAGAGAGAGAGAGAGAAAGCCCTCCAATCGCATTATGATAATCATCATCAATCGCATTATGAGTAATCAATCATGTGGTTGATAATGACCTTAGCTTTTTATATATAACCTTACCTAGTTGGTGCAAGTAAGAGAGCAGGCACACTCGAGCATGTGCACTCGACCAGTCGCCTCAACTGGGGTACGCGAGGATGTAGGGCTCGAACTCTGCGTTAAGCAGATGACGCAGACACTAGCCAGGTTGAAGACGAACACGCGAGACGGGCAAGGGGCGCAAACTGATTTTTCAACAGGTAATCTCAAGATGATGCCGGCGCCCAGTTTTTGAGTGAAAAAAAAAAGCCAAAAACCTTGCAACATTCCTTCATAACAACGACGGCTAGCTAAGGAGAATCTAATGTGCCAGAGAGCCAGCTGGGGAGACTTCATTATACTGCTGCTGTCAGGCTTGAGATTACTCAACAGCCACCTCAATCAACGGCGCAGCACATCCGAACTTCTCCGACGATTTGACACCGTCGATCCCCCTTGGTCGTGCCCATGTCAAAAAGAGTGCGCCTGCTCTCTTACTTGTGCCAACCAGGTAAGGTTGTATATAAAAAACTAAGGTCATTATCAACCACATGATTGATTATCATAATGCAATTGATGATGATTATCATAATGCGATTGATGATGATTATCATAATGCGATTGGAGGGCTTTCTCTCTCTCTCTCTCAACCATATGATGATTATCATAATGCGATTGGATATGTATATGTGCGCCATACGATTGGATATGTATGTGCGCCATACGCATGTACATGATATCAAAATGAAATGTGTGTGTGCGCGTATATGTGTATGGAAGAGATGCGGATATAAGCAAACACTCTTTGTACGTGTCTAAATGAGAGAGAGAGAGAGAGAGAGAGAGAGAGAGGGGGGGGGATTAGAGTTTATGTGTCTTTTATATGGATGAATGCTTAACATGTAAGTTGTATGCAAAAACCGCCTCTAATATGTGTGTATGTCTCTTCCATGTAGTTGGAGATTTTCAAAAAGTATCTTGTCAACCAAGACTACTCTTGTGGCACTATGCAAACACAGGTTAGTCTCATTTGTGTAATTTGTAAGAGATCTTTAAAATTTTGAAAAGAAAGTAGAAACTAATTTTGATACTAAAGCAATTGAGAATGTGACTTTATGTTGCTTTTAAAATAGTAGAATGAAGTGTGAGTCACTTCGTAACTATGCATGTGGCTTTCCTTTTAGGAATCTCCCTATTATGTTAAGATTAAGAGAGATAATGGGCATGTTATTCGCTAGTGTCGTGCCTCAGAATATTATCCCAAAAGACATATCATTTATAGTAAAAGAGTAGATCTGATGCGTCACCTAAAAAGGGATCATATGCTTGATGTTGAGATTCTTAAGCGTCCCATGGGTAGACCAAGACAACAAAAGAGACCCCCTATGCTTCTACCCACACGATCCTCTCATCAATGTGAAGCCTGATTTACAAACATTGATCTAAAGATAAAAAATGCCAATAAAAATTTCCACAAAGAGGTAATATAAAAAGCACACTCTCTTTGGGAATCAAAGGGTGACAAAGAAAAGAGTTCCTATGAGGAGTGGGAAGAAGCTTATGTAAAGAAAAGGATGGAGGAGTGGGAGAAGGGAATGCCTGCTCGCATTGCCGGTATGCAGAGAAGGATTGCACAAGGCTATAATGTTGTGCGCGGTAAGTATAATTATTTAGTCTTGAGCAATGGTAAATTATGCACAAAGTGTTTATTTAAATACTAATATTCATCACAAGGTTTTATAGAGGATAAATAAGCCAAATCAAGAAGAGGTCGATGTCCATGAGATGGGAGATGATGGTGAGGTCGATATCCATGAATTGGGAGATATCGATGTTCATGATGGCGATAAGGCTGATGTTCGAGATGATGATGAGGCTGGTTTGAATGAGGTGGGAGATGCCGATGTCCATGACATGAGAGATGATGTTGTCACTACCTCGGTTACACCTTTGTTCAAGAAACATTATTGCATAAAATTTTCTTTTTTTTTTCAAAATTCGTAATTGTTATTTCTTTTGGTTCAGGGTTTGAGACCCTTTGAAAATGTGCATGTGCCTTTTGCTCCACAAAAGGGAGTGAAAACCAAAAAATCTTTAATAGGCGACGATGAGAAGGGTGGTGTGATTTTTAATCTACGCATTATTTTTCTCTTTGTAAGCACATGCAAAGTGTATACCATAGTAAGCAAGATAGATTAGTAGGCATCTATTACTTTCAAACGTACTATATTTTATTTTTTATCTACGCATTATTTTTCTCTTTGTAAGCACATGCAAAGTGTATACCATAGTAAGCAAGATAGATTAGTAGGCATCTATTACTTTCAAACGTACTGTATTTTATTTTTCATGTGCATTTTTAATCGATGCAACTCCTTGTGCAGTAAAATGTGGCCGGTATTTGACCCAAAAAAAACATCCACCCATTATCATTGTGTCTCCTAAAGAAAGTAGCAAAAATAGAGACATGAATGTTGTTATCAGCAATAGAAGATTTGATTGCCAAAGTCCAGCCCCGAACTCCATGTCAACTTACATGGATAGGTAATTGTTATCATTGTATGCTTCTCACAGTATCTTACTTCTATGATATCCGTTCTTTGGCTAAGTTCATTTGTAAATTGTAATAGGTTAAAACATGGTATGATTTACCATTTGAGATCCTTGAGATCGAGATTACAGGTGGAATGTGACTTTAAACTTGTGGATGGAGGTGGTGTGGATGTGGAGGCTAGCACAAACTCTTTGAATCTTTTTGTCTTGTAAGTTTTTTTTTTTGCATCTCTTTTTCAGAAACATTTTTGTGTGTGTCCTAATATTAAAGAAGTTTCATATAGGTGGATGGAGTACACATTGCCAAATAATGTGATAGATCATGTGTGGTTCATGGGAACAACTTATGGTTGTCCTTTATGTCCCTTGAAGTTGATGATATGTCACTTCAAGATTTCTTTGGGACACCAGATCTCGTGAGCTATATGTTCACCTTTTTTCCGATCCTTGATAGGTAAGCCCACGTATGAGTTGTAAAACTAGAATGTTGCTAACTTCATTTGTAGAGTGAAATCACTTGTGATGATAAGCGTAATGATACATATCTCATTGGACCCCTGTCGCATTCTACAGTGGACACATTCAACATGTCAATGGGCTGCCTAGAGAGCAAAGTGCAATCTTGTTTTTTGATTCCTTGTCTATGTACTGTTTGACATACTACTTGCCGCGTGTTTATAGGTGTAAATCTACTTTTAGCATTTTATTGTATATGTTGTGTAAAGAAGTAGTCCCACAAGCTTGTTAAGATGGAGGTTATGTTATTATTGCAGGGTGCTTGATTTTTTGCACCCCACAGTTCTCATCCTGTGGTATAGAGTGAGCTTTTGGATCCAGATACGTTGTGTCAGGCCGTGACAGTGGAGGTATGTTTACTATTAAACAATTAGCTATTATAGAAAACAAAAACTACTTTTATGCTTATGTGGTTTATAATTTATGTACAAGATTTCCCGATAACCTAATGGGTACGATTTGTGGGTATTACGTTATGGCTACCATGTGGTTTTTGATCAAGGGCGGATTACAACATTCCAAGCCTAGAAATTGGGTATAAGCTTACATCTCTATGTTTTTTAGTTTCATGGTTAGTTATATGTTCTTTAGTTTTATGGTTAATTTATCATTTCATTTACCTTGTTGATATATTGTATTCAGCTTTCAAAAGCTCGGTTTTCACATGCAGATGTAGAGAGGTTGAAGGGGGCCTCCGATCCTGGATCCAAACTTGTATGTTAGAGACGGCCATGCGGCAGTAGATGAGATGGCCATATGTTGCTAGATGATGTGGGTGCTTGTATGAGATGGTCATATGCTGCTAGATGATTTTGCATCTTTCGTATGACTCATGGCTTCATGGCTTGTGTAATCTTGTCAAAAGCAAGTTATGGTTGCAGTTTTGGGTTTTATTTTCTTCCATAAGTGTTTCGAGGAGACGATCATTGAGATTCGACATCTTTTATATGACATTCTACATCTTCTATATGAGATTTGACATCTTTTGTATGAGATTTTGCATCTTTTGTATGAGTCATGGCTCGTGTAATCTTGTCAAAAGCAAGTTATGGTTGCAGTTTTAGGTTTTATATTCTTCCATAAGTGTTTGTATGAGACTGTCATTGAGATTCAACATCTTTTGTATGACATTCTACATCTTCTATATGAATCGACATCTTTTGTATGAGATTTTGCATCTTTTGTATGAGTCATGGTTCGTGTAATCTTGTCAAAAGCAAGTTATGGTTATAGTTTTGGGTTTTACATTCTTCCATAGGTGTTTGTATGAGACGGTCATTGAGATTCCACATCTTTTGTATGACATTCTACATCTTTTATATGAGATTCGACATCTTTTATATGAGATTTTGCATCTTTTGTATGAGTCATGGCTCGTGTAATCTTGTCAAAAGCAAGTTATGGTTGCAGTTTTGGGTTTTATATTCTTCCATAAGTGTTTCAGGGAGACGATCGTTGAGATTCCACATCTTTTGTATGACATTCTCCATCTTCTATATGAGAGTCGACAACTTTTGTATGACATTCTCCATCTTCTATATGAGAGTCGACAACTTTTGTATGAGATTGTGCATCTTTTGTATTGAGTCATGGCTCGTGTAATCAATGACATGTTTGTATTAAAGTGGATGCTCATTATATTTACTAGCCACACTATTAACTCTATTACTAATTATTATTTTTGACCTAAACTACAATGTTGTATACAGTAATCTCGAGCTGTGAAAGTAATCTCGGGATCTCGAGATTACTGTATACAACATTGTAATAGTCGAGATTACTTTTATAACATTGCACTCAGGTCTATGTTGTAAAAGTAATCTCGGGCTGTGAAAGTAATCTCGAGTTCCTGAGATTACTTTCACAGCCCGAGATTACTTTTACAACGGAGACTTGAGTGCACTGTTGTAAAAGTAATCTCGACTATTAACTCTTGCTAATTATGTTTATTGGCCTCAACTGCAATGTTGTATAAAGTAATCTCGGGCTGTGAAAGTTATCTCATGAACTTGAGATTACTTTCACAGCCCGAGATTACTTTTACAACAGAGACCTAAACTGCATGTGGATTACTGTTGTTGTGCTTGAGATTTTTATGTTTACCCTTTGTTATTAGATTACTTTTTTCACAATAGAGACCCACATGCAGTTCAGGTCTCTGCTGTGAAAGTAATCTCAGGCTATAAAAGTAAGATAAAGGGTTCTTGAGATTACTTTCACAACAAAGATCTGAGTACCCGAGATTACTTTCACAAGATCTGAGAACCCGAGATTACTTTCACAGCATGCAAATGAGCTGCATGTGGGTCTCTGTTGTGATTGTAATCTCGGGCTGTAAAAGTAATCTCGGGTTCTACCCCCTACTTTCACCTTTCTTCTTACAGCTAAGTCAAAAAGCAAATATGTTGACATGCTTTGCCTAAGATTACTTTCACAACAGAGACCTGAGAACCTAAGATTACTTTCACAACAACAGAGACATGAGAACCCGATATTACTTTAATAGCCTGAGATTACTTTCACAACATGCAAATGAGCTGCATGTGGGTCTCTGTTGTGATTGCAAATGAGCTGCATGTGGGTCTCTGTTGTGATTGTAAATGAGCTGCATGTGGGTCTCTGTTGTGATTGTAATCTCGGGCTGTGAAAGCAATCTCGGGTTTTGCCCCTTACTTTCACCTTTCTTCTTACATCTAGGTCAAAAAGCAAATATGTTGACATGTTTTGCATGCATTAAAGTTGACTGCATAAATAAGACATTTAAAACACCAAAAACTTTAATTGTTGGGAAGTTTCAAGGGAGTTAACGTAACAATAACTCAGTTGGCATGTGTTGTGTATACATGAGCAAGATCCTTCCTTGTGATGCAAAAATGTTATGAATTTCATTTGCATTTGGAAGAATCAAAGAGAATGACCGCTCTTCATCTTGCAAGTTACCATACTTTGAAGAAGTGATTTTACAGCAAAAACTATTAGCATCATTGCAAACTTTGACCTCCTTGCCAATGAGACTCGCTTGTACTTCGGTAGAGCCATTTTTCTTACTCAAAGGTAGCAAGGCATGACAAGTATGACATGAGATAGTAATTGCTGGATCCACTAGCCACGTTTTGGTACAACAATGTAGACACCAAATTTGAGGCCTTCTCTTAGAACGTACATGATGTCGACCACGTTTAAGAATCTCAGTTTGATGTGTTGGCTTATTGGGTTTGCAAGTGGAACCTTGTGCACCCATCTCTATTGGTGATACGAAATTTGGTTGTGCTTCCCCATGCCCAAGTCGAGTCTTGGTTACATTTGCTTGGATTTGCTGCACATTCCCTCGAGTTGGCATATTGATTTGGCTTGGAGACACCAATGATGCAAGGGTATCTTTAGACAGCTTCAATTGATGCAAGACAAATTCCATTTCTTTGGCACACCTCTTAGGTATTCCTTGTTGGATTGACGAGTCTTTAATTTCTTGTATACATTGAAATATCTCCTCTTCAGGACTTGTCTTATCGCACATGTCATTCATTGGAGGAGACACCATCTCATGTGCATTGTCTATTATTGGAAGAATAGCATGTAAATGAAAAAAATGCCACATAACTATTAATCAAATGCCATAAAGGTGCTTGCATTCACTAATCCAATCTGGACAATCACAAAAGCTACTTTGCATAGTGACACAGTACCATTGACTTGGTGTGGAGCTGCTTGTCATCTCAATAACAAGTGCGGTAGGACGAACATGACCCATTCTAGAGAGAACAATCCGCAGTGTCAACTCCAAGGCAATGACTTCATGGTGGGCTCCCACATCACATGTGCACAACATGAACCAAATTGGTATGCCAATACCAAGTTGATTTGGCAGCACTGCATCATATAAGGGTAACCCAAATACGTTTGTCTTGAAAGTGCTATCTATGGCCCATGAGTTGTTTTTAGAAACGTAAAGCCATTTCTAACATCCAATCATCTTGCACAACCAAGATGAATGGCCTATCTTTGGCATCCTTTGCACTTGGATTATAGGGTTGGCAATACAACACCTACATAACAACAATGTGTGATATACCAAGATGTAACACATATGGTAGAGATCTCCAAAGTACTATGAAGTTTAGAATACACTACCTTTTGTTGTTGTTTCAATGTTAAAGCTTCCGTATACATTGACTCCCAATCATCTTTAGAAACCTTACCTACATCATGTTGCTGCACTCAAATAATTACTCTTTTTATGATCTAACAATATTTACTCATAAACAAAGTTACGATCATTCTTAATTATCTAATCATATTTAGTCATGAACAAAGAGCAAGAAAGTACCTTCAGTGCGAATTCGATATGACAATGAAGAAACCTCTTTAGGAATCATGAAGAACCTATAGATAGCGCAGTCAAGAGTAGATGGTCTCTCCATATGGTATCGTTCTTTAGATAAGGATAATTTTACAACATGGCAAGAGCTTCCCACATCAAACAAATCTTTCGTGCAGCATTCTATAACAGATGGGTGAACTGGCAAGTGATATAAATCACTTCTTGTGCTTGGTTCATGTCCTGTATGGATTGGATTAATGAAAATACACACTTCATCTGTGCTGTCAATGTATTCCACTTGCACTTTGAAAGTGTCTTCCACATTTCTTTGATGTACGTAACCTCTTTATTTTTTCACTTCGTTTAGCTCCACCTCCTCTATGACACATATAGTCAACCATAGCCTTGGAAGGGTGGTGTCTCTTTGATGACCGCACCACCATGACTAGTCCCACCATATGCTTTATCATTGTATTCTTCAATTGTATGTCCACATCAGCCCTATTTGTATGTACAACATATGATGGCTCCTTGTTTAGATCCCATCTGTGGTGCCTAATTAAAGGGAGTTGTTGACTCTTGCTACGATTGCATGTACATGTATTAATAAACTCCTTGATGTAAGATGAGGGTATTCCATGCCTTCTGATGTCACTGCACCATGTTGACTTGATCGCTTCAAGCGTGGCATTTGCACTTTTGTGTTCTCTTGAGCCTTTGACACAGTGCACAGCTTTCACAATGCTTTCCCACTCCTCAATACATGCAATCTTTAACTTAAATGGCCCCTTCAAACAAATACAAAGAGAACCATCCTCTCTCTCTCTCTCTCCCAAGCAAAGCTCATCTTTCATTTTTTGCGACTTCTTCAAGTCAAGCATTCCTCTATCATCATGACGTTTTAGCATTTCCAAGCTTATGGACACATCATCTTGCAGTACTCTTATCGTTAAGTTATATAGCTCCTCGCCTAAAAGAGAAATATATACGAGATAAATTCTCATTTGGATTGCATAAAACCTTGCAATTTTTTGAGACTTCCGTTGTAGTATCATGGTTGTTACCACGTTGACATTGGTCTTCAATGTTTAGATCATCACTACTTGCATCATCACTATCCTCATCTCCAACTAGCCAATCCATCGCTATGGTAATTTAAGACTACATTATCAATACATACACAATAAAATTGATTAATATGCTAAAATATAAATTGTTTAAAGATAATGCACATCACATTGGAGATAAAATCATGTCAAAACAAAAAATTGATCAATATGCTAAACTATAAATTGTTTAAAGATAATGCACATCACATTGGAGATCGAATCATGTCAAAACATTTTCATGGCAAATATTTAAAAAATCTTAATTGGAGTTCGGCTTTGCCTACTTACAAAAATCATTTATTTTATTCCTAATCTTGGTCTTTGTTCTATTTTTTAGCACTAAATCTTGGTACTTTCAAACATTGCCTTTATTTTAAATTATTGGGATTTAAAAACTTTTTCAAGCACTAAGAGAGAGGGGTATCATGCCTCCAACATGATTACCAAATGTACACAAAATCTTTATTGAATCTCCATTAGGTAGGGGGCAAGCCAGTAAACAAGCCACTCACCACTATATAATCACTCTCTCCTCCCATACCATAAAAAATAGTGTAAGTAGCAAGGAGATGTTTACTTTATCTTGGACAAAAGCAAGCATTTTTAGTTAGTGTTCTTTTTCACCATATGTATTGTGTTTAAATTGGGTCACAGTGTCTTGTGCATCTTAACACAAGTGGTCTTCTTCTTCCCTATATATTTGCAAAGAGGCTTGTGCAAGTAAGTATCTTTGTTATGCTCCATAGGTAATAGCCCTAAATGAGGAATGGGCATGGACTTGATCTTAAGTGTCCATGCTTTGTCCATGGTAGACACTATGACCACAAGCATATGCATAGAGGGTTGCTTCTCTAGAGCTGGATTGTGGATAGAGAAAGAAGCCAGAAAGGGAGCCAAAGAAACATAGAGAGGGTTGGCAATGGTGAGACGAAAATGCAAAGGAGACAATGCATCATGGGAAGCTTCTTTAGTGCAAGCTATGGCTGCTAAGCAATATAGAGAGAGAATACTTCATGAAAAGGTTCTTCTGTGCTACTACTGTGGGTTTGGAGAGAGAACCAAGTATTGTAGAAAGAATGCTCCTGGTAAGCTTCTTCCTTGCAAGCCATGGCTACTACTGTGGGTTTGGAGAGAGAAGGCTCATTTAGGAGTACAGACCTGCTAGCTATGGAGAGAGGACCAAGTACTGTAGAGAGAATGCTCATGGTAAGCTTCTTCCTTGCAAGCCATGGCTACTACTGTGGGTTTGGAGAGAGAAGGCTCATTTAGGAGTACAGATCTGTTAGCTATGGCTTTTGGAGTAGAGAAAGATGCTTTTTTCCATGGAGAAGGAGTGCAGGGCGTTTTAGAGAGAAGATTTAGAGAGAGAAAGAGATCTGGTGTACACACAAAAAAGGGGGGAAGAAAGTGACGAATTTTTGGAATGTTTGGAGTTCGAAAAGGTTGCTGCAGGCTATGATTACTGACTGACAGCCCATTACAAAGCTTTAAAGTCACCTAGGTGGCCAGATCTAGGAATATCTCCTTTTTTTTATTTTTTTTTGTTTTTGTGAAAAAATCAAATATATGCTTTTAGGACTAGGCCTCTAGGCTTGGTCAAAGATGGATTAGCATTTTAAGCATTTCACTAAACGTCCAAATTAAAGGGCCCAAGAAGACTCCATTGAGTTCCTAATGCTAATGTGGCCTGATTTTTAACATTCCTACGAGTACCCAAATGCCCTACTTGAATATGTCCTACATTCAACAATGGAAGGAGAATCTCGAATATGTCCTATGAACATACATTTTTTCTCTTTTTTATATGAAAGCACGGGTTGAATTACATCTTTCACAAATACAATATCTCTACTCACAAGAACCCGTTTGGTAGCATGATAATAGAGATAGCAACCTTTACTTTCCAAGCTATACAAAAATACATTTAACAACCTTATCGTCAATCTTGCTACAAATTTACTCAGGCACAAGTACATAAGCAAGACAACCAAAAATGTGTAAATGAGCTAAGGTCTTTTTTCCATTCCAAGCTTCAAAAGGTGTAATTATATGCAAAGCCTTTGTAAAACACCTATTCAAAACATATGTTGCACACATGATTGCTTCTAGCCAGAAACCACGAGGTAACTCCTGAATTTTGACCATATAACGTGCCATCTCCACCCATGAGAGACTTGTTTTTGCATTCAACGACAACATTTTATTGAGGTTTATAGGGCACAATTCATTGGTGTTTTATCCCACGATCAACCATGTATGCATGAAACTCCTTAAACATATACTCCCCTCCTCATAGGGTACCAATCTTACATGTAGAAACATTTTCAACCATAGCAACAGAGTGCTTAAAGCACATAAAAACCTTTGATTTTTGTTTCAATGGATATACCCAAGTATGTTTGGGATAATCATTAATGAATGTGACAAAATAGAGGTAGCCCGCGATAGATGGTGCCCTCATAGGACCACATACACATCATTGTATATAAGTTATAGTTCTCGGATAACTCTAATTGAACCATCTTTGGGAAATGATGTGCGCTACATTTTTTCAAGAATACAGCCCTCACAAATATGTTTGATAGGGGCTTCAAAATGTGGCAGCTCAGACACCTTGTCATGTTTATGCAAATGCAACAAACTGCCAAAGTTCAAGTGACCAAAGTGTGTATCGCACATCTTAGCATCACCCATTGCCTTTGTGTAGAAAGTATACATACAATATGCTTTTATCTTTCATATACATCTATCTGATAAAGGCACCATGAGATAAGGTACCAGAAGTAACAATTGTATTGCCATCACTGCGATTATGAACAATACATCTGTCATCCACAAAACTGAACCACTAGGCCAGCCTGGTAATGGTAAAGATAGATAATAAGTTCTTCTTGATCCCTGGTATATATAATACATATGAGAGCATAATTGTTCCATTATTTGCAATAGTGAGAATAATTTTACCAACTCCTTTTACATGATATGAGGAGTTATTTGCCCATGTAATAGTGTTACATGGGCAACTCCTTTTACATGATATGCGGAGTTATTTGCCCATGTAATAGTGTTAATGTGCTTACTAGCACCACTGTCAAAATACTAGTAGACATGTACATCTACAAGCAGCCATGCATACATCCTTATGTGAAGGGTCATAACTACATTGCACAATGAGAGCCCAATCATCATGTGCATAGTCTACAAATTCTTTGTTTTTTGTATTAGATGCTAACGCATCAGCCATACCTGAGTCTTTCTTTTTCTCCTTCTCCACCTGCTTCCCGTGTAATCATTAATGTAGTGACCAGGTTTCCTGCAATAGTTGCATTTTTTCTTTTTCTTTGTCTTGCCACCTTCCTTGTCTATAGGCTTGCCTGATGACTCTGATTTTGGCTTGTAACTACCATGAGGAAAGGATTTACATTTGCCTCTTTGTTTGATTCGCAGAGCAAAAGCCTGAGCTCTCGTACACATGACAAATCTATTTTGCTTAGATTTCTCTTCTTGCAAGAGTACAGAAACCAACCCCTCAAACTTCAAGGCATTTGGATTGCCTTTCATCATGAGTCTAATGTTAGAAGCAAAACTTTGGTACAAGTATGACAACACGTTCAAGATAGTAGGGGACCAATGAATAGTCAGGATATACTTCATCAACCCTAGTCAATTGCTCCTTAAAATCCTTCAATTTTGTAAGGAAGTTGTCCATAGAGTCTCCCTCATTCATATGCTATGACTCTAATTGCTTGTGTAGATAAGCAATATGTGCTTCATTACGTACCTGGTACAATGACAAGTGCATCCCAAGCATGTTTAGCAGTCCTACATGACTGAATGTGAGAAATGATACTTCTTTTGACTGACAAAGCAAGCAACGCATATGCCTACGCATCTTTTCCATCATGTATCATGTGAAACTGAGTCCGTGTTTGCAATGTGCCTTTTACATCATGTTCATCACAGAGAAACCATGACGTTTCTCACTACAACAAACGACAACATTCCATAACCCTTTGGCTACCAATATATGCTAGATCATATAAGACCATTATGGGTAGTGGTCTCATCAAGCTTATCCTTAGCAGATAACATCCGAAATACATCACTGTCTGCCATTTCTGACAATACCTAAGCAAGTAATCATGCAACCTGCAAAAGTGCTAAGTGATCCTTTTTTTATGCAACCGCGGTGGCTACTAATAAGGCCATTGACAATGGAGACGTGCAAGGTGTATGAAAGAAATACATAGTAAAGTGAGTAGAAATTTTACTCGTCGTAAGATGTAGAGACCGATGTCGCTGAAGTGTAGCTCATAGACAAGCTTCGATGTGGTGAGTATCTAATGATGCTTTCACGTGTATCTGCACACCTATCTGTAGTAGATATGACAATACTACTTCAAAATCTGATGAAGAATAGTGCAAATATGGATCCTGAAGATGTCTGCATAAAACTAAAAATTATGCGAATGGCCCCTAAAACGTGCTTGGAAAACAAAAATCTAACAAAAAAACTTCAATACAAAGTACTACACACTTCACACTCCTCTTTTTTCTCCTGGAAGGGCTCCTTGATCCGATTTAAGAAGTTAGGCGACTCGAAGTGAAGGGTAGGCAGCAAGACAGGGACGAGGAGCATATGCTCTGATATCAAATGTTAGAAATAGGGTTGCAGGAATGCACACACACACACACACAGAGTTGAGAAGCTCAAGGGAGCACACAATGAGATGATAGATAGATAATGAATGTATGTTGTACTAAGATGATAAGTATATCCCAAGATGGGTGTATACTAGCACAGGCCAAAAAACCTCCTAAAGAGGGAAAATGTGCCTCGCGACTGATCCTAGTGTGTTCACACACATCACTACCAAATATGGCTACACTATCATGAATAAAATCCACAACACAATCCCTCTCTAACCTTTGATCGATCTTTGTAATTGACATCATTAAAAGAAAACATATCATCATATATCCTTAACAAAAAAACCCCTTAACTAAAAAGAAAACCTTTAAAACTTTTTTTTAACAATCAACCATGTGATCAAAAATATATTATTATAAATATAATAAATTATATAATTTATGTTAATTTATAATATATTTATTATATTATTAATATAAATATATATCAACTTTTAATAAATACTAAAAGTATACTCTTATTTTTATGAACCAATTTCTTCTTTAAATAATTATTTAAAATATATTTAATATATATATATATTCATGCTACATACATATATACCAAGGTTAAACATATATATCATACTTATATCAATGATTAATATTTAATATTTATTTTAATAAATTATAATATTATTGTATAAACTTAAATAATAAATATATAAATAAAATGAGAGGAGTTGAGGGGCAATGGGCAAGGCCAATCGGCTGGTAGGAAGGGGTGGCTGAGGAGGGAAGGGGGTCAGGGCCTAACCCTAACCCCCTCCTACCACATTTGGAGACTCGCCAGCCGATTTGGAGGGAGGGAGGGGCGACAAGCCGGTCGACTGAAAGGTCGAAAGGGGAGGCTGAGAGAGGAGGGAGGCAGGGGGGACCAAGAGGAGGAGGGAGGGAGGGGAAGCCAAGAGAGGAAGGAGGGGTCACGTGGGTGGTCGAGAAATAGGGGGAGGAAGGGGTGCCTAAGAGGGAGGGGCAATGGCTGCCCCTCAGTTTACATATATATACATATGTGTGTGTGTATATATATATGTATATGCACATATGTGCATATATATACATATATACACATTATGTGTTTATATATATACATATATGTACACACACATATGTATATATATACACATATATACATTATATGTTTATATATATACATATATGCCACAAGTAGACTATGATTGCAAGCTTTTAATCCCCCGCCGCTATAGAAAAGTAGCCATGATACAAATGTGTCAACCACCCTTCTTCCCATTATTTTTTGATACCATATCCTGCTCCTTCCACTCCTATTCAACCCAAGCTTACAAGCCTACTTTCTTGTAGATGGCACTACAAGACATCACTAATAAGCCTTCTAAGATCCGCCTTCAGGTTGATTTGGAGACAGAATACGCAACCCTACGCAGTAGGCATGTTGCACCCAATATTTCATACGATCAGCTTCGAATGCAAGGAGCAAAGGCCATTGATCTTTGGATTGATGGAAATCTTTATCCACTACATCCAATATCTGGTGCCCCTCCACCATTCAAAAGCATTACAAGTTTTCTTAAGTTTGTTGGTGATGGTTTCAATGGGCTTCTTGGCTATTGTAGGAGATTACACATGTTGTGGCTAGATGAAGCAGCTGAAAAGAGCCAAACACAATTTGCCTTCGACCAGCTTCAAGCGGCATCGACTAAGCAGATCAATAGTTTGATGCAGAGGATTAAAGAGCTCTCAGAGGAGCTTGAGGTGCAGAAGAATAATCTAGCGGATCGTGTGCGCACAATAAATCAATTTACCGATAATTATGTTCGTCTTCAACACTCCACTCGTAATCTTCGGCGTCGTGTTCACCATTTCACTCACCTTCCCATGGGATATCACGCAAGGCAAAGAAAACGTAAAGCTGTTGGGTTGCTTTCTAAGACAGCAGGCGCATGCAAGAGGCGTAAACAAACAACCAGGTAAAAAAATTTGTAGGAATTATAGCAGCTTTGAGAAGCAATTAATGAATAAAGCATCTCTCATGGGTGACTCTTGCGATTGTAGGGCTTGTGCAACAGCTATACTAGGATGTAACAACGCTGAGGACAATTTTAATGCCTCCCTTCTTCAGCATGTCCTTCAAGAGAAGGATATTATGGAAATGATAACAGGTTCTGGTAATGATAATCTGCGGGAGACCCTTCGTCATCATTTCTTGAAGGAAATCAAAGAAATTGTCACCCCCAAAGAGATGCTTGATATATGTGACTCAGCAGGTATTAGCCAGAAAGGTTACAGAGCAATGTACAGGTCAATCACTTTAGGGTTGCGAGCAAAGGGAGTTATGCAATCCTTGCTTCCAACACTTTATAGCTTACAGATGGCAAAGAAGTGTGCTAATGGTGATATTGCATCCATGTTCGAGGGTGGGTACAAGTGGGTGGAGGATATTATGCCAATGCCAACAATCAAACCCTTTGAATACAATGCATATAACAATGTCTACATTGACATGGAAGTGCTACAAAAAGCAATGATTCAGTACTATGGCCTCACACTTGAAGAGACAGGTGGAAATGCCGTGTTTGTCTTGAAGCTAGATGAATGTCAAGTGGTTAAAGGTCAAAGACTGGAGCGTGTTAGTTTAACCTTGATGAGCCGAGCACTTAGAGGAAAGCCTTTAGAGACCCAAGAGTTGGATGCAACTGAAGACAGCAACAATAGGGGTCAAGGGCATAAGCAAGACTACTACGGCATTCAATCAGAGAAGAACATCTGGTGGCAAGCAGCATGGGTCCTCCCAAAAGAGAACCATGATACCTTGAGGTGGTATTTTGAACGGTCTGGCATTCAACATGTCGTCTCTTGTCAGGTCAATGGTCAGAAGCTTGATGTTCCCGGAATAGGCTGCTTTAACGTTGAATGGCACTTGGGTGGCGATCTAAAAACCTTAAAGTGTATGTTGGGTTGTAAAATAGGTGCGAATACTATATTCTCATGTGTTTACTGTTGTCATTCCAAGACAGCAGTAGACTCAAGAGTAAAAGGGAAACAACCTAGCAAAGGCAAAAGTCAAAAACAGGTGGGTGCAAAAAAAGCAATCGTTTTTTATGCTGAACAGAGGAAAGGATCAAAGGTATGGCATAATGGCATATTAAGTTGTGACCAGAGTAAGCCACCTAGTCGTGACCAGGAGGACAATGCTTGGAACCCAATCTTGGAAATTCCACTATGTCAAGTGTATGTGTGCACATTACATGCAAGACTTAGGATTTTGGATAAGCTATTGATGCTCCACATAAACTATGTCTGGAACATGGAGCCCGAAGATCGACGAGAAGAGTCAATACGTGCACTAGAGGGTGTACTTTCCTCTATGGGATTACATGCTGGAGCAGTGGTCTTGACAAAGGACAGAAAATCAAACCCTACACAAGACAACCCTAATAAAATTTGCATGGGTGGATCAAAGGCAAGACACTTGCTATCAAACCACTTGGGTTCTCATAGCCACACTGACTTTGAAATTTGGAAGAAGATATGTGATGTCACAACATATCGAGGAAATGATGCCAGGCTTGGCCTAAAACGTGCACATGTATGGGAGGTGTGTAATAAAATGGTCGATCTTCTAGAGCGACCTCACCTGGATGACCATGGTATTGAGGCACTTAAACAAGCCACTTGTAGATTCACAGAAGAAATGGTCGAGGCATGGGGAGAAACACACATTACTCACTACATGGTAATGTTGTATTTCTTGTGTCCTTGTAGTATGTTCTTCATACTGTTTGTTGACTTTTTGTAATTTTCTATGCAGCATATATTGTATGCACATGGGCCATACTTTCTCGATAGATATGGCTCTTTAGCACTTTGGAGCAATCAAGGCATGGAGAAATCACATTACCAAGCAAAGGCCGTGTATTTTAAGGGCACTCGCCATGGTGGTGGCAAAGTCAAGAGTAATGCACTCCATGAAATGTTCAACTGGTTCTATCACGTTCTGGTTGGCAAAAAAAGGCAGAAAAGTCGCGGTAATTTGTCTCTTAGGCGTCAAATAATGAAAACTGTTAATGCAAGAAGAACTGAAGGATACAACAGATCAAATGCTAGGGAGAGACTACGGCAGTGGGTAGCAAGCAAGCGTCGGTGTGGTTCCTCATGGGCTTAAACTCTCTGATTATAATCTTTTTGTGTTTTTAAATTTTCTAAAAGTTTTAAAAATTTATATTTATAGACATATTTAAGTCATTTTTCATTTATAGCCACCACATTTCAATTTCTTCTTTGTGCTCTACTCTCTCTTGCCCTCCCACTATCTCTTGCACTCGTACATACCTAGGCCATGCCAGAAGAATAGGAGCAAGACTTGCGGTTTTTTGATCAACTCGGCCCACTACCTGCTACAGCAAAAAGGACAAGTCTACCTATCGTAACAGAGCAAGAGGCAAAGGAGATGAGAGAAGAAGAGCGCAGGAAGGAGGCTGAAGAAGCGCAACGCATGAAGGAAGCTGAAGAAGCAGAGCCTAGTAGAGAAGCAGAAGAAGAGCGGCGTCGAAAAGAAGCCGAGGAAGGTCAAGGGCAACCACCGGAGATTGTTATTGAGGCCGACACCCTAGAACAGCTAGAGGTTATCTTACAGAATAGGGAGGTCGAGCTCTTGTCCTACGGCATCACGAAAGATACCATTGACAAAGAGTTTGCTCTTGTGAGGGCAGCTTGGGAGACAGAAATGCAAAAGAGACAGCAGCCCAAAGAGGACGCAAGGAGGGCAAGCCAAGCACAGCCACCACAGGCAGCCACAACATCCAGACAGCCAGTCAAGAAGTGTGGTAAAAGAATGGAGGGCAAGTTTCGGGACCAACAAGAAGAGGAAGAGCGTGCATAAAAGAAAAAGAAGTTCAGGTCTAAACGACCACCGTGGGAGAATCAAAGACCACCACCGCCTCCACCAGTTACAAAGAAGAAGAGAAAATGGAGGCCAGGGACAGTCGCGCTACGAGAGATTAGGAAATATCAGAAAAGCACAGATCTTCTCATCCCCAAGGCACCATTCTCTCGACTGGTGAGAGAAACAATGGAAAAATATTCTGACAGGGTTGACCGCATACAGAGCACAGCTCTTGAAGCTCTTCAAGAAGCTGCTGAAGATATTGTAGTTTCTGTTTTTGAAGACTCAGTGCTGGCTATGGTACATGCCAAGAGAGTTACTTTGAAGCCTGTAGATATGTCCCTAGCCCTACGTCTACGTTTAGAGCGTAGCCTTCTACCTCAATAGGCTAACCCACTTTGTAATTCTCCCTACAAAATTTTGTAATGTTCCCAAATTCCTTTGTAGCTTTTTCACACATTAATGAAAGCTTTGTGAGTTGTGTTACATTCTTTGTTGAGTCCATTTTTTTTGTATGCTCAGTGCCAATGAACATTTCATTTAAAAAATATAAAAGCACTATACACACAGGAAAAAACACACACAAACACACACACACACACACACACACACACACACATATATATATACACACACAAACATATATACACACACATATATATACATATACAAATATATATACATATGCACATATATATATATATATGTACACACACACACACACACACACACATATATATGAATATTTATATATACAAAAAATGTAGATCCTATAAAGTCAACTAGAGACCCTTATAGAGTGCCTTATGAGCCTCAAGGCAAAAAAAAATAAAAAAAATAAAAAAAATAAAAAAAATGCCATGTGCGCTACGGCGCGTTAATCGCTAGTTTGACCAGGTCAAAATGGCGATTTACGTGCCGTAGCGCACATGGTATTTTTTTTATTTTTTTTGATATCTTTGGTCTGGTGAGGCTCATAAGACCCTTTAGGTGCCCTAACAGCCCCAAATCTTATATATTTATATAAGATATTATTTATATTTATATATATCTTATAATAGCCTTAAAATCTTATAATATCTTATGTCTTATGTATATATATCCTATATATCTTATATATATATATATATATATTATATATATATATCTTTCAATAGCCCCAGAATCTTATATATATATATAGGTGCACACACACACACACATATATATATATACACACACAAACATATATACACACATATATATACATATGCAAATATATATACATATACACATATATATATATGTTTATTTATATATACAAAAAAGGTAGATCCTATAAATGCACCTAGAGACCCTTATAGAGTGCCTTATGAGCCTCAAGGCCAAAAAAATTAAAAAAAAATGCCATGTGCGCTACGGCGCGTTAATCGGTACTTTGACCAGGTCAAAATGTCGATTTACGCGTCGTAGCGCACATGGTATTTTTTTATTTTTTTTTATTTCTTTGGTCTGGTGAGGCTCATAAGACCCTTTAGGTGCCCTAACAGCCCCAAAATCTTATATATTTATATATATCTTATAATAGCCTTAAAATCTTATAATATCTTATGTCTTATATATATATATATATCCTATACATCTTTTATATATATATATATATGTATATATATGTATATATATATCATTCAATAGCCCTAGAATCTTATATATATATATAGGTACACACACACACACACACATATATATGTATATATATACATATATGTGAGTGTGTTTACATCTATAAATACAATATTTTTTCATACCGCTCTAACCCAATCTCGATTACTTTTTTTAATCACGATCTCAATTAAAATAAATCCTAAACAATATTTTCTATGAACACATGAACAAAATCTTAAAATTGCGAGGCTTGAAATGGTATATCACAAGTACGCCAGGAAAAATCACAACTTACAATGCATAACAAAAAAATTTTATTAAACTTGGAAGAGAAGTTTGCATTACATCTTTTTAATAAGCTCTTGAAAGAGCTCAGGAGAGAGAGTTCTAGAGGCTGGTTTCTGGCCTAAGCTTTGGAATACATCACTCGGCTCATTGATTCCTTGAGCCTGAGAAAGGGCACAATGGCCTAAAACTGAGCCGGGATGGTTGCCCGTGAAGCAATACAAGGCAGCTTCCCTAGCTACCAAAATACATTTATTTATGTTCGAGGCTAAGGGGTTCTCCGACAAGACTGCACCAAGTGCTTTACATTTTAAGAGCTCGGCATAGGCGATCTCTGCATAGTCTAAATGAAAAACCCGCACTATGTCGGCTCTGAGGGCAGGTATGTAGTGCCAAAGGGATGCATCTCGACCCTCTGACTTTGGCCGCGTTCCTCCTACGCGCATAGCAAACTTGTCCACTTCAAAAGCAGTCTGTCAACATGTCAATATAGAAGTTAGGAAGCGTGAAATGATACAACTAAAAATAATTTGCTTTACAACTAAGAAGTAAGGACATACCTCAGTTGCATCGTCACTTGCAACTAGTTGCTCATTCGTCAAGTTTATGCTTCCTTGGTCTTGAGCATCGCCAGCAACCAAGGGCATGTGTGGTTCAAAGGCAGCTACGCTCTCATAGAATTGCACTTCTTGCTTTATTTCAACGAGCGCTTTGGCCACTACAACTTCCAAGGTACTGCTACCAATATCATATGCAAGCGCTTTTGTGAGGTTGTCATCTTCAAAAGAGATTTTCACTTTTCTTTTGTCTTGACCCCCAGCATTCACGGCAATAATAGAAAGTGCCTCATCCTCACGAAACCCGAGTGTCTTGGCAATGTCATCCAAAAACAAAAACTCTTTCCCATCAATAATGATTGGATGCAAAGACATGATAACAAGGTCTGGGACCTCCTCGAGTACTTCATCGCCCTCTAGAACTAGGTCCCCGGGGACATTATCTTGTAGAGCCACCAATGCCATTGAGGCCTCCCATTGTTCTGTAACATTCTCTTCCTCAGCATGGGCCTCTTGGACCTGCTCCATTAGCTTTACTTTGCCCTTTTCTTTTTCCTTGCCACTTTCTTTCGCCACACCCTCTTGTAACAGAAGGACCAAAACCATGTCCCAGCTTAGGAAAGAAGTGCCGATGTTGCCCATTTGTAGATCCAGGAGTAAGTCTTTCTCCTCATTTCTGTAGTCCTTTTCTGTGAGGGATTTTAAAAACCTGGATAGGCGAAATCTAAAATTCTTGTCTTCCCTGATTGATGAGGTCAACTGGAACCCATAAGCCCTCATCACCCTCAAACATGATGGAGTACGTGCTGATGTGTTCATCCATATACTGAACGACATCTGTAAAAGCATCCGCGTGTAGATGCATTGTTGCACGTACATCAATTGCTCCCTCAAACATAGGGACGATCTCATCAACCCTATGAAGTAACTCAAGCTTTCCTAGCTGTGCAATAAGTGCGTCAAGTAGAGGTGCCATGTCTATGAGTGATTGGAGAAAATAGAGAGTGTGTGATACAGAAAGGTGTGCGAAATTGAGAGCAAGTGTTAGGAGAGAACGATAATTGTCAATTGATGTAAATGAGTAAAGTATCGTTTATAAATGGGCGACCTTGTTATAAAATTTTTAAAAACTTTTAAAATTTGTAAGTACCAAAAAATTTTAAAAAAATGGTATGCGAAAGCAAGAACGTATCCTCGCAAGGTCATTTCCAATTTACTAGTGGCTCACGCCACAGATGCTTGTGTGACCAACCTTACACTATCACAAAAAAATAAAACTGCACAAGACAATTGAAAAACCTTAATAAGACAGTGAGGCAAAAAAATTGAAATTGTATTTACTTCAATTCAAGATTACATATCCAGTGGTTATCTGATAGCTACACAGCCAGGGAAAGTAATTTCTCTACAAAGAAAAGATCGTTCCTGCCTTTTGCGCACTACTCTACCATTGATTATCAAAGCAAAATCACCACTGAGTGAGAATCGAAGAACTAAGTAGTCACGTAAGTTGGCAAGGGACCAGTCCATCATTCACAGTAACATCTTCTACATCCCCACCTTGCATGGATATATGTAGCACACCCTGTTCTGTAGAGGTTGTGTCGGAGTCTAACGCCTCCCATACTCCATTTGTAAGCTTCCATCGCCTGTAAGGAAACGCAATGGACAACTGTTGCTTGGCAATATGATAGCGCATCACAACCTTCTCAACAATTACTCCGCATCTGATGGTGTCTCCATTGTGTTGAACAACTTTTTTATCCCATGTAGGTGATAAGAAACAAGTCAGAGCTCTCTCCCCCTTTGCAATCCATAAAGTTGGGGTACGATGTGTGTCACTTGTACGGAACAGGTACACAAAGAGGTGTAGAGGTATGAAGCAGGTTATGGTTGCTTTGTGAGATCCATATGTGCACTTCATAGCATTTTGCACCTTGCTTTCGATCTGCAAACAAGCCATGGCCACTGAAGCATTGTCTGGAATTGGCCATTCAATAGATGTGAGAGTTGGCGTAGGTTTTGGAACTAATTTTCCAAAACCATTTGCTGTCGTGGGAACCACATATGTATCCTCATAGAAGAAGATGTTTCGTGCAAGAAGTTTTGCAGCTGGACACCCTCCAAAGATTAAACTACCAAGCTCCACATGGTATGCTTCAAAGGTTCCTGAAATTGCCTCCATAGGCTCCCATTCACTATAGTTTGAGGAAAAAATATCTACGCACAGGAACCCAAGAACAATCGAAGCAGTGCTCAGTATACCATTATTAGCACACAATTGATTTAAAAACAAGAATATAAAGTGGTGAAATAACTTACAATTTGCAGGAAATCGTTGACGTTGGTCATGGTCTGCTAGTTTCAGCTCTGTTGCCTTGTAAACATGTTGGACCTTGGCTAGCTTTTTTCCATCACGATCTTGTTTGAGCTCCAATATCCGCCCTTTCCAATGGTGACTTTGTATATCAACTTATCGCTTTGACACCTTGTGGCTTCCTCTTGTACTAGGCTGCATCGTAATCCAATTCCACTTCTCGTACTGTTTGATGTTCCAGTGCCCATCCTCTTCTTGACCACTGCTACAAGAGAGAGATTGAATACTGATCGGAGGCCTTCGAGCTCTAGAAGAAGACATCAGATGTATATATTAGAGAGATTATAAACCTTGATGGCAAAGAAAAATAGAATGGTGAGAAAAAAACTTAGACTAGGGAGATGTAAAAAAGAGAAGGAGTTGTAGAGCAAGTTCCAAGGGCTTGGCTGTGCTATTACTGCACTTTGAAAGAGGATATTGGAGGGGGTGAGAGGAGACAATGAGTAAGATTATGAGAGCCAAAGCATTTGCAACTCAAGCTTCCATAGCTTGGCTCCACTGTTACACTCTGTAAAAGGAGGTTGGACAAGGTAGAAGGATGTAAGTGAGGATCAAACTTCCCTAGCTTCTGAGAGAAGGTTGCAGATCAAGCTTCCATAGCTAAGCTCTGCTATTACACTCTGTAAAAGGAGGTTGGACAAGGAAGATGGATGAAGTAAGGAAATGTAAGTGAGGATCAAACTTCTATAGCCTCTGAGAGGAGGTTGCAGATCAAGCTTCCATAGCTAAGCTCTGCTGTTACACTCTGTAAAAGGAGGTTGGACAAGGAAGAAGGATGAAGGAAGGAAATGTAAGTGAGGATCAAACTTCCATAGCTTCTAAGAGGAGGTTGCAGATCAAGCTTCCATAGCTATAGATCTAGGTTTCTGAGTGAAGAGAGAGGTAGATCAAGAGGTAGATAGCTAAAAGAAGTAGTCTAGAGAGTGAAAAATGCCCTGCTATGAGAAAGGGGGAAGAGAGAGCGTTTTGGAGCGAACGTGGGAGAGAGGGATAGTGGAAAGTGAAGGGGAATGTGCATTGAATGCATGGGAACTCGTTTTTGGGCCTCTATCACTTTAGAGACCTTAGTTAATGATGGCTGCAGGCTGCAGCTATCCTTTTCTATATAAAATAGGGAAAAAATGCATATACGTTTTAAATTTTTGAGTTTTAGTTGACTTTAAAAATTTAAAAAGAGCCTATTTAGCCTATTATTCTAAGTTTGACCACTACCTTCTAGGCTCTTACAAACCATTGGTTTTAGTCCACATGTAATCTCCCTATTTGTCTATTTCTTAATCACCTCCATTAGGCAATGGCAAATCAAAGGGCCCAAAAAGACTCCATTGAGTTCCTAATGTTACAAATCAATGTGTTTTTCAGCCCACAAATTAGCCTATTGAGCAAATGTGGATGATGCACTTGATAAGGGAAGATGGGAAATTGAGGAGTCAAAAAGTATGCAAAAATGGTTGGTGCAAACACTACATGACAACAATTTGGCCACTCTTTTGCCTAGCAAAACACGTGCAGGTTCTCGTCATGCATCTCATATTATTGCAGGTCATGCTCTTATTGCCAATTTATGTAATGAAGAGGAACCTGTCTCCTTTGATGAAGCAAAGGAACCAGAATAATGGTTTAGTGCTATTACAATCTAAATATGATGCTTTACTAAAAAATGGTACTTGGGACTTGTCTTATTTGCCTCATGGCAACAAGGCCATTGGCACAAAATGGGTTTACAAGCTTAAATGTAAAGCTAATGGTAGTTTCGAGCGATACAGCAAGGTTTGTTGCAACGGGTTATGCACAGGAAAAATGCATTGACTATGGTGAGACCTTTACACCCACATGTCATATGATTACCATGTGGAGTACCATTGCATTTGTAGCATATAAAAGTTGGAATGTACATCAATTGAACATCAAAACTAATTTTTTGAATGGAGATTTACATGAGGAGGTCTATGTATCTCAGCCGCATGGTTTTGTTTAAGAAAGGTTAGGAATCAAAAGTATGCAGATTGAAAAAATCTTTGTATGGTCTTAAGCACGCTCTTAGAGCATGGTACGAGAAGATAAATAAATACTTGGTTGTACAAGGTTTTTGCAATAGTCCTACTGATAGTACCCTCTACATTAAGAGGATTGAAAATGATTTTTTGGTCATCGTGCTATACTTTGATGATGTTGCTCACACAAGCCCTGATGATGATCAAATTTTAGATTTTATTAGCAAATTTACAAAGGTCTTTTGAAATGTCAGATCTTGGCCCATTGAACTATTATTTAGGCATTGAGTTTTGATAGCATAATGATGATGTTTATTATGTTGTAGACACAATACATAGAGGCATTGTTAAAGAGGTTCAATCTTGGAGACTACAAACCTATTGCTATACCTATGGAACCTGGTTTGTGACTTAGTCTTGAAGATGACCCTTTTGATGCTGGCATGTATCAAGAAGCTGTTGGATGCCTTATCTTCTTATGTAACACTAAACTTGACATTCAGTATGGGGGGCCTCAATATTGAGTAGATTTATGCATAGCCCAGACACAAAGCATTAGCAGTATGTCAAACGGGTGTTCTGTTGCCTAAAGGGCACGAGGCACTTTGGGTAATTTTATCCCAAGGGGTATAAATCACAACTACATGCATTTACAGACTCACACTGGGCTAGATTTTATGAAATACAAGTGTCCACAAGTGGTTTTTACTTTTGCCTTGGTGATTCATGTATATCATGGCTTAGCAAGAAACAACCCACTGTGGCCACTTCTAGATGTGAAGGTGAGTACAGGGTAATGTTTATAGCTACAGTTGAGTGTGTTTGATGCCTTATTGCTTATTTGGGTATTGGCGAGTTCTTAGCCACTACCATCTTTACTGACAGTCAGAGTGCTATGGTAGTTACGAGAAATCTAGTTTTGATGCTCACACTAAACACATTTAGGTGCATTATCATTATGTCAGGGAGAGATGCTCTACAAAACAACAAGGGAAATCAACTTGGCTTATGTGCCAACATAGGACAACATTGCAGATTTATTCACAAAGGATCTCTCTCAAGAATTTTGAAGCTTTTCGCAAAATCTTTGAACTTACTTTCCTCTTCAGGGATTAGTCTGGGCTCCCTCTCACAGTCCAAAGAGCCTAGCACATCTCTATAATTTTAGTGTGATCTTACTCCTTGTTCACATCATCACTCTCCTAGGGGGGATTTGTAGCCATAGTTGGTAGTGATGTGTATAAACACACTGGGACCAGCCGAGGTACTTTTCCCTCTTTAGGAGGTTTTTTTCTCCATGATAGTATACACCCATCTTGGGGTGTACTTATCATCTTAGTACATCACACATTCATGATCTATCTGTCATCCCATTGTGTGCTCCCTTGAGCTTCTCCACTATGTGTGTGTGTGTGTGTGTGTGCATGCGCATTCGTACAACCCTATATCCAGCAAATAAAGTAGAAGTGGGCAAAGGCATGGTTCTACAAGAGAAGGTGGAAAGGTATTTTGTTTATGTGTTTCACCAAAGCTAGTCATGTGTCCTTCATAGGGGTAATACAATCCAAGTGGAATATGACATATCCAAAAGTGAATGCCTTAACTACATAAGCCATCACATCATATTGGCATCCACAAGACCCAAAGATACAACTCATAGCTAACATCCATATGGGCATAGGTGTGATCATCTAAATACACATGCTCATTGTAAATGCAAACCTTAGCTCACCATAAGTAACATGTGTACCAAGCATATGGAACTCTCCACCATCAAGCATAGAGCATGCATCATCATAGTGGGTATCTTGACCATCAAGCATAGACCATACATCATCGTGGTGGGTATCTCCATCATTAAGACTACTGTCACATGCATTATCATAGGCATCCCCATCCTCATTGATAAGTGGTAGTACAATGACAATCCAAAAATCTCTCCATATATATAACTCTCTCTACGTCATCCTCTATGCCAATGATGAGCGTATCAACTGTCATAGTCCCGTGTACAAAGAGAGTTGCTATACACATCATGAAAGTAAGAAGCGTCTCCAATAGGCACGTGTAAGGCATCACTATCATGCACAACACTTTGATCAATACACATCAAATCCTCATGTGCATAACCATAATCCACCCCATGTGTCCAAGTACGATCCTCAAGATCATCATAAGCATGATCCTCATCAACATTGGACTTTGATAAGGCATCTAGACATGAAGTGGTCTCATAGAGCTCACGATCATACACTTTCCACTTCGAGCTCAAAAAAGCATCATAAATTGGATTCACATACGTAGCTCATAGATCATCCCAATGCATTCCATAGGTGAATCCCAAGCATGGTTGTCCACACCAATCGATGCATGTATAACACCTTCCAATAGGTAGATCTAAAACATAGCTGTCCACACTATAAGCATCGCATATGTCCACACCATGAGCAAATGCACGGCTGTCCAATCCCTCGTGAACATAGGCATCCAAATCCTCCTTAAATGCATGGCTATCCAATCCCTCATGAACATAGGCATCCAACTTCTCCTCAAAGTCATCATACTCATGGATACATGCATCACTTGCTCTGCATAGAAAGGAAAATCATATGCACTTGTAGTAGATACATCCATGCAAAACAAAGTGTGTATAGCCCTCCAAGATAGATACATCCATATCCACCTCAACTAAGATATCATTCATGAGAAATCTCATCACAAGTAGCCACTATCAAAGATGTAGTGCCCAAAGCAAAACCATCGACCTCCATAGCATATATGAATTCCACCATCTCATGCCCCCTAATATCTCTTGAGGACGACTCCATATCAACCCAAAGGAAAGACGAGTCACCACAAGAAACTTGGTGCCAATCCACGTGTATACACTACCTATAACTATCATCAAACACAAAGCCAAGTGTGAAGAGTCTTCAAGAAAAGTGAAAGAGGCTTGTCCACACAACCATCAATGGGATTTGAATCTCCAACCATCACGAAGCTCATATGGCTCACAATGAGCCACCAAATCAACACATGTGAAAGTTTCCATCATAGGAAAAAGATATATGGATGTCAGAATATCACTGGCACATGAGATAATGTCTAAAACCTTATGCACTTGAGTGTATGGATTGTCAATCACTTGCTTTCTAGAAATTTCAGCAAATGTATTGCTCCCATGGATACCCACAAGATCTATGGATGTCAGAATATCACCGGAACATGAGATAATGTCGAAAACCTTATGCACTTGAGTGTATGGCTTTCCAATCACTTGCTTCCTAGAAATTTAAGCAAGTGTATTGCTCCCGTGGATACCCACAATGAACTCACAAAGGCCCGCATCATAATCATAATCCATGCAATGACCATAAGAAGATTAAGTGAATGGGTCTCCTCCCTTGTCCATTTTGGCACCCAAATCTCTCATCATGGGCTGAAGCATTCCATCGTATATGCATATGTGCGGGTGCTCAAGGATCATAACCATATCCTTTTGGACACTATTCTCAATCAACCTATAGCATGAATTACCTTGATCATCCAAGTAAAACACTTCCTTGGGCTGATTTCATCTTCCAAGAAATCCTCTTTGCCCTTAGCATAGATGTACCAAGTAGCCTTCTCTTGTTGTTGACAACCACCATAAGCATAAGCATTAAAAGGTAGACTCTTCTTTACATGGCAATCCACAATCCATTCAAACATCATAACCTCTTATAGGTAGCATAATTCCACTTCATTTAATATACATTGCACCCCACTTCGAAGTTCATGATGTAGGCCACCAACAAACTTCTTCACTACTTTGTTCGTGTCGTAGTCATCATGAATGAAGAAGGAGAGATACCAAAACTTCTCTCAGCATACGCTTGTAATCCATCATCTTGCACAAGATTCATACATTAATTTCCCAACTAACTTCATATCATGCAAAGGCACAAAGTGTTGAACCAAAAAGTATGCAAAGTCTTCCCAATCCATCTTGCCTTGCTCCACAAAGAAGGATTCATTCAATACCTTCTTTCATACCAATCCTTTGCACAACCACAAGGAAAGAACCCACTTATTTGATCTTTTCGGCATCAAGGTGCTTGTGAACACTTGTCCAGATCTAGCAAATCCACACTATAGACCATACTGCTAGATCATGTTCTTGGCGTGGATGTGAGGGAATGTAGATATGTTTTGTGCCATCATCACCAGCATCACTGATTTAGTGTGATGACCCTGATTAAGTATACTACCACAACTTTTGAAGCATGGCAAGTTTTAAAGAACTAGTATGAGATGAGGAATCAGAAATAGATTTAAAACCTTGAGAATCAGATTACAGTAGAAAGGCATTCTTATGGAGAAGTAGCAGAGCAGTTCATAACACGGATAAAGAATCTATAAGATCAGACGGCAACAACGATGCTGGGGATCACTAAGACTAGTGAAGAATTGGCACGAAGATACATTAGAGTGTTGCCCCCAAAGTATGAGAGTTCGGTGACCTCATTGAACATGCAGGTGCATAACAACCCGCCTCTTACTTTTGAGGAATTTGGCGCAATGCTGGTGGAGGAGGAGATGGTTTTCAAATCTAGCGATAGTAGTGACATAGCATTCTTTGCAAATGCAAAGAAAGGCAAGGGGAAGGACTTTGGTAAAACCTCGTTGCTTTTGAAAAGAAGAAGAAATCTAAGGCAAAGTGTTTCTACTACAACAATCCTAGTTACGTGGTCAAATCATATAGACTGAAGGAAGTATATAAGAAGAATAGCACTTTGAAGCCTTGGAAGAAGGAGTTTGGGAATAGTGCTGCTACAATGGAATTGGAGCTATTTGTGGTAATACAGAAGTTTGTGCAAAATTAGAACATTCCTCAGCATTCGATGGTTCATAGATCATCGATAGTGGGAGCATCTTGTCATACGACTAGTCAAAAGGGCTATATATCTCTCTCAAGCCTCTAGGGGAGTCTATCCTAGTAGTGGTGGAATGCTGTCAAATGCCCAGCCATGGGTTTATGTAGCATTTCTCTTGTTTTAGCAATGGTGATATTAAGAAGTTATCGATGTCCTTTATGTTCCAGAAATTAAGAGGAGTTTACCGTTTGTTGTGGCCATAGCTAATTGTGACTTGAAGATTCTCTTTGATACGGCTGGTGCAATAATCACAAATGCTAACATCAATGTTGTTAGGAAATGAATCCAGTGCAAAAACTTGTTTGAGCTATTAATTTTTACAACTTGAGCCGATGTGGGGATAAGTAAGCTATGGTATAAGAGATTTAGGCACCTAAGATATAAAGTTCTGGGATTGTGGAATGTCTACCAGCATTTTTACATTGTCAGATGTGTGTAAAGCTTGTATGATGGGCAAGCAACATCATCAATTGTATACATTCTCATAAGAAAGCAAGAATCGTGGAAAGGCTCCTCTAGAGTTTGTACATGCAGGTCTCTATTATAAAATGCCAACCACTACATTGGGTGGTTCTTCCTACTTCTTGTTTACTAATCGATGACTTTAGTAGGAAGATATGGGTGTATTTTCTTTGGGATAAGGCTTTAGCTTGGGAAAATTTTAAAATGTGGCATAACTTAGTAGAGAACGAGTCAGGAAAGTAACTGAAGAAGTTTTAAATAGATTGAACCCATCTTCACTAATAAAGAAATGTCCATGTAATAGATAAATTTATGAGTTTTTATGGCATGAAAATCAATGATTCTATTAACTGAGTCATTTCTACTTAGAATCTTCAAATTCTGAGCCCAAATTTAAAATTTGCACGCGATTTTACCCTAATATAAGATTTTTCAAGATGTCGATAAATAGGAGATTTTCTCCAAGTTAAGACTTAATGAACTATCTTAAGTGTTTTCCCTATTTTAGAAGGGGAGAACCTTACAATTGGTATCAGAGCCGATCTTAGCTCCGAGAAATTGCCATTTAAGGACTGTTTTACAATGAATGTTTTACCTAACATAATGCTAATTAATAAAAACATCCTACTAAAAAAATAAGTTGAATTGATGTTTGAATGATTGTAGGAAGAGGAAGATGCCTACTCGAAGTTTCTAGTTTTCCACCCATCTTTGAGACTGCTAGTCACTCCTCAAATTTCAAGTTCCGTGACACCATGGTGCAGATACTAGAGAAGATGTCCCTCCCTCATTTCTCTCGTATTAAAAGAGGATGGGGTAGAGATTTCTAGAGTTGTGGGCCAAAAGATTTCTAGAGTTGTGGGCCAAAATATTTCTTCATCCGAGAGATCGAATTGGGAGCCTTACCACACCGACCTAAAGCGGATTCGTTGGATTGAAAAGTTGAAGATGATCCGTTTATTTTGGTTCGTCTCGGTACCCCCAAGGCCGACACCTCTATGACTATAGATGGGATCGCATACCTCAGGATCGCTGGGTGTATGACCAAGTGATACAGGTCTTACCTACTGGTGGACAGAGTAGCTGTGTTGGGACCTACCCCAATCTAGAGTCTACCACTCTTACCATCAGTTTTTAGAGTCTTAGAAACTACAGCGGAACCCCCATATTTCACCTCTGTGGACCGCTCTATCCTTATGTCATAGTCAAGCTTAGGAATTTTCCTTGATAAGACTAATTATATTAGTCTCAGATCTTTGTAATAAACTCATCCTTGTAAATATTTAGAAATAAATGATTTCAATGTTTTACTCTCCAAAATAAGCATTGTGCAAGTATGAATCTTGTAATCTTAAAATTATTTTTACAATGATGGCTAGGATGATCACCCTCCACTTCCCAATGCGTTTTACACTGATATCCAGGAGAAGAAGCTCGTGCTCAAGCAAATGCAACCTCCCTCCTTTAAAGGAGAAGGTTCAAAGATTGAGAAGGATGCTGAAGTCTGGATTGAAGCGACGAACGATTATTTCTCTGCCGCTGTACTGGAGTAGCAAGTTAGTCTATGCTTGCACGGTTTTGCCTCATCGGCGGAGATGCTTAACTCTGGTGGAAACAGTGGTGCCGTGACAAGGGAGTCACCGAGCTTCTCACACGTGGGAAGACATCAAGCAGGCCATGAAGGAAAGGTATCTTCCCCCATCCCATGAATCCATAAAGATAAATGAGTTTTTTAGTCTTGAGGACTACTATCCCAAATTTATCACTCTTCGGAAGTATGCCCCAGCTATGACTACTTCCCAGCAAGTGGCTTGTTTCTGCCAAGGGTTAAATGAATCCTTAGATTCCCGCCTTGTAGCAATTAGGCCGAGCACATTACAGGATGCTCTCATACAAGCAAAGCCCCTTGTGAAAGAAATGAGGACTGACAAACCTAAGCCTCAAAAGAGATCTTACCTTGCCATTTATTTCTTTCTCCTAGGTGTTTGCAAAAATTAAACTTGGGTCAAAAAACAGCTAGAAGAATGACTGTAGAGTTAGCCAATGGGAAAGAAGTAGTATCTCTTCTTTTTTAACTAATAAACCTTGTCCTTAGTCAACTCTTCATCTTATGTGAGCATTTACTCATTTTTAGGGGGTTTTTCTTTTATTCTTCAATTTATCTCCTCCCTACATTTGGATTAATCTTATTGGTCCATAGGAACCTTTATTGGAGCATAATTCAAAAATTTCTGAAGATCTGGACCCTTAGGCTAAGGTCCTTTATACCTTTTTTTTTATTAATTCCAATTGCACATTGGAAAGTTCTTTTTGAATTTTTGTTTCAGGGGAAACCATTTTAGACACTAGGAGGATTTTTATATCCAAAAATATCTCAATTTTAAATTGCCTCACTCTAGACATTTTTCTCTCTCTAGGCCAAAACAGGGTAAAACATGATCTTTCTTTTATTTCAGAGAGGGGAATAATTATAAGATCAGAAGGGGAGGTTCTTACACCTGCACACCTCAAAAGCTGGAGGGAGAAATCTTACATCCTACCCCACTTAAAAAACGCGAGATGTCCTCGTCTCACAAAATTAGGGGACAACTCTTTTACTTAAGATCCAACTGATTCTAGGCTTCCTTATAGTCTGGCAAATCTAATAGAATCCTGGGATAAAGATCCCTTATATAGAACTCATCATCAGATAACAATTCACTTAGATCATAACATTCAAATCCTTATCACAATAATGTTCCATTAGACCGAACTTTCTATATGAACAGTCCGCCATGGGAATTTTCAATTATACAGATTTTTAATTTGACATCCCTTAACTTGATCCACTGGGTCAAGTGTTAACAGCAGCAATCTGTCAGCACAATCCACTAATCTCATAGTCATTTGCTGAAGTCATTAATGTCATTCCAGTTTTATGAACATCATCACAGTGACTCGTCCCATTCATCCTCATTGTGGTTTTGCTCAGCTTATTACATTTCAACCAAAATTCAGGAATCATCATTTTTCAATCAGAATCCAAATCAACTCATCAGTTCTCATTCAGAATTTAAAAATCATATCAACCAAATTCGAATTCATCATTTGGATAGCATTTATGCCTATAATTTCAAGTCTTAGATTTACTCGTATATATACTGCCAATAAAGAGCTGCAATTATACCCTCAGTATATACGGGTAGTCACGATCCTTGGAATTATAAGGTAAATACCATCATGTCTAGGCCTCAAGCAAGTCAAGGATTCAATGCAATTGCGGTACTTCCATTTGAAGACCCAATTACTAATTTATGAATTTGAGTCTGAATCTATATCCATTCTTTCACATACTCATTCACATCCATTCTTCACTTATACATTTACATCATTTTCATCACATATCATCCACTCATATCCCATATCATTCATTTACATCCCAATTCACGTGACACCACATCTCATCCATTCATTCACATCTATCTGATTCACATCACATCTTACCACATCTACTCACCTCACATCTCATCACCTCTATTCACATCACATCCATCCATCCATTCACATTTATCTGATTCACATCACATCTCATCATATCTATTCACCTCACATCTCATCACCTCTATTCACATCACATCCATCCATCCATTCACATCTATCTGATTCACATCACATCTATTCACCTCACATCTCATCACCTCTATTCACATCACAACCACCCATCCATTCACATCTATCTGATTCACATCACATCTATTCACCTCACATCTCATCACCTCTATTCACATCACAACCACCCATCCATTCACATCTATCTGATTCACATCACATCTCATCACATCTATTCACCTCATATCTTATCACCTCTATTCACATCACATCTATCCATCCATTCACATCTATCTGATTCACATCACATCTCATCCATCCATTCACATCACATCTCATCCATCCATTCACATCTATCTGATTCACATCACATCTCATCACCTCTATTCACATCACATCCTTCCATTCACATCTATCTGATTCACATCACATCTCATTACGTCTATTCACATCACATCCTTCCATTCACATTTATCTGATTCACATCACATCTCACCTCTATTCTCACATCACATCCATCCATTCACATCTATCTAATTCACATCACATCTCATCACCTCTATTCACATCACATCTATCCATCCATTCATATCTATCTGATTCACATCACATTCTTCCATCTATTCACATCACATCTCATCACATCTATTCACCTCACATCTCATCACCTCTTTTCACATCACATCCTTCCATCCATTCACATCTATCTGATTCACATCATATCTATTCACCTCACATCTCATCACCTCTAACCATAGAATTTAAGAGAATTCTAATTTTTGATATAAAGATTCTTTACGCATCTATTTATGCATAAATCAAATTTAAGGAAAATAACACTTTTGAAATAAAATTAAATCTTTTATGCATCCTTCTATGCATAAATTAAATTTTAATGAGAATAACACTTTTGAAATGAAAATAAATCTTTTATGCATCCTTCCATGCATAAATTCAATTTTAATGAGAATAAAACTTTTGAAATGAAAATAAATCTTTTATGCATCCTTCCATGCATAAATTCATTTTTGATGAGAATAACACTTTTGAAATGAAAATAATTCTTTTATGCACCCTTCCATGCATAAAATTCAATTTTATGAGAATAACACTTTTGAAATGAAAATAAATCTTTTATGCACCCTTCCATGCATAAATTCAATTTTGGATGAGAATAACACTTTTGAAATGAAAATAAATCTTTTATGCACCCTTCCATGCATAAATTCAATTTTAATGAGAATAACACTTTTGAAATGAAAATAAATCTTTTATGCATCCTTCCATGCCATAAATTCAATTTTAATGAGAATAACACTTTTGAAATGAAAAAAAATCTATTATGCATCCTTCCATGCATAAATTCAATTTTAATGAGAATAACGCTTTTGAAATAAAAATAAATCTTTTATGCATCCTTCTATGCATAAATTCAATTTTAATGAGAATAACACTTTTGAAATAAAAATAAATCTTTTAGAATGCAGAAACGGAGGGAATTACTCTTTTAGAATAACCTAATGAGATAAACTTTAGTTCCACAAAATTTAAGAAAATTTTGCCATAACCTCCTTTGTATGACTGACCATTTCTCAATTTTAACATTCAATTTATGACTTGAATTAATCCAATTTGAATTCTAATATCTCTAATCTACTCCATTTTCTAAAAATAAAGAGAGTAAACAATGAAAAGAGTTTAATCTATCTTTTAATTAAACTTTCTAGGATTAAGAAGGGCTGAATTGTAAAGAAGAGAAGGGGGTGGCCTTTCCATCAAGGCATAGCATCAGATTTTAATTTAAACATTTACAAAGCATAAAATTTAAGAAAATCATAGATTTAAAATTCATAATAAGTAAGAATTAAGCTTACATGGAGCTTGTAATCTTTCCTTTGGCTTGAGGGATTGCGGGTTCTACTCTTGTTTGCAGAGCAAGAGTGGCCACCAAATTCACTTGAAGAGGATTAGGCCAAAAAACAATTGAATTATCAAAAAATTCAATGTTAAATGGCTCAGGACAGAAGCAGAGTAAGAGTGCATAAACACCATTAAACTTTTACAAAGGGGGAGGCTTCTATTTATAGAAAAAAGTGAGCCTCTAGCCAAGCAAACTGATTCTAGAATTTTCCAGATCAGTTTGGTCACTTTTTTTACCATTTTTAGGTAAGTTTAGCTTACTTTTTTAATCTAGTTGAAACAAGAGAGAGGAGAGATGAAATATCTCATTATTTATGAGTTTAAAACTCCTCCACACATGTGAAATAGGTGCCTCCTTCATGAGGGGAATTCCCCACACTGAGGTGTCAAAAATGCATCATTTCCTCTAAATATATCTTCTTTTTTAACTAATAAACCTTGTCCTTAGTCAACTCTTCATCTTATGTGAGCATTTACTCATTTTTTGGGGGGGTTTCTTTTATTCTTCAATTTATCTCCTCCCTACATTTGGATTAATCTTATTGGTCCATAGGAACCTTAATTGGAGCATAATTAAAAAATCTATGAAAATCTAGACCCTTAAGCTAAGGTCCTTTATACCTATTTTTTATTAATTCCAATTGCACATTAGAAAGTTCTTTTTGAATTTCTGTTTCAGGGGAAACCATTTTAGACACTAGGAGAATTTTTATAACTAAAAATATCTCAATTTTGAATTACCTCCCTCTAGACATTTTTCTCTCTCTAGGCCAAAAGAGGGTAAAACAGGATCTTTCTTTTATTTCAGAGAGGGGAATAATTATAAGATCAGAAGGGGTGGTTCTTACACCTGCACACCTCAAAAGCTGGAGGGAGGAATCTTACATCCTATTATGTATAGGACATGGATCAAGAGTAATACTCACATTACAATGATTCATGTCTTTTAATTGAACTTCTTCTCCTTCTTATTAAAGGATAAATATTGTTTGTTCTCCATATTTATTTTTCTCCTTCTCCTTCTTACTGTTTTTTCTCTTTCTTATTGTAGGATAAATCATTGAAATGCATAAATAAATCATTATTCACATAGATCTTTCACATTATTATAAACGCTGGAATAACAACAAGGGCAAAGGGAAGGCTTCATCGGAGAAGTCTTTTGAGAAGAAGCCCGACACAGAATGAGAGAAGCTAAAGGCCAAACGATCTTGCAATGATTGTGGCGAGAAAGGCCACTATTGGAGGAAGTGTCCTAAGCCGTAGACTAGGAAGAGTGCTGATTCTTCAACCTCAGCTCAAGACTCCTGCATTTTTTCACTTAGAGATGATGGACTCCGATGCTTCATCGTCTTCGAGCGAGGAGGCAGTTGGCTTCACTTGCAAAGGATACCTGGGAATGGACTCTCAGGGCTGACAAAGGGGGTGAATTCTCCTCGACTGTATTTCTCAGATTTTGTGTAGATCATGGCATCAAGAGGGAACTGGCCAATACAGGATCGCCTTCAGAGAATGAAGTTGTAGAATGCAAAAACAGGACTATGGTGGAGATGGCGAGGACCATGCTGGAGCATCGTGATCTTCCTCGTCCACTTTGGGGAGAGGCTGTGGCAACTGCTGTCCATACCCTCAACCGATCTCCAACGACTTCAGTACCTAATACGATTCATTTGAGGCATACTTTGGCAGGAAACCTGACTCTTATGCCTCCATAAGAGAGTTCCTAGCATAGTGCAATGTAAACAGATCTATGCATATGATCTAAAGAGAGATATGCCTAGAGAAATATAAAGAGATCCATTCAAAAAGGCATTCTAACATAGATCACTCTATGCATAAATTCAATATGCTACATGCATTGAGAACTCTATGCTAAGATCTCCACTCTCTTCATTAGAACTTTATGCTATATACATAGATAACTCTATGCTAATACCTCTCTTTAGAGCTATTTATAAAAGTGCTCCAGTCTGTTTAGAGCTATGCAGCATAAGAGAGCTCCATGCTCCACACATAGAGATGGAGCTCTCTTATGCATAGCTCTAAAGAGAGCTCTTAGAGAAATTTATACATATAACATAAAGTGCTTCTGCAGAGATCACTCTATGCTAAAAGATCTACTCTAAAATCTCTCTTATGCATAGCTCTAAAGAGATCTCTTAGCATAGATCTCTCTATATGCATTTTTTTAAATACATATAGCATAAAGCTAAGATATCTCTTTAGAGCTAGGCATAAAAGCATACATCTCTCTTCAGAGCTAGGCGCATAAAAACAGATTTCTCTCTTTAGAGCTAGGTATAAGAGATCTCCATGCATATATTGCTTATGTATAGAGTGGTCTATGCTAAGAGTTCTCTTATGCGTAGCTCTAAGAGAGATATGCGTGAGAAATCTATTAGCATAGCTCTCTATGTATAAGCCCTAATAGAGCTCCATGCATAGAGGAGTGCTCTCTATAAGAGAGATCTAGACCCACTGGAGTATAGAGTGAACTACCTCACATGTGACATTGTTACATGTGGAGCAAAAGGTAGTTCTCAGACAATGTTGCTATAGTAGAGAACTAAGAAGAAACAATCACGGTGAGAATGTTTCATGTGAATTTCATGCATTATGGTTGAACATGGAACTAGAAGGCGATTTGCATGTTCCTATACTCCTCATCATTATAGAATGGTGTAGCTAAGAGAATGAATAGAAAACTTGTGGATTTTATGCTAGAAGCATGGTGCAAAAAAAGCATGTGCCTAATTAATATTGGGCTAAAACGAATGAATATGGCTTTCTCTTTGAGAAATGGGTTGCTAATAGAAAGTGTAAGAAGTCAAACACCTTATAAATCATACACTTGCCTCGTCACTCAACCCCGTAATTCTCCTTCTTCAATCTCTTTTTCTACCAGTATCCCAAGACATCCTCGGCCCTTTAATCCTAGTCATCCATCAATTGATGTGCAATACTTTCATTACCTTCTCTCTTTATTATAATGTCATTACTCTCTAGGGACTCGCATTATCTTCTCACTATGCCTATCCCAAAACACCCTAGCTCAATCCTTCAATCTAGGTCATCTAACAACTGACACGTTTAGTACTTCCATTACATTATGATGTTACTACTCTCTAGAGACTCAACTTCTATTATTTTACTATCTTCACAACTGGACCATCAACATTCCCCACAAAGGCTATCACTTCCCTTTTTTCTAACCTAGACTTGCCATCTAACCCTCCATCAAGAAGTCCTAAATCTTCAACTCGACACAAGGTTAGGACCTCCTAAGAAATATGACCATAGTATGTTTCACATCACTGGCTGCCCACTAGTTTGTGACAGTCAAGAAAATGTTGCAAGAAGGCCTATGGTGGCCAACGGTTCATGAAGGATGCCAACAACGAAGCAAAGTAATGTGATGTCTGTTAGCGGATGGGTCAACCTAGTGATTCTGATAGATTGCCCATCATGCCCATACTGCCGCTGTTTCCATTCATGAAGTGGGGATTGGATTTTATTGGACCAATCAAGCCGCCCACAAAAGGCAGCAGGTGTAAATACATCATTGAGGCAACCGACTATTTCACCAAATGGCCGAAAGCTAAAGCTATGAAAAGGAATTCCACAAAAGAGATGGTGAAGTTTCTCTTCAAGGATATTATTGCTAGGCATGGATTGCATGGAAATAGTGAGTGACCAGGGCTCACATTTCATGAACAAGGTAATGAGAGGGTTGTACCTCATCAATCACAATAAGTCCTCAACCTATTACCCATAATTCAATGGCCAGGTGGAATCTACCAACAAATTTTTGACCAAAATTTTAAAGAAGATCATAAATGCCAACAAAAATGATTGGGATCTGAAGCTAGATGCTGCCCTGCCCTATGGGCATTTCGCACATCTTACAAAGTCTCAACGGGGAAAACACCATTAAAAATAGTTTATGGGCTGGAGGCAATAATGCTTATGAATTTGTGGTGCCCAGTAGTCTGAGAGTGGTCATCCAAGAAAAGCTACCAATGGAGGAATCCCAAGAGCACAGAATACAAGAGCTCCTAGCTTTAGAGGAAGAAAGACAACACAACTCTCTATAGGCGGAGATAATGCAATGGGAGAAGGAAAGTCTCAATTGATAAGCATCTCAAGCATAAAATTTTCAAGCAAGGAGACCTGGTATTGGTCAACAACTCCAAGTTGGGATCGCACCTTGGAAAATTCAAGATCCGATGGATAGGGCCATTCACGGTAAAAAACCCGGTCAATCAAAATGCCTTTACATCAGAAAGCTTGGATGGCATACCTTTTTCCAAAATAGTGAACGACTTCAGGATGAGAAAGTACATGGGCTAACTACTGGTAGTAGTCACACTAGAAGAAGAATAAGCGGAGGACAAGGAGCGGGCCCAAAGTGTCTACTATAGCATGATCTCACCAGCGAAGATTGACGCAAAAAATCCAAGAAGCAACAAAGCCACGAAGGAATTCCGCAAGCGTGGCCAGTCCGCAACAACAAAAGATCACAAAGGTCAGCAAAGAACAAAAGATCACAAAGGTCAGCAAAGAAGCAAGCAACCAAGTGTATGCTAGCTAGATCCATGTCATCAATGCAAATGGCCATGATGTCAGCATAAGTGACTGCATGGAGGATAGCTGTCACAACATCATTAAAACTCCACATGCAATAGTAACACGAGGAAGCGGTGAGCAAAGTTTAATGCCTTTAAGCCAAGATGGCATGAATAATATAAATCAAGGGTCAAGTCACATCGAAAAGTGGGAAGCCAAAAATGAAAATGCCCCAAGAAAGGAAGGAAAGAGGAAAAAGCATCGCAAAAAAGAGCACAAGAAGCCAAAACATGCACACTCTCAACCCACTTTCTTGCTCACAGCTTTCTCACCAATTCAAAACACTCTCTCTAAAGACAGAGCCATGCCAAAAATCAACAAGACTCTAAGGCCATACAAAAGGCCAGAGAAAAGCCTCTATATGTCGATGATGGTCCCTCACATGACAAAGAAGGAACACTAGGAGTGGGCGAGGAAGTGCGGCTTTGAAAAGCTAATGAATCGCCAGTGGGAGGACTTGCAGGACCTCGAGGATGGGGGCAAACTAATCAATCAGTTTCTTGAGACAAACACTATGCATGTGGAGGGGAGGGAGCCCATAAAAATCTCAGAGCAGCTCACAGTGCATCACGCACTAGGGTTGCGGATGGACAGTGCACTGGGGACACTAACATGAAGCCCATGGTGGAGGAAGAGATCTTGAAGACATGCAACATGCACCAAGTGAAGCATGTGTGGCGCAGATGAGACCTAGAGAGAACAATTTGTATTCTTCTTACAAAATGTGATGTTCATGGAAAAGCCAGAGGACATGTCAAACAAAAACTACAAACTGCTCAGAGCAGCAAAAGCAGGAGAGAAGATAAATTGGGCTACCATCTACAAGGAAAATTGGGCTACCATCTACAAGGAAAATTTGGCAAAACGAGCAACCATATGGGCCAAAAATAGTTGATGGTGGTGCATGCACACTTAAGGGCAATCGCACTATATGGATCGCACAGTGACTTTCAATGGAATGGCCACACCATGAAGCCGGAGGATCCTTGAAGTCCACCAAAGTGACTTTCAGCTCATTCGAAGATGATGTGGATGATGAAGAGGAATGGCATAAAATAGCCCAGAAGGCCAGCAAGAAGAGAAAGCACATAGTGGATGAAGACCTATTTCCAGACTTGGAAGAAGTAAAGAAACAAAAAGCGGAGGAAGAAGGGACAAGGCAACTGGAGGAGAGATGAAAGAGCTACTGCTCTATTGGGTGTGCTACTGAAGTAGAAAAGAAGAGGAGAAAAGAAAAAAGGAAGAAGAAAAAAAGAGAAGGAAAGAGAAGGAAGATAAAAACAAGACAGAAGGAGAACAATAGAAAAAGAGAGAACAGGAAGCACAAAAGAGCAAGATGTCTACAAGGGAAGAGCTTCTTATACCACCATAACTTCGGCCTTGGGTGGCAACTTTGGCACAAAAAATGTAGGAGGGACCGAGCCACAACCCAAAGCTACCCAGAGAACTGGAGGCATAACTTCCCACTCAGCAGAAGCTGAGCATGAACAAAGGGCTGATGAGGAATGTGGCCCAGAACATTCTTTCTCAAGCCATCACTTCAGTGGAGGAATATGAGTCAAAGGCCTAGAACACCATTCACTAGATGTGCACCCTGAATCATCAACAACATGGGCTGCTCACAAAAGCTATAGCCAAAGCTAGGGATTTGGAGAGCAAAGCACATATTATGGCTCAGCATAATGTGTAGATGCAGAAAAAGCTTGCCCCATAGCAAAAAAAACCTTGGTCCAACAAAAAGATCTGAGTGAAGGGAAGACTAGAACCCTCACCAACGAGAAAAACATGCTCTAGGCTCAGGTGGAAAGACTCAGGGTGGAATTAACAAAAGCCCAAAATCCAACCAAGGTTGGGGGCGACACCATCTAAGGGATGAAAGAAGAAGTGCTAGAGAGCACTACAGCATTGGCAGTCGCCTAGTTAGAGGTCCAAGCCTTGAAGAACCAGTAAGAAGAAGAGATATTGTTACTTTCGCTTGATGCTAAAACAACAATTATAAAAACAGCAAAGGCAAGACTCAGCAAGGTGTGGGACCAAGCCTTGGAAGAACTGATTGAAATACATGAACAAATGGCTTGTAAAGCTCAAAAGGTCATTCATGACCTAGATGAAGACGATGATGCAGATAAGGAGTAGCAAGCCACAACAACAAACATCAGTAATAGCAACAAAACAATAACAGCCTGCAAGCAAAGGGTCCCCCAAGCCAAGCACTTTCGGAAAGGAGAAACAAATAAAAAGTGAGGAGCAAAGCTTGGTGGAAGCCCTGAAGGCCATAGCTTAGAAAGCACCTCACTGGGAGAAGGAGGCTAAGAAGCTAGCAAGGAAAAATAAGGAATTATAGTAGGAATTGCAGGATGCCACACCCTCCCAGGAATATGGAGAAATTTTGAGAGAAGTCTATGAAGAAAGAGACAAAACAAAAACATAGGCAGAATAATACAAGGAAAAATTCAAGAAAAACAAAAAAAATTGAAATAGACATAATCAATGAGTTGTGGATGCCCTTGAATTAGAAATGCAACACTGTCTGGAAAGCGAAGAGTAACTCAAAAGAGAAAGGCCCGGAGACTGGGAAGAATATAAAACAGCCCTCTAGAGGTAGATAGAGGAGGCACAACCAATGGCGAAAAAGTGCTGCTCTGCAGACCCAAAAAACAAGATTGCAGTGGAAACTGGAGCCGCGAGAAGCAAAAGAATATCTCACCAAGCTACAAGTAGAAATCACCAAGGTGAAGGTTGATGCAAAACAAGTCTCAGAAAGCACAAAGATGTTGCCAGTCGGTGTGCCAAGAAAAGAGCATCGAGAGCTACTGGTTGAGGTCTGGAAGTTGTAGGAGGCCAACCAAGCCCTAAACAAAGAAAATGAGCACCTGAAAAACAGATTAGCCAACAATTCAACTGCTCCATGGGCCTCGACACCACAGACAACCCATTTTTTTAAGCCTCTCATGTGATGTTCTCAGAGCTATTGAAAGATAATAAAAAGCTACCACAATACTTTAAATATGCAAATAGAACAAGGTCCATAGTAACCAAGAAACCCCTCCCTCCAGAACAAGGTCCATAGTAACCAAGAAACCCCTCCCTCCAGAACATCCATGCTCTCAATTCTTACTCTCTCAGACTCTAGAGAGGGGAGGAAGTTGCTCCCACCGAGGATGCAATCACCAAGCATCACCGATGTCTGGAAGTGGCACACCGGAGACCCAAATGCAAAAAAAATACAAAGCCCACTTCCAGAACATCTGGCAGAGTACGAAGAAGCCGCATAGGTCAAGTGGAAGTCAATACCAATGGTAGAAAAGAAAATCCTAGGGAAAACCCCACGCCGACCAGTGGTAAGAGTGTTCGACATACAGACTCTCTGCAGACCGAACTTGGGTGTTCAAAAGAGCAGGGGACAAATCTAAAGAGGATGCAGAAGCACACAAAGTACTCTGATAATGTGTACATTCCGGACTACACTTCTCCAGAGATGTTTATGAAGATCAAAAAAAAATTTGTCAAGGAAATGGGTTCTGAAGCAGGAGCTCCAACATTAGGTGTGCCAAGTGTTGCACCTAGTAGCTCAGTGCTCAATCTGACCACCTTCCACGTCATGAGCACCACCTTGATAATGCACATGTGAAGATGGTGGTTGTAACCACCAGAGTAGCCATTGCTAAGATCAAGAAGATCGAGCTTAAAACGATGGTGCAAGGCGAGCAGAGTGCTATAGCTGAAGGTTGCAGAAGTGCATGTTGTTGTTACTCGACAGCCAATGATGTGAAACATACTATGATCATAATTCTTAGGAGGTCCTAACCTTGTGTCAAGCAATTACTATGTAGTGAACTTGTGCTGATTCTGGAAGTAATACATTTATCAAAGAGCAATGTTGCTATTCACTTTATCTCTGTGTACTCTCCGCAATCTGTTGAATTGGAATGCTATATGTCTCTATTTTAAGAAACATGATATGTGCCCAAGAGAGAGAGAGAGAGAGAGAGTGAGAGAGTAACTTAGCAGAGTGAGAATAGAGTGTGAGTGTGTGAAGTTCCAAAGCTGAGTTGTGTTCTGAGTGTCCCATGACCACTCTAGAGTTGGTGTTTGAATCCATAAGCTTTGGCAAGTGGCTACATGTCTCCCACGACATTGCTTCACTAGTCTAATATCCCAGATTACTGTGTTGCCATTCTGTTTAAAGAAAAATCAGCGAGAAATAGAGGTATAATACGTTGTATATCCCTAAACAACCAAGAATATGGTTGATCCCTTTTAGAAATCCTATCCTCACTTGCACTCATGATTCCTTCCTTAGATTCTTCCACTCTATAATCTGTAGTGTCCTCGCTTGCACTCGTGATTCCTTCCTTATATTGTTTCACTCCATAACCATAGTGTCCTCTTTAATTAATTCCTTTAGCCACACCACTCCTTATTCCCTACCCTTAACTTAACTCGATCACATGGGCCAATTGTAATCATTCATTTATGCCAACTTTGTTCATAAACGAGCTTGAAAAGGCCATGGTCATCCCAACAAAATAGGATAAGACATGATAAAAGAAGTAGGAAGCACCACTAACAAAATCTAATCTAAAATCCAATCCCTACAACGATTGCCTTTATGGTTCTTAACACTCCTAAAGGTTTGATTTTACGATGTTGATCAGCCACTCGCAAAAAAAACTATGTTGGTCACCTCTAGAACTTTCAATCCTAGCTCTCTATTCTATCATTAGATATATAGTCATTCCACCATTTGATTATGCTCTAGAAATACAAAGGTTGTCGATATTCACATCTATCGAAGGAGCTCTTAGACCTTAAAAAATTTCAGCTATACTCTCATCTTTTGCTTCCCTCATCTTAACTTTTAACCTCTTCACAATTGCCACTTTAACTTTTCGTGTCCTTCTTCTCACCAATTTTTGATAAAGTATCCTTGTACAACTAAGGGAGACCTCTAATGCTTGCCTTAAATTTAAATAGACCTTCTCTAATTCTATCCATAAGTCAAATATTCTATTCTCAATAGGCCTCCCAAATTCCCCCTCTTTTCTCTCTTCTATTTGCACTAATCATTTAGGAAAAAGATGATGCCCTCATCTAGATTTGTGGATTATTTTGCAATGGAATAGGTAAAATAAGACAATCCAAGGACTGTCTTTGGGATTTTTACTCAGTTGGTTTAATATTATGGCTAATATTTTGCCCCACACTCGCTGTCTTAGGTTCAAGTGTCACTTTTTTGGTTAAGTGAGGTGAATCAATTTCTAGACCTCCTTGTTTCTGTTGTGAACGAGTTACTATATTGATCATAGGTTACATAAAAAAGACTATTTTTTTAGAAATAAATTTTGATTTAATTGGTTACTTTGGATTCTCTATTTCTATTTCTACGAGATTAGCTGAAGAACTTGGCCCCTTCACCAACCACCTACTTACCTTTGTCATTTGTTCCACGGGAACACGGATTATGGAAGGAGGCCGGAAGCAATTAATGCGAGAGAGCGGGATTGTAGCCATTGAAACATAAAGACGCACATAATTTTTCCATATTTTTGTGCCAAAGTGCAATGTAAATCGTTTTTGGTCAATGTGGGTTCTAAATGAGAGTTCTAAGTGTATTAAGCAAGGCTCACTTATGGGGTTGTCCGCCCATGTGTGAAAGAGGCCTAGGGTTAGGGTTAGTGACATCTTTATAAAAGAGATGTTAGCTAAAGAAAGGGGACGTTTTTTGGCCATTCTCATAAGCTATTGAGTGAAGCTCTTGCGCTCTCAACCTATGGCAACTCTCTAACTCTCTCTCTATTGTACTCTAATGAGCATCAAGCTCCAATGAGTATAGCTCCACTTCTTTCCCTTAATCTGTTTTAGCATCATTGAAGCAGATTAATCTATGATTGGTTGAATGCTTCTTTCTTTCTCTTGTGTATGCTGCATGCTTGTAGTGTGTGTGTGTGTGTGTAGTCTCCATTGATGCAAGCTCTTCATTGGCAACAATGAGTTATTCATGGATAGACTCTCTCTATGAGCTTGTGGGTTTGTGAATGTTACATTCTATGCTTGCTTAAGCTTGTGGGTTAGTAGATGCATGCTTATGGGTTTGTTGGCATTAGGGAAAGCTAAGATTTAATCAATGTTTGAATGGGATTAAGAGATTGCCATGCATTGCTTGTTCTCTTGATTAGTGTAGTGGATTTAAGGGATTGAGAGATTGATTGAGGTGTTGAATGGTTGAATCGTCAAGTGGTGGTTCGTGTATGTGAGCTCTCCCTCTCATGGGATAAGCTTTCATGCACTAATCGGGTCGAGACCTTGGATTGACATTGTGTTTCTTAACACATTTGTTGATCGGTAGTACTCTATGAGCACTATATTGCACGATAGAGAGAATTGCTCTACAATGGCGCCGCTACTGGGGAGCGAGTGCCTACATTAGAGTTGAGCACCATACACACACTACCACTCCTTGTTAAGCTCCAATCGGTTGCAAAACTGTTGGATAGGAAACCATTTTCCCATAGTGAGTCAGTATGGGAAACTGGTAAATTTTAGGTGATTTTTTATCCTGAAAAAACTGTTGGATAGGAAACCATTTTCCCATAGTGAGTCAGTATGGGAAACTGGTAAATTTTAGGCGATTTTTTATCCTGAAAAATACGCTATTTTTTTGCCCTAATGTGTTCGAGGGGGTTCAAAATGGGTTCTGGCAAAGTTTGAGCCAACTTGAAAATTTTTGGAATTTTTTGAAAAAAAAATAAAAAAAAATAAGAATAATAACAAACCTTAAAATTTAACCTTATGCACTTGCGGTCAGGACGTCATATAGACATTGCCATAGGGTCTAGGGCACCTTCTAGAGTGCCTACGTAGGAAAGTGGGACCCAATCGGGTAGGAAATTTGGCAGATATTGCTGAAACCTTTTCTGAATCCCAATCTGATACCCTTTCCAGGACAACTAGCTCATTGTCTATGGACAATCTAGGGCCGTCAAATAGTCATCCCTTAGTCCCAAATAGGACACCCACAAGATCTTTTAATCCATTTGAAGCCGACATCATGGGGTTACCACTCAATGTGAGACTTCAATATGTCTACACGAATGCTCAAGGAGCTGAGATCTTTAGGGATCCACAACAACTGTATCTCGTTAAGATTGCGGACTTTTTCTCAGAGCTTGATAGGGCACCTCTAGTCAATGACCAGGGTAACATGTACATGGGCGGAGATGGTGTTCGCTACTACGAAGTCACCTATCACCAGTTGTCACTTCTTCTTCTTGTTACACACTTCCACCATCAACTTGTGTACCTAAGACAAATCCAACTTTACATGAGTCTCTTTTGAGCATAGATTCTAGCACTTCACTGCCTAAATCCTCTTATCTTGCTCAAATTCCTCGACAATTGCTATCCTTCCCACCTCTTAAGAAGGACATACCCAAAACCAAAGGTCAGGCATTAACACTACAATTGAAGCTCTTTGGTAGATCAGTGTTTGAATAGCCTCACTTTTACTAATGTGGTTCCTTATGCCTTTACAGGATTGTGCTTTTTTTTAGATGATCTTATCTACATTGTTTTTGATAGGGATTGTAATGATGGATATGAGTGTATAAAGTTTGAAGTTTCTAAATTTCATTGTTCTATGCCCAGATACCTCCTGATGGATACTTGGCGAGATACATGTCCACCATGCATTGACCCTGATAGTACTCAACCTGAACATCGCGGGGGTTATAGTGCTTCACCTTTTCAAACTCATTCTAGGTACTTTTATGTTCCCTTAGGTGAAAATTGCTGTGGGCATCACTTTGTCACTTTATTCTATCAACAGCATCATCCATTTCCACATTATTCAAGAGTGTGCACGACTCGTATTAGGAGAAGCTTCACACATTTGCTGGCTATGCCGCTCTTACTTTCGACGATATGGCACGGGCTTAATGAAACAAATAGTGGGAATTACACCCCAACGCCATAACCTTCTTGATGTGAGAGTACCAGACCGAGGACCAAATCAACGTAGATTACCTAAGGAGGTTCAACGTAGATTACCTGAGGAGGTTCAAGCACAACAATGGAGGGATACAATGGAGGGATACATGCATAAATGACTTGCAACCACCTATCTTGCAAGCCCTTCTTCCCCCAGCCTCAATATGTCAATTTTGGATCACTATGAGCACCTATATTGAGCAATTCCAAAATCGGAATTGTTTGCTTAACCTTCCCATAGAACCAGTGCCATATTTTAGCGAGGAAGCACTCCTTCCTCTACCACCTTCTCTAGAGGCCGGCTTTTGTATAGGGTTGTCCTTGCATCCTGAAGTGATTGATACAATCTTTCCAGCAGAAGTGGAGACGGATCCACCGCCAGTGCAAGGATAAGCACATCAACTCCACAATAAGATCAACAAGCCAGGACACTTTTTTCCCACTGGGTTTTTCCCCTCGGCTATATTCGGTGATTGGCACCAATAACAAATTTTATTCTTTTCTTTTCTTGTTTGTTAATAAAACATTTTGCAGAGATCTCAGCAAAACAAGAGCATACAAACACGCTCCAATAGTCCACCTACCGTGCACACAAATTAGGAAGGGGGGAGACATGCAATGCCTACAAAGAGCAAAGAGAAGCAATCTGCACATCAGCAATGCATCAAGACAAACGTGCCACATCAACGAGCACTACAACAGGTGTATTCAAATCATAATCTTTTGTTCTTTATGTGCTTTTCACTTTTGCATATATTGTTTGCATGTTCACACACAGTTGGCTGGTTTAAGTTTTAAATTAGTTGTTACTATGTGGCGAGTAATTTCTAGATTCTTAGAGGACTTAGTAGAAGGTATTTCTATTTGAAGACAGTGTAAGATATATGCCAACGGAGTATGCCAAGTTCTTATGCTCTAGAAGTATATTAGTTATCCCTAGTGGTAGATACCTCTTAGGTATGGGCTAGGTGCTATGATTAATAAAAAATTTACGAAACACATGCCCTAAAAAATATATAGAAGTGACTTGAGACATGACGTGTCTACGGCCATGTGAGATGCTTGGTAGGACCTTGGGTTGTTTTAGCACCTTGGGGCCGATACCTTGGTTTCCATGGGGTGAACACGGATGTCTAAAAGATTAAGAAGAAGACCTACAAGAACTCTATCGCCTTGATAGATACTGGTAGGACTCTTGGGTACATTATGGGCTCTCGAGACCGATGCCCTCATCTTCATGGGGTACTCCTTATGACAAAAAGAAAGAAAAGGGTTTGTCGCCCTTGAGATACTTAGCGGCCTTTAGATTCTCTTGGCGGAGGTCTCTTGGCCATTGCTTGGGTCTCATTGGGATGGAACCTTCCTCTTTAATTCTCTTTAATCTTCTACTCTTTACACATCAAAAAAAAAGAGAGAGAAAAGAAAAGAAAAGAAAGAAAGAAAGAAAGGTCCAATCACCATGGCTTATATTTAGGAGTAGGGTTGCCACTTAGGAATAACTTAAACACTTTGGGACATTGAGACTGTGGTCATAACCTGCGGTGTACAAGCACACTTGCCTTTGCATAGCACTATCTACCACTTAGTCTCACTTTGACTAGTCTTTACTCGCTTCTTTTAGCACTCTTTAAAACTCTAATCGGCCTTTCACTTGCATGCTCACGTGTGAGATTGTCATTTCTGGTTTTTTTTTTAATAAAAGGCTTTACTTGTCTTTCATTGTTTTTTGCAGCTTTTGTTTCTACCGCGCCCGAGGACATGCGCGATTTAGGAAGGGGGGAATGTTCCACGGGAACACGGATTATGGAAGGAGGCCGGAAGCAATTAATGCGAGAGAGTGGGATTGTAGCCATGGGAACATAAAGACACACATAATTTTTTCATATTTTTGTGCCGAAGTGCAATGTAAATCGTTTTTGGTCAATGTGGGTTCTAAATGAGAGTTCTAAGTGTATTAAGCAAGGCTCACTTAAGGGTTGTCCACCCATGTGTGAAAGAGGCCTAGGGTTAGGGTTAGTGACATCTTTATAGAGATGTTAGCTAAAGAAAGGGGACATTTTTTGGCCATTCTCATAAGCTATTGAGTGAAGCTCTTGAGCTCTCAAGCTATGGCAACTCTCTAACTCTCTCTCTATTGTACTCTAATGAGCATCAAGCTCCAATGAGTATAGCTCCACTTCTTTCCCTTAATCTATTTTAGCATCATTGAAGTAGATTAATCTATGATTAGTTGAATGCTTCTTTCTTTCTCTTGTGTATGCTGCATGCTTGTAGTGTGTGTGTGTGTGTAGTCTCCATTGATGCAAACTCTTGCCGTCTTCATTGGCAATGAGTTATTCATGGATAGACTCTCTCTATGAGCTTGTGGGTTTGTGAATGTTACATTCTATGCTTGCTTAAGCTTGTGGGTTAGTAGATGCATGCTTATGGGTTTGCTGGCATTAGGAAAAGCTAAGATTTAATCAATGTTTGAATGGGATTAAGAGATTACCATGCATTGCTTGTTCTCTTGATTAATGTAGTGGATTTAAGGGATTGAGAGATTGATTGAGGTGTTGAATGGTTGAATCGTCAAGTGGTGGTTCGTGTATGTGAGCTCTCCCTCATGGGATAAGCCTTCATGCACTAATCGGGTCGAGACCTTGGATTGACATTGTGTTTCTTAACACATTTGTTGATCGGTACTACTCTATGAGCACTATATTGCATGGTAGAGAGAACCTCTCTACATCATTAACGTCAACAATCTTGTTTATAATGTCCCTCCCCACTAATACAATTTCTACATAGAGGAGTGAATGTATGGTGCTTAAGTTCATGAGGATAATAGGAAGCTATGTGCCCTTCTTGTTGGCAATGATAGCATACAATCAAGCCTATGGTAGTGACCTAATGCGACTACCACCCACTCCATTATTTGAGTCAAACTCTGTCTCTGTGGGCCCCTCCAATCTGGATCTGCTAATGCTTCCTCCAAGCTAGCTGGCTCCTACACTTTCATTTATATCTCAGCCACCATCAAGGCCATATTGACCATGTGAGAAGAGGCCCTCTTCTTCTCCTCTATTCTCTTGGATCTATGAACAATTGATGGCTCTTCTACGATTGTTCCCATCCAAGAGCTACTTCACCATTTAGGATATGGTCCCTTATGAGGTATTGTAAGCTTCTCTTCTTCATCATCTGAAGAATCCATTGCATATATTGGCATTGTCACTGGTGGTTACACCTACTGCTACTATTGGGCTACTTCTTTGTTGAAGGATAATGTGGACGGAGCCCTCTCCTTCACTTAATGAGGTTGTTCCTCCTAGAACACACCACATCACATGGCTGATAATTATCTTCTTTGTCTCAGGGTCATATAGTTAATAACCCTTTGACTCCATACTATACCCTAAGAAGATACACTATTGGAATCCCACTTGGTTCTAAATGAATTTAAAACATGCACAAAATAGTCACACCCAAATGTCCTAAAATATACAACTAAGGGTTTCTTACCTGAATACGCTTCTTGAGGTATCATGCCCTTCACTACCTTTTTGTAAGTCCTATTAAGGATATGCACTGCAGTGTTAATTGCATTGTCCCAAAAAGAATTATGTAATCCTTTGCCTTTGAGCATACTCTATGCCATCTCCACCACTATACAATTCTTGCACTATGGCAACACTGTTTTGTTGTAGAGTATGAGCAACTCTCTCTCTATGAGCAACTCTCTCTTGATCCCGTGCTCCTTGCAGTAGGCATTGAACTCACTTGATGTGAATTATCTTGATCCCAAGCTCCTTGTAGTAGGTGTTAAACTCACTTGTATAGGGACCACAATACCTAGGGCTGAGCTTCTTATATTTCCCAAGTGATAGAGAACTTCGTTTGGGTCGCACTCGTAGAAGAACTTTATCTCCTTCCTTGAAGATCCTTTCAGACCTCTTGGTGTCAGCATAATGCTTTTGTCGATCTTGGGCAGCTTTAATGTCCTTTTGGATTGCCTTGGTTTGTTCCTCCATCTCTTCGAGCATTTTCCTGGATGCCTCAACTCTTATGGTCGGATCAGAGAGATTTAGAGGAGACAAGCATTCTTGCCCATAGACTGCTTTGAATGGTGACATTCCTATGCTCTGATGTGATAAGATGCATTGTAGGCGAATTCTACCAGAGGAAGTATTGAATCCATCTTCTTGGTTCCCGTCCACAATATGCTCTGAGAATGTCTTCAATTACTTAATTGACTCTCTCAGTCTGGCCATCGGTCTCTGGATGATAAGCTGTGCTAAAGCAAAGTTGAGTTCCTAGGGCTTGAAATAAGGACTGCCAGAACTTTGAAGTGAAGTCAAAATCGCGGTCACTTACTATCCTTTTTGGGAGACCATGAAGTTTGAGGACTTCCTTGATGAATATTCGAGCAACATCAGAAGCTTTGAAGGTCTTCTTTGCTAGTATAAGGTGAGCTACTTTGGTAAGTAAGTCCACTACTACCAGAATGGAGTCATATCCTCCTTGAACAGTGGGGACTTGTGACAAAATCTATACTAATGCACTCCCACCTCATTTGGAGAATATCCAAGGGTTGAAGTTTCCCAGGCATCTTGACCCTTTCAGCTTTGATCCTTTGGCATGAGAGACATTGCGTCAAGTACCGAAGGACATCATTTTTCAAGCCTGCCTAATGAAAGCTCCTTCTTATGGCATTTAATGTTTTTGCATAGCCTGGGTGTCTTGCAACAGGACTATCATGAGCTTCATGGAGGATTAGTTTCTTTAAAGCAGGATCCTTAGGAATACATAGCCTCTGATTGAAGTATAGGCTACCTTCATGAGTGGAGTATCCCTTGATTAGATTCTTCTCTTTCTCTGAATTTCTCCCTTCTTCTACTAACTTCATCATCCTCAGATAATCTGGATATCATGAGATGAGACTTCTTCTACTAACTTCATCATCCTCTGATAATCTGGATATCATGAGATGAGACTTCTTCCACCTTGACCAGTATTATGGGATTATTTGGCATTGAAATTGCACTCAAGAAAGATTTGCGGCTAAGTGCATTTGCTACCACATTATCTTTCCCAGGGCGGAATTTGATGTCAAAGTCATATTCTTGTAGAATTTCAATCCATCTCCTTTGCCGCCGCATGTTGAGGTTAGGCTGGGTGAAGATCCACTTCAGACTCTTTTGTGGTCAGTTACAAGCTGGAATTTGCCCCCCCCAAGAGATAATGTCTCCATAATTTGAGGCAATGAAAAACTGATATTGCTTCAGCTTGGGGGGGGAAGTATAAACGACTTGTCTTCCTTCTTGGCCTAAGACACCACCAAGTGCTAGACTACTGGCATCAGTAAACCACTTCAAATTCCTTGCTGAAATCAGGAAGTTTCAGGACTGGGGCAGAAGTAATAATGACCTTGAGCTGATCAAAACTGTTTTGATGGATTGGTAGCCACACTATTTTACAATCCTTCTTAAGAAGATCCGTCAAAGGTGCAGCTACCAAGGCATAATCTTTGATAAAAATCCTATACCATCCCTTGATTCCCAAAAACCCACGAACTTCACAAACTGATTTAGGGGGTGGCCACTCTAGAATATCTTTGACTTTGGCGGGGGTCTACTGAAATGCCATCTTTGGAAATGATGAACCCAAGATACTCAATTTGATGAGTAAAGAATGTACATTTGCTCTTCTTGTTGGCATAGAGTTTGTGTCTACGAAACAATTACAGAACTCTACGCACATGCTCCTCATGCTCTTCCATTGATTTGGAGTAGATTAAGATGTCATCAATCCAAGTAAGGATGGAATATATCTTGCATTAGGTGGTTGAAGGTTGCTGGAGCATTGGTTGACCCGAATGACATTACAGTAAACTCATAGTGGCCATAACAGGTATTGAAGGCTGTCTTGGGTATATCTGCTTCCTTGACTTTGATTTGATAGTAACCAGATCTCAAATCTATTTTTGAGAAGACTTTGGCCCCATGAAGCCTGTCAAGAAGTTCGTCGCTCGATGCGAGGGATAGGATACTTATTCTCTTGATAGCGACTTGATTTAATCCTCGATAATCTATGCAGAGGAGGCGGAGAGTTCTGTCCTTCTTTTTTTTGGAAAAGAACAGGTGCCCCCCAAGGAGAGCTACCGGGGCGTATGAATCCTTGCTCAATGAGTTGGGTAAGTTGCTCTTTAAGTTCAATGGCTTCAGGAAGGGACATTTTATAGGGCGTTTTTGAGACGGGTTGAGCTCCAGGGATCACCTTGATTTCATGATCGACTTCTCGAGGAGGCGGTAGCCCTGTAAGCTCGTCAGGGAAGATGTCAGAGAATTCTTGGAGCCAAGAGGGTTCTGTCTCCTTACTAGGTTCAATGGCTTTGTTGAGCTTGACTAAGAAAATTTGCTGACCCTTACGTGTTCCCTTGTTGAGAAGATGTTTTGCCTTGACTACCCTAGATTTAGGTTTTCCTGTTATCCCCCCTGAATAGATATTACTTGGCCATGCTCATTTTCAAAAGTGATACTCCCCTGGTTACAACGAATGCTAGCTTTGTTTGCAATAACCAATCCATCCCAAGGATTCCATCATAAATTCCTAATGGCAAGACTCTAAAGTGGCCATGAGTTTGCTCATTAGCCAGCTCAAAATAAAGGTTTCCTATAGAGTGGCAAGATTCTACTTCTTTCCCACTGGCTAACTCTACAGTCATTCTTCTAGCTGTTTTTTGACCCAAGTTTAATTTTTGCAAACACCTAGGAGAAAGAAATGAATGGGTACTGCCACAATCAATCAAAAGCTGGAATGGCTTACCGTGATGAGTGGCTGGGGTTTGGATTACACCAAATTGTTTATTCGGACCTAGGTGTTCTACTGCTGCATGGACGGTGGCACGCTCTTCTTCAGCCATTTTCAAGGTCGGTTCTTCACTTATAATACAGGCGGTCCTAGCAACTGCTCCTCCGCGGCCTCTACTACGCCCACCGCCTCTTGCACCTTGGTGGATAGGGGTTCCACGGCCTTGATTTCCTCTGCCACCTTGGGGAAATGATGTTGCCATCTTGGGACAGTTGGCCCTAAAGTGTCCTAGCTCATTGCACTCAAAACACAGAGAGCCTTCTCTGGAAGAAGCAGCATATGAGCGGGGAACAAAAGAGTTGCTTTGTTGTCCTCTGTTGTAGTAGGGGAAATTCTGTTGGGGTTTCTTGTAGGGTTGATCTTTAGGATTTGCCTCAGGGTAAGATCTCTTTTGAGGCTTAGGTTTGTCAGTCCTCATTTCTTTCACAAGGGGCTTTGCTTGTATGAGAGCATTTTGTAATGTGCTTGGCCTAATTGCTTCAAGATGGGAATCTAAGGGTTCATGGGCATACTTCCGAAGAGTGATAAATTTGGAATAGTAGTCCTCAAGAGTTAAGCTGTACTGCCTAAGACTAAAAAACTCATTCATCTTTATGGATTCATGGGATGCGGGAAGATATCTTTCCTTCACGGTCTGCTTGATGTCTTCCTATGTGTGATAATGCTCGGTGACTCCCTTGTCACGGCACCACTGTTTCCACCAGAGTTCAGCATCTCCGATGAGGCAAAATCGTGCAAGCATAGACTGATTTGCTACTCCAGTACCGGCGGCGGCAGAGAAATAATCGTCCATTGCTTCAATCCAGACTTCAGCATTCTTCTCAATCTTTGAACCTTCTCCTTTAAAGGAGGGAGGTTGCATTTGCTTGAGCAGGAGCTTCTTCTCCTGGATATCAGTGTAAAGCACATTGGGAAGTGGAGGGTGATCGTCCTGGCCATCATTGTAAAAACAATTTTAAGATTACAAGATTCATACTTGCACAATGCTTATTTTGGAGAGTAAAACATTGAAATCATTTTATTTTCAAATATTTACAAGGATGAGTTTTATTACAAAGATCTGAGACTAATATAATTAGTCTTATTTGCCATTAAGGGAAATTGCTAAGCTTGACTATGACATAAGGGTAGAGCGGTCCACATAGGTGAAATATGGGGGTTCCGCTGTAGTTTCTAAGACTCTAAAAACTGATGGTAAGGGTGGTAGACTCTGGATTGGGGTAGGTCCCAACACCGCTACTCTGTCAGAGGAGCATGTAAGACCTGCATCACTTGGTCATACACCCAGCGATCCTGAGGTATGCGAATCCCATCTACAGTCACAGAGGTGTCAGCCCTGGGGATACCGAACGAACCAAAATAAATAGAGGGAGGGTTGAAGCCTCATCGCATGAACCTTCTCTTAAGGCTAAAACCTCTTACTAAAGTCCATGCAAATGGGGGGGGAGGGGAGAAGAGTTAAGGACACTGCCTCTCCTAGAAGGGGATAGAGGAAAATTGCCTTATCTAAAAAGTGGCAAATGAGGGGGTGTGGAGAGGGGTTGCTGTACTACAGCAAGTACACTGCAAAGGGACAGACGGCAGCACAGCAGAGCATAAGCTACACAGAAATGCGTGTTGCCCATGGAGCACCCCAAGGGTTTATATAACTGTGGGGTATGGGTAGCGTAAAGCAAGGACGAAAAGACGGTATACCAACAAAGGCTGTAGATCAGTGGCCTGCATTACTCTGGGGAAAAGGTACGGTGTCGATTAATAGGGAAAGGAGTGGTACGCATGTACCTTATCTAGTCAGGGGCAGCATGGGTGTCCACGTAGCGGTATGTGTGGACCACACAGTGGGTGGCCATCCTTTGGTTCTTGTGTAGCCATCGTACAGGCACCCTGGTAAGTGTGTACGGTCTAAATTTTGGGGCGGGGTCCCCAAATTTGGAGCGTCGGCCTCGATTTGCGTGTGGACTACCCCAGGGGGCGATCTTTTTTTTTGGGGGGTTTTTTTTTGTTTTGTCCGGGATGTTCTCCTGGTTGTCGGGGTGCAGACCGTTTATCAATCGGACGCCCGGTCGTGCATTTATTAGGTTTAAAGGTCGTCGCTTTTTAACTAAAAATGACTGAAATTTGCATATAAGCTTGATCCGGTGTCCGTTTTGGATGCTATAAAATCCTATTGTAGGGTAAAATCGCACGCAAATTACAAATTTGGGCTCATGATTTGAAGATTCTAAGTAGAAATGACTCATTTAATAAAATCATTGATTTTTATACCATAAAAACTCATAAATTTATCTATTACATGAACATTTCTTTATTAGTGAAGATGGGTATGTTACACAATTGGATCTTAAGGAAAAGAGTTGTCCTCTAATTTTGCGAGATGAGGACATCTCGCGTTTTTAAAGTGGGGTAGGATGTAAGATTCTTCCCTCCAGCTTTTGAGGTGTGCAGGTGTAAGAACCTCCCCTTCTCATCTTATAATTATTCCCCTCTCTGAAATAAAAGAAAGATCATGTTTTGCCTTGTTTTGGCCTAGAGAGAGAAAAATATCTAGAGAGAGGTAAATCAAAATTGAGATATTTTTGGATATAAAAATCCTAGTGTCTAAAATGGTTTCCCTTGAAATAGAAATTCAAAAAGAACTTTCCAATGTGCAATTGGAATTAATAAAAAATAGGTAAATAAAGGACCTTAGCCTAAGGGTCCAGATTTTCAAAAAATTTTGAATTATGCTCCAATAAGGTTCCTATGGACCAATAAGATTAATCCAAATGTAGGGAGGAGATAAATTGAAGAATAACCCCCCCCCCCCCCCCCGGGCAAAAAATGAGTAAATGCTCACATAAGATGAAGAGTTGACTAAGGAAAAGGTTTATTAGTTAAAAAAGAAGAGATATTTAGAGGAAATGATGCATTTTTGACACCTCAGTGTGGGGGATTCCCCTCATGAAGGAGGCACCTATTTCACATGTGTGGAGGAGTTTTAAACTCATAAATAATGAGATATTTTATCTCTCCTCTCTCTTGTTTCAACTAGATCCACAAAGTAAGCTAAATTGACCTAAAAATGGTCAAAAAGTGACCAAACTGATCTGGAAAATGGTCAAAAAGTGACATTAACTGATCTGGAAAAAATGGTCACTTTTTGACCTAAAAATGGTCAAAAAGTGACCAAACTGATCTGGAAAATTCTAGAATCCGTTTGCTTGGTTAGAGGCTCACTTTTTCCTATAAATAGAAGCCTCCCCCTTTGTAAAAGCTTAGAGGTGTTTATGCACTATTTTACTGCTTCTGCGTCCCCCTGAGCCATTTAACATTGAATCTCTTGATAATTCAATTGTTTTTTTGGCCGAATCCTCTCCAAGTGAATTTGGTGGCCACTCTTGCTGCAAACAAGAGTAGAACCCTTAATCCCTCAAGCCAAAGGAAAGCTTACAAGCTCCATGTAAGCTTAATTCTTACTTATTTGTGAATTTTAAATCTATGGTTTTCTTAAATTTTATGCTTTGTAAATGTTTGAATTAAAATCTGATGGTTCGAATTTTAAATCTATGGTTTTCTTAAATTTTATGCTTTGTAAATGTTTGAATTAAAATATGATGCTATGCCTTGATGGAAAGGCCACCCCTTCTCTTCTTTACAATTCAGCCCTTCTTAATTCTAGAAAGTTTAATTAAAAGATTGATTAAACTCTTTTCATTGTTTACTCTCTTGATTTTTGGAAAATGGAGTAGATTAGAGATATTAGAATTCAAATTGGATTAATTCAAGTCATAAAATTATATGTTAAAATTGAGAAATGGTCAGTCATACAAAGGAGGTTATGGTAAAATTTTCTTAAATTTTGTGGAACTAAAGTTTATGATTAGGTTATTCTAAAAGAAGAATTCCCTCCGTTTGTGCATTCTAAAAGATTTATTTTTATTTCAAAAGTGTTATTCTCATTAAAATTGAATTTATGCATAGAAGGATACATAAAAGATTTATTTTCATTTCAAAAGTGTTATTCTCATTAAAATTGAATTTATGCATAGAAGGATGCATAAAAGATTTATTTTCATTTCAAAAGTGTTATTCTCATTAAAATTGAATTTATGCATAAAGGGATGCATAAAAGATTTATTTTCATTTCAAAAGTGTTATTCTCATTAAAATTAAATTTATACATGGAAGGATGCATAAAATATTTATTTTCATTTCAAAAGTGTTATTCTCATTAAAAATGGAATTTATGGCATGGAAGGATGCATAAAAGATTTATTTTCATTTCAAAAGTATTATTCTCATTAAAATTAAATTTATGCATGGAAGGGTGCATAAAAGATTTATTTTCATTTCAAAAGTGTTATTCTCATTAAAATTGAATTTATGCATGGAAGGGTGCATAAAAGATTTATTTTCATTTCAAAAGTGTTATTCTCATTAAAATTGAGTTTATGCATGGAAGGGTGCATAAAAGATTTATTTTGATTTCAAAAGTGTTATTCTCATTAAAATTGAATTTATGCATGGAAGGATGCATAAAAGATTTATTTTGATTTCAAAAGTGTTATTCTCATTAAAATTGAATTTATGCATGGAAGGGTGCATAAAAGATTTATTTTCATTTAAAAAGTGTTATTCTCATTAAAATTGAATTTATGCATAGAAGGATGCATAAAAGATTTTATTTTATTTCAAAAGTGTTTTTTTCTTTAAATTTGATTTATGTATAAATAGATGCATAAAGAATCTTTATATCAAAAATTAGAATTCTCTTAAATTCTATAGTTAGAGGTGATGAGATGTGAGGTGAATAGATGTGATGTGAATGAGATAGATGTGAATGGATGGATGGATGTGATCTGAATAGAGGTGATGGATGGATGTGATCTGAATAGAGGTGATGAGATGTGATGTGAATAGAGTTGATGAGATGTGATGTGAATCAGATAGAGATGTGAATGGATGGAAGGGTGTGATGTGAATCAGATAGATGTGAATGGATGGAAGGATGTGATGTGAATAGAGGTGATGAGATGTGATGTGAATCAGATATATGTGAATGGAAGGGTGTGATGTGAATCAGATAGATGTGAATGGATGGATGGATGTGAATGTGAATAGAGGTGATGAGATGTGAGGTGAATAGATGTAATGAGATGTGATGTGAATCAGATAGATGTGAATGGAAGGATGTGATGTGAATAGAGGTGATGAGATGTGATGTGAATCAGATAGATGTGAATTAGATAGATGTGAATTAGATAGATGTGAATGGATGGATGGATGTGATGTGAATAGAGGTGATGAGATGTGAGGTGAATAGATGTGATGAGATGTGATGTGAATCAGATAGATGTGAATGGATGGGTGGTTGTGATGTGAATAGAGGTGATGAGATGTGAGGTGAATAGATGTGATGTGAATCAGATAGATGTGAATGGATGGATGGATGTGATGTGAATAGAGGTGATGAGATGTGAGGTGAATAGATATGATGAGATGTGATGTGAATCAGATAAATGTGAACCGATGGATGGATGTGATGTGAATAGAGGTGATGAGATGTGAGGTAGATGCGAGTGGATGAGATTTGATGAGGATAAATTGAAGAAAGATGTGATGAGATGAAAAATGATGTGATTTGATGAGAATAAGAATACTTATGAAATGGTTGTGGAATTAATTAATGTGGTTTGATGTGGAGCAATGTGGTAAGACGAGAGTTCATTATAGAAACTATATTTTTGAACTATTTTTAAATGACTGTTTTATGTCAAGAATGCTGGAGAAGCATTTTGACCGTCTTGTGAATGAGGTCGTGGAGACCTAATATGATAAAGTTGTAACAGCTGACGGAGAGTCAACGGAGGACGTCTTGCATAGCAAGGTTGACCGAGGTCTTGACCAGCCTCGATTCGATTAAAACGGTGAGCTTCCAGTACGGTGGATGAGGGACCAAGGAAGCGGCCTATGAGTGAAGCGCTAGGTCACCTGCGAGAGGATCCTAGAGGGTGCTAACCATACGGTGCTCGGGCTCTGGGTCACCGATGACACCCACGCGTGCGTCGAGGAAGATATTGGAACAAGGAGTAAGAGTTATTTTCTGAATTCGAACATGGATCTGGTTGATTGACCTTGCTGGTCCTCAACGGATGAGTCCATGGCTCTTTTATATGGATCCATTGGTTGATCTTGGTAATCTTCAATGGAGATTCCATTTTTGATATATGTGAATATATTGTCGGTTACTATGAGCTAGGAACTATCGAAAAGGTCCTTGAGTGGTTAGGTGGTGAGAGTTCTAGTTGCCAATGATGCCATAGGTACACCGATGAAGGAATGATTAGAAATAGGAATTCAGCTAGAGATTTTGAGGATTATGATCACTGACAGAATGGTTTCTTTAAATGAAATCGTTTTTAAAGATAGCTGATTCTGTGAAAAAGGCAATTTCATATTGGGTGTGTAAGCGGTGTGACTAGTTTTAAGTTTGCATGAATATCTGGCTAGGGGGCCTGGGAACTCTTTTCCCTGGTACCTGGGATAAAACCTAACCAAATTCTTAATTGGATCCCATCACTACAGTGGTTGGGTGGTTGGCTAACCCACGGGACTGGTGGATGGGGTTAGGCTGGGCTGATGGATCGCTAAATTGAGACTCAATTCTGTTGTTGTTATGGTACGATAGATGAAGTAAATCTCGGACAAAAATTATTCTATGGAAAAGAATCAACAGCTGTGCCTCTCAATGAGGAAAAACGCATTGGTCTCTATGATCCAAGTGCAATCTTTTCCCTGATCTGACTATGGTTCGGTCAGATGAGATCAGTTAGTTAAGGCTTTTGACTATGTTAGAGGAAAGTTATCCTGGAGGAATCGCTCGTGCTTTCCGAGCAAGGGAAGGTTTTCTGGGATCGATTTTGGAAGAACCGATGGATTAGTTTCTTGTTCGGATATCCGTGGGACGAGGCCCCCAGTGTTGTGGGACCCTGCCCCATGCAAGAAGTGCTGCTTCCGCTGCTAACACCCCTGAATTTGTTACGCAGTGGGGATAGGGATCTTATAGCTGGTATTAGAGCGAGTTGGCTAATGAGGATCAACCGAGAAGCCAAAAATGTCAAAAATTTATGAAGAAGCAGTAAAAGATTATAATTGTGTGATAAAATTCATACAAATTGTTATTCAGACTCAAATTCATAAATTAGTAATTGGGTCTTTAGATGGAAGAACTGCAATTGCATGGAATCCCTAACTTGCTTGAGGCCTAGACATGATGGTATTTACCTTATAATTCCAAGGATCGTGACTACCCGTATATACCGAGGGTATAACTGCAACTCTTTACTGGCAGTATATACGAGTAAATCTAAGACTTGAAATTATAAGCACAAATGCTATCCAGATGATTAATTTGAATGTGGTTGATATGATTTTTAAATTCTGGTTAAGAACTGATGAGTTGATTTGGATTCTGATTGAAAAATGATGATTCATGAATTTTGGTTGAAATGTAATAAGCCGAGCAAAACCACAATGAGGATGAATGGGACGAGTCCTTGTGATGATGTTCATAACTGGAATGACGTTAATGACTTCAGCAAATGACTATGAGATTAGTGGATTGTGCTGCTGTTAACACTTGACCCAATGGATCAAGTTAAGGGATGTCAAATTAAAAATCTCTATAATTGAAAATTCCCATGGAGGACTGTTCAGATAGAAAGTTCGGTCTAATGGACCATTATTGTGATAAGGATTTGAATGTTATGATCTAAGTGAATTGTTATCTGATGAGATGAGTTCTATATAAGGGATCTTTATCCCAGGATTTTGTTGGGTTCACCAGACTATAAGGAACCCCAGAATCAGTTGGATCTTAAGGAAAGGAGTTGTCCTCTAATTTTGCGAGATGATGAGGACATCTCGTGTTTTTTAAGTGGGGTAGGATGTAAGATTCCTCCCTCCAGCTTTTGAGGTGTGCATGTGTAAGAACCTCCCCTTCTGATCTTATAATTATTCCCCTCTCTGAAATAAAAGAAAGATCATGTTTTTCCCTGTTTTGGCCTAGAGAGAGAAAAATGTCTAGAGAGAGATAATTCAAAATTGAGATATTTTTGGATATAAAAATCCTCCTAGTGTTTACAATGGTTTCCCCTGAAAAATAAAAATTCAAAAAGAACTTTCCAATGTGCAATTGGAATTAATAAAAATAGGTATAAAGCACCTTAGCCTAAGGGTCCAGATTTTCAAAGATTTTTGAATTATGCTCCAATTAAGGCTCCTATGGACCAATAAGATTAATCCAAATGTAGGGAGGAGATAAATTTAAGAATAAAAGAACCCCCCAAAAAAAAAAGAGAGTAAATGCTCACATAAGATGAAGAGTTGACTAAGACAAAGTTTATTAGTTAAAAAAGAAGAGATATTTAGAGGAAATGATGCATTTTTGACACCTTAGTGTGGGGAATTTCCTCATGAAGGAGGCGCCTATTTCACATGTGTGGAGGAGTTTTGAACTCATAATTAATGAGATATTTCATCTCTCCTCTCTCTTAATTCAACTAGATCCAAAAAGTAAGCTAAAGTGACCTAAAAATGGTCAAAAAGTGACCAAACTAATCTGAAAAATTCTAGAATTGGTTTGCTTGGTTAGAGGCTCACTTTTTCCTCTAAATAGAAGCCTCCCCCTTTGTAAAAGCTTAATGGTGTTTATGCACTGTTACTCTGATTCTCTCGTCCCCCTGAGCCATTTAACATTGAAATTCATGATAATTCAATTATTTTTTTGGCCTAATCCTCTCCAAGTGAATTTGGTGGCCACTCTTGCTACAAACAAGAGTAGAACCCTCAATCCCTCAAGCCAAAGGAAAGCTTGTAAGCTCCATGTAAGCTTAATTCTTACTTATTGTTGTGAATTTTAAATCTATGGTTTTCTTAAATTTTATGCTTTGTAAATGTTTGAATTAAAATCTAATGCTATGCCTTGATGGAAAGGCCACGCCCTTCTCTTCTTTACAATTAAGCCTTTCATAATCCTAGAAAGTTTAATTAAAAGATTGATTAAACTCTTTTCATTGTTTACTCTCTTGATTTTTGGAAGATGGAGTAGATTAGAGATATTAGAATTCAAATTGGATTAATCCAAGTCATAAATTGAATGCTAAAGTTGAGAAATGGTCAGTCATACAAAGGAGGTTATGGCAAAATTTTCTTAAATTTTGTGGAACTAAAGTTTATCATTAGGTTATTCTAAAAGAGTATTCCCTCCGTTTATGCATTCTAAAACATTTATTTTTATTTCAAAAGTGTTATTCTCATTAAAATTGAACATATGCATAGAAGGATGCATAAAAGATTTATTTTTATTTCAAAAGTGTTATTCTCATTAAAATTGAATTTATGCATGGAAGGATGCACAAAAGATCTATTTTCATTTCAAAAGTGTTACTCTCATTCAAATTGAATTTATGCATGGAAGGATGCATAAAAGATCTATTTTCAGTTCAAAAGTGTTACTCTCATTAAAATTGAATTTATGCATGGAAGGATGCATAAAAGATCTATTTTCATTTCAAAAGTGTTATTCTCATTAAAATTGAATTTATGGCATTGAAGGATGCATAAAAGATTTATTTTCATTTCAAAAGTGTTAATCTCATTGAAATTGAATTTATGCATGGAAGGGTGCATAAAAGATTTATTTTCATTTCAAAAGTGTTATTCTCATTAAAATTGAATTTATGCATGGAAGGGTGCATAAAAGATTTATTTTCATTTCAAAAGTGTTATTGTCATTAAAATTGAATTTATGCATAGAGAAGGATGCATAAAAGATTTAATTTTATTTCAAAAGTGTTATTTTTCTTAAATTTGATTTATGCATAAATAGATGCGTAAAGAATCTTTATATCAAAAATTAGAATTCTCTTAAATTCTATGGTTAGAGGTGATGAGAGGTGAATAGATGTGATGTGAGGTGAATAGATGTGATGGGATGTGATGTGAATCAGATAGATGTGAATGGATGGATGGATGTGATGTGAATAGAGGTGATGAGATGTGAGGTGAATAGATGTGATGAGATGTGATGTGAATCAGATAGACGTGAATGGATGGAAGAATGTGATGTGAATCAGATAGATGTGAATGGATGGAAGGATGTGATGTGAATAGAGGTGATGAGATGTGATGTGAATCAGATAGATGTGAATGGATGGATGGATGTGATGTGAATAGAGGTGATGAGATGTGAGGTGAATAGATGTAATGAGATAGATGTGAATCAGATAGATGTGAGGTGAATAGATGTAATGAGATGTGATGTGAATCAGATAGATGTGAATGGAAGGATGTGATGTGAATAGAGGTGATGAGATGTGATGTGAATCAGATAGATGTGAACAGAAATTCAAAAAGAACTTTCCAATGTGCAATTGGAATTAATAAAAAATAGGTATAAAAGACCTTAGCCTAAGGGTCCAGATTTTCAGAAATTTTTGAATTGTGCTCTAATTAAGGTTCCTATGGACCAATAAGATTAATCCAAATGTAGGGAGGAGATAAATTGAAGAATAAAAAAAAAACCCCCCAAAAATGTGTAAATGCTCACATAAGATGAAGAGTTGACTAAGGACAAGGTTTATTAGTTAAAAAAGAAGAGATATTTAGAGGAAATGATGCATTTTTGACACCTCAGTGTGGGAAATTCCCCTCATGAAGGAGGCGCCTATTTCACATGTGTGGAGGAGTTTTGAACTCATAAATAATGAGATATTTTATCTCTCCTCTCTCTTGTTTCAACTAGATCCAAAAAGTAAGCTAAACTGACCTAAAAATGGTCAAAAAGTGACGAAACTGATCTAGAAAAGTCTAGAATCAGTTTGCTTGGTTAGAGGCTCACTTTTTCCTCTAAATAGAAGCCTCTCCCTCTGTAAAAGCTTAATGGTGTTTATGCACTGTTACTTTGCTTCTGTCGTTCCCCTGAGCCATTTAACATTGAATTTCTTGATAATTCAATTGTTTTTTTGGCCTAATCCTCTTCAAGTGAATTTGGTGGTCACTCTTGGTGCAAACAAGAGTAGAAGCCTCAATCCCTCAAGCCAAAGGAAAGCTTATAAGCTCCATGTAAGCTTAATTCCTACTTATTATGAATTTTAAATCTATGGTTTTCTTAAATTTTATGCTTTGTAAATGTTTGAATTAAAATCTGATGTTAATCCTTGATGGAAAGGCCACCCCCTTCTCTTCTTTACAATTCAGCCCTTCTTAGTCCTAAAAAGTTTAGAACTCTTTTTATTGTTTACTCTCTTGATTTTTAGAAAATGGAGTAGATTAGAGATATTAGAATTCAAATTGGATTAATTCAAGTCATAAATTGAATGTTAAAATTGAGAAATGGTCAGTCATACAAAGGAGGTTATGGCAAAATTTCCTTAAATTTTGTGGAACTAAAGTTTATCATTAGGTTATTCTAAAAGAGTAATTCCCTCCGTTTGTGCATTCTAAAAGATTTATTTTTACTTCAAAAGTGTTATTCTCATTAAAATTGAATTTATGCATAGAAGGATGCATAAAAGATTTATTTTTATTTCAAAAGTTTTTTTTCTCATTAAAATTGAATTTATGCATGGAAGGATGCATAAAAGATCTATTTTCATTGCAAAAGTAATATTCTCATTAAAATTGAATTTATGCATGGAAGGATGCATAAAAGATCTATTTTCATTTCAAAAGTGTTATTCTCATTAAAATTGAATTTATGGCATGGAAGGATGCATAAAAGATTTATTTTCATTTCAAAAGTGTTATTCTCATTAAAATTGAATTTATGCATGGAAGGGTGCATAAAAGATTTATTTTCATTTCAAAAGTGTTATTCTCATTAAAATTGAATTTATGCATGGAAGGGTGCATAAAAGAATTATTTTCATTTCAAAAGTGTTATTCTCATTAAAATTGAATTTATGCATGGAAGGGTGCATAAAAGATTTATTTTCATTTATGCATGGAAGGGTGCATAAAAGATTTATTTTCATTTCAAAAGTGTTATTCTCATTAAAATTGAATTTATGCATGGAAAGGTGCATAAAAGATTTATTTTCATTTCAAAAGTGTTATTGTCATTAAAATTGAATTTATGCATAGAGAAGGATGCATAAAAGATTTAATTTTATTTCAAAAGTGTTATTTTTCTTAAATTTGATTTATGCATAAATAGATGCGTAAAGAATCTTTATATAAAAAATTAGAATTCTCTTAAATTCTATGGTTAGAGGTGATGAGCTGTGAGGTGAATAGATGTGATGAGATGTGATGTGAATCAGATAGATGTGAATGGATGGATGGATGTGATGTGAATAGAGGTGATGAGATGTGAGGTGAATAGATGTGATGAGATGTGATGTGAATCAGATAGATGTGAATGGATGGAAGGATGTGATGTGAATCAAATAGATGTGAATGGATGGAAGGATGTGATGTGAATAGAGGTGATGAGATGTGATGTGAATCAGATAGATGTGAATGGATGGATGGATGTGATGTGAATAGAGGTGATGAGATGTGAGGTGAATAGATGTAATGAGATGTGATGTGAATCAGATAGATGTGAATGGATGGATGGATGTGATGTGAATAGAGGTGATGAGATGTGAGGTGAATAGATGTAATGAGATGTGATGTGAATCAGATAGATGTGAATGGAAGGATGTGATGTGAATAGAGGTGATGAGATGTGATGTGAATGGATGGATGGATGGATGTGATGTGAATAGAGGTGATGAGATGTGAGGTGAATAGATGTGATGAGATGTGATGTGAATGGATGGGTGGTTGTGATGTGAATAGAGGTGATGAGATGTGAGGTGAATAGATGTGATGTGAATGGATGGGTGGTTGTGATGTGAATAGAGGTGATGAGATGTGAGGTGAATAGATGTGATGAGATGTGATGTGAATGGATGGATGGATGTGATGTGAATAGAGGTGATGAGATGTGAGGTGAATAGATATGATGAGATGTGATGTGAATCAGATAAATGTGAATGGATGGATGGATGTGATGTGAATAGAGGTGATGAGATGTGAGGTGAGTAGATGTGATAAGATGTGATGTGAATCAGATAGATGTGAATGAATGGATGAGATGTGATGTCATGTGAATCAGGATGTAAATGAATGATATGGGATATGAGTGGATGATATGTGATGAAAATGGATGTAAATGTATAAGTGAAGAATGGATGTGAATGAGTATGTGAAAGAATGTGATGTGATGAAAATGTATAAGTGAAGAATGGATGTGAATGAGTATGTGAAAGAATGGATATAGATGTGTATGTGAAAGAATGTGATGTGATGAAAAGAGATGTGATGTGTCATAAATATATGTGGATGTGAATGTGATGTATATGAATGAATGTAAATGTGATGGATATGAATGAATGTGAATGTGATGAATATGAATGAATGTAAATGTGATGAATATCAATGAATGTGATGTGATGGAAAGAGATGTGATGTGTCATAAGTATATGTGGATGTGAATATGATGGATATGAATGAATGTGATGTGATGGGATGTGATTCGGGATAGATGCGAATGAAAGAGATGTGAGGTAAAATGAATGAGATGTGATGTGAGTGAATGTGATGTGGTCTGAATGGATGAGATGTAAGTGAATGTGATGTGGTATGAATGGATGAGATGTGAATGAATGTGATGTGATGAGATGTGGATATGGGTAGATGCGAGTGGATGAGATCTGATGAGGATAAATTGAAGAAAGATGTGATGAGATGAAAAATGATGTGATTGGATGAGAATAGGAATACTTATGAAATTGTTGTGGAAATATTTAATGTGGTTTGATGTGGAGCAATGTGGAAAGACGAGAGTTCGTTATAGAAACTGTATTTTTGAATTGTTTTTAAATGACTGTTTTATGTCAAGAATGCTGGAGAAGCATTTTGACCGTCTTGTGAATGAGATTGTGGAGACCTAATCTGATAAAATTGCAACAGCTGACGGAGAGTCAATGGAGGACATCTCGCATAGCAAGGTCGACCGAGGTCTTGACCAGCCTCGGTTCGATTAAAATGGTGAGCTTCCGGTATGGTGGATGAGGGACCAAGGAAGCGGCCTATGAGTGAAGCGCTAGGTCACCTGTGCGCGAAGGATCCTAGAGGGTGCTGACCATACGGTGCTCGGGCTCTAGGTCACCGACGATACCCACGCGTGCGTCGAGGAAGATATTGGAACAAGGAGTAAGAATTGTTTTCTGAATTCGGGCATGGATCTGGTTGATTGACCTTGTTGGTCCTCAACGGATGAGTCCATGGCTGTTTTATATGGATCCGTTGGTTGATCTTGCTGATCTTCAATGGAGATTCCATTTTTGATATGTGAATATATTACCGGTTACTATGAGCTAGGAACTATCAAAAAGGCCCCTGATGAGTGGTCAAGTGGTGAGCGTTCTGGTTTGCCAATGATACCATAGGTACACCGATGAAGGAATGATTGGAAATAAGGATTCAACCGGAGATTTTGAGGATTATGATCAATGACACAACGATTTCATTAAATGAAATCGTTTTTAAAGATAGCTGATTTTGTGAAAAAGGCGATTTCATATTGGGTGTGTAAGTGGTGTGACTAGTTTTAAGTTTGCATGAATATCCGGCTAGGGGACTTGGGAACTCTTTTTCTTGGTACCCGGGACAAAACCTAACCAAGTTCTTAATTGGATCCCATCACTACAGTGGTTGGGCGGTTGGCTAACCCACGGGACTGGATGTAGGCTGGACTGATGGATCCCTAAATTGAGACTCAATTTTGTTATGGTACAATAGATGAAGTAAATCCCGGGTTTAAAATTATTCTATGGAAAAGAATCAATGGCTGTGCCTCTCAATGAGGAAAAAAGCGTTGGTCTCTATGATCCAAGTGCAATCTTTTCCCTGATCTGACTATGGGACTTACGGGTTCGGTCAGATTTGTTCACTTAGTTAAGGCTTTTGACTACGTTAGAGGAAAGTTATCCTGGAGGAATCGCCCATGCTTTTCGAGAAAGGGAAGGTTTTTTGTGGTCGGTTTTGGAAGAATCGATGGATTAGTCTCTTGTCCGGATATCCGTGGGGGCGAGGCTCCGAGTGTGGAACCTTGCCCCATGCAAGAAGTGCTACTTCCGCTGCTAGCACCCCTGAATTTGTTGCGCAGTGAGGACATGGATCTTACAAGAGGGGTGAGGAGCTTAGGGTGCCGATATATGAGAGTGAGAGGTGGATTGTCAAGGGATCCACATAGTGGAAGTACTTGCATAATACCCTTGAGCTGTTAGAAGCCTTTTAGGTACCCACCACTGTCAAGAAGTCTTGCCCTCTTGTGTGCATATGTTAGTGTTGTTAGGAGGGTTAGTGTGGTTAGTTTTCTGTGGGGGGTTAGCAGCTTGTGTGGCTTTTGAGAGTTGGAGTTGGACTGCGAGTGGGGTAGTGAAGAGAATGTGAGAGGCAGTGGTGTGTTTGAAGTGATGAGCGGCCTCTTTTTGAGCGGTATGGATTTGTGTGGATTGGAGGGTGGAACGATGGCGGTGAGTGGAGGGGTGACTTCTTGGCATGAGGGAGCAACGGGTACGAGTTCTTCGTCCATCCATCGAGGATTGTAACTTGGCTAGAAGCCAGGTGTAGGGTAGTCATCCTTGCATCCCAGTCTATGTTGCACCAGTCCAACCTCTTCTGAGAAGTATCTCTTCACGCATGGTTCCTACAGGCATCACATAAAACTTCCCTTCAAGGGATTATTTCCAATGTGGAACAAAAGTGTGACTGTGCCTAAATAGTGAACTTCTTGAGATGCCACTGGTGGTGACTGTTGGCTGGAGTCTCTTTCAATGGGGGTTGCCCGAGGGAATGCTATGTCTCATAAGACATTAAGTTGTAATTAGCCCCTATATCTACAAGGGATAAGTTTTGGGCAAAGCTCATCTCCAAGATGGTCATTCCTAACCATAATCGAGAGCAGGCGTCACCTCCCAATCTTCTTCTTCGAGTTCTACAACGTGGGCTGTGTTGACCACTATATTTTTGTACCTAAGTTTGGCTTGCATCGATTTAGCCTCTTGTTGGGCTGCTTGTTTCATTTCTTCGTGGTCGTTTTTTCTTTGTTTTATGTCATGAATAGCCCATAGGGTGGTTTTGGTTAATGGGCCATAGTAGCGTTTTAATTACTACCATTGAAATATCCCACCATTTCGACATCGTCGAGTGTCTCTATGTGTATAGTGCCTTGTGGGGTTATCTCAGTGACTAGAAAAGGTCCTAAGCCTTTGAGCTTAAGTTTCTTTTTATGTGTTTTTGTCAAGAGGAGGACCATGTCTCCCTTGTTCATTTGCTTGTCCTTCAACTCGTCACATCGAACCATTGTTTACACCTTAGCTTTTTTACAAATCATGCTATATATAGCTAGGAGGCGTGTTTTGTCAATCTTTTCAAGAACGAATAGGTGACAACCTAAGACATTTCTCGTGAGTTTATCTTGTACAACAATGCGTAAGCTTGGGAACACGAACTCCATTGGCATAACCACTTAAGTACCATAGGTCAAATTGAAGGCCTTGTAGGAAGTTCGATAGGTCCAAAGTGTTGTTGGCAACTTTTGTTCCCAATCATTGCGCGACTGGCCTCAACAATTTTGGTGAGAATGGCACATAGGCCCTTGTTGGTGCTTTCTGCTTGGACATTAGCTTGGGGGTAATATGGGGAAGATTTTCTATGAGTGACAAGGATTTCTTGTAAGAGGAATTGTATTACCTCATTAATGAAGTGCGTTCCATTATCACTCATAGGCTCAAGGGGGCAACTGAAGTGTGTGATTACTAACTCATACATGAATTTTGTGGTAGAGCACGCATCAACTTTACGAGGAGCCCAAGCTTTGACCTATTTCATGCAGTAGTCCATGGTAGCGATTATATATCAGGCTTGAGTGTACCTAGTTGCGGGACTAATGGGCCCAATGAAATCAATGCCCCACTTTTCGAATGGTTGCAAGGACACAACAAGGTTCAGGGGCATGCTATCCTTAAGGCAAGGGATTATTGCTCGTTAGCATCATTCATTGCATTGCTTGACGTATTCCATTACATCATCAGCCATTAAGGTGGGCCACCATAACTTGGCCGTGAGGACTTTGTGTGCAGTGATATCTGCCTGTGGAAATGCCCCCCAACACAAGCATAGTGAGCTTGTTCTAGAAGGAGGACATATTCATCTTCTCACGGACACAGTGTCTAATAATCTTGTCTTTCCCCTGCTTGTAGAGTTGGCCTGCAATGAGTTGGTAGGGGGCCGCTTGTTTAATGAGGCATTATGCATGATCCTTGTTTAGCAGGAGGTCAATTGGTAAGCCATTGGTTAGAAAGTGTGCTACCTCCTCACCCCATTCAGGAATTAAACATAATTGGAACATGGTTGCATCTGGTAAATCATCACATCAACTCCACGGGCAGCTTGCCATTGAGGATTCTTGACATGTGGTCTACCAAGACATACTGTTAGCCCTTTCGCATTGTGATAGTGAAGTCTAACTCAAGCAAGATCAGCAGCCATTTGGCAATTCTTCCTATTGTACATGGATTTTTTACCAGGTATAGAAGAGCTTGATGGTCTACAAAGAAGATAAATTTAGCCACCAAAAGATAATGGTAAAACTTCTTAACGGTGTAAACCATGGCCAATCCTTCCCTTTCAGTTGTGGTATAATTTCTTTCAACTTTGTTTAGTTGGCGGCTGGCAAAGCACCAGGTTGGCCCAGCACACATGTAATAGCAAAGGCAGAGGCATCGATGTGGACATGAAAGATAATGTCCCAGTTGGGGGACCTTAGAATAGGAGCACTGGCCAAGGCTTTCTTGAGGGAGGTATAAGCCTATTGGCATTCCTCCGTCCACTCAAAAAGGATCAAGAGTCCGTAAAGGGCGAGCTATATGAGCATACATAAAAATGAAATGTCGATAATAACCACATGTCCCATAAAGCGATGGACTCCCTTAAAGTTGGTGGGTGGGGGCAGCTCAAGGATGAGCCGCACCTTGCTATCATCCATGGAGATTCCCTTTCAAGAGATAATGTGTCCTAGGATCACTCCGTGCCTAACCCTAAACTGGCATTTGAATGGGTTCAATGAAATGAGGTACAACTTGCATCTTTTTAGTACCTTACGTAAACAGTTAAGGCGTGCCTTCCACGAAGAGTTGACACAGAGGTCATCCATAAAGACCTCAAGGAATTCCAAAGATATTCCTTGTAGGTCGTGTACATTAGTGGGGCTGGAAGGTACTGGGGGCATTGATTAGCCCAAAAGGCATGACACAATATGTATTAATTCCCCATTCTATGGGGCAAAGGTTGTTTTGTGCTGATCCTTAGGGTCGATCAACACTTGGTTGTAGCCATAGAATCCATCAAGGAAGTTGTAGGCTTCCTTTCCTGCGACACGTTCAAGCACATGCTCAGTGTGAAGGGTAAGGGATAATGATCTCGTATGGTTGCGGCATTGACCTTTTTGAGGTCCATACATACTATTACCTTCCCATTTTTTTGGGCACTATCACTATGGGTGATACCCATTCTATGTGCTCTATTTCATAGATGAATCCAACGTCAATGAGTCTATCAATTTCTTCTCAAAACATCTTGGAATACTTCAGATTCTTAGGGTAAGCCCTTTGTTTGACCGATCTTGCTCCATCGACCATTGGAATGGTGTGCTTGACTACTTCGAGAGGTACACCCTTCATATCTGTGTAATTCCAGGCAAAGCAATCCTCGAATTCTGTGAGAGTAGAGCGGTGAGCTTGGTATCTTTCTCAATAGATAGGTCATCTCCAATGTATATTGGCCTCGGGTCTTCACCCGGGCCTGCCATGTTAATTTCCTTTACCTTGGTTGGACCATCATATGAGGTCCCTAGTTTTTTGTTGTGGGACCTTTGGGCCGAGTCATATTGCACAAATCTGTCAGCCATCTAGAAGGTCTTGAAGTGTTTGGGCACTTGTTTGGTCTCTTTGACCCTAGCACTTTCTTCTTCTATCAAAATTTTGACTTCTTTTTCTGCCAATGTGCTAACTTCTTATTTTGTGATTTGCATGCAGAGCGGCAAAGCTTTTTGGGTTTGGGTTTGGGATCAATTGGTTCCATTGGCTTTGGGGTGGTCGTGTGTGGACCATAAGGGAGTTATTTGTCAACTCCTTTTGCCATATTTGGTTTAAGTGGTCATGTGCTTCAATCGCCCCCCTACATATTTTAGGCAGTGGGTGTCTGAATCGGTACATAGCATTCTAGCCCACAAAATCCATCAGGCTTGCGCGTTCTGTGTGAGCATGTTCCTCATGATGGTTATGCTGTATCAACCTGTTTAGGTTCATGACTGATGACATTAGGCATGTATGCAGTAAGTACTAAGCATATAGAGAAATGTGATCTCCTGCTCGTTGGCTATAGTAAACTTGGTTCCCATGCGTCTTGAAAGTATGTCCAGGGTAGCAAGGATATGCATCCAATTTGTAGAGTCTTCCGGATCCGGAAGAGGTGCACATTCCTCTCACTATCCTTTTCATTATCTACTTTTTTATGGCACGTTTGACACAGATGGACTGCAATGAATCTAGTAGTTGTTACTGAGTTCTCTGCAAAGGGTATGCCATTCATGGGATGTACCTTCCACATGCATAGGTTGATCTTAATTGTCTGATCTTTCCTTCGAATGTAGATATGGTCGGTCTCCCAATCATGGATCATTTTAGTTTCCCTTATGAATGGTCGCCCAAGGATGCAGTTATATGACACTGGCTGACGTCCCAAGTTAATCACCACACAAAGGTGTGGTGGAAGGTGGTTCCAACAAGGATCTTTATTTTAAAATCCTTTAATAGACCAATGGGTCTAGTGGTGGCTCCGTCAGTGAATTTTACTAGTAATGTTGTGTCATCCATGGCAGGTGCTTAACATTTTTCCCAGAACTATTTGGTAATAATGCTCACTCTTGCTCCCCCATCCAAGATTGTCGTGACCTGGTTATCGGCTATGCAACATTGAGTTTATTGCCTTCTTCAAAGTATTGTCCAAGCTTATTTACTCAAACAGTGGGAGTGCCAGTGATCTCGTGGGGTTCAATGAGTTTGTCTTCCTCTGACTCATTAGAGATGTCTAGCTCTATGGATTCTTGCATACATGCCCCGAGGAATCCCTCCATCCAATCCTTTAGATATTTCCATAAGCTTGGGCTACCTTAAAGCAAGGTGCCAATGGGTATCTGGATCTGAGATGAGAGGAAGGAAAAGAGACATGCAATGTCTCTAGGAGAGCAGAGGTTGTTCCTTGAGGAGGTTGTTCCTTGAGGAAGGTCACCTTGGGTTGTTTCTCAAGTTCTTATTTGTATAAGGTATTTGGATGGGGAGCTCCATGTCTGTTCTTTTGATATGGTCATCCCCCAGGTTTTTGAGATAATTCAACTACCCGATTTTCCTGGTGGGGGGTAGCTGTCACAGTGGGTGCTACTGCTTGTGTTGGCCTATGAAGGGGTGACTGGTTTGGGAGCTCTCTATTATATACCTAAGCCTCTTCAGTGGGTCTCATGTTGGAGACCAAAGGCCATGGCTCAAGGTAAGCAGTTGGGAGGCTCATCTTCTATCTGAGCTTGGCAATCCCTAACCAATTCTTGGTCTACCAAGAGACTTTCCTTCTTCTCGATGGGATTAGGGTATTCGGCCAGCTTTTTAGGGAGCTAGTTAGTGTCGTTTCCCTAGCTCGGCTGGCTGAGTGTAGCATATTTTCCTCTTCTGTGAGACGAAGAGGTTGATGCATGTGTGGTCGTGCCATCTTTCGAACCACTCTTAATAACTACATGGCTATCCCCTTTGCTGATTTTTATGGTTATCTTTCTTGAGCGTCTAGTTGCTCGTGCTTGTTCAGGGAGATTCTTTGAAGATAAGACCTTTGCGTGTCCCTAGTCTTGCGAGGTTGATGCCTTTACTGCAACATGAGTTGCGACCCTCTATTTGTTCTGCAATTTGATCACAGTGTTGAGAGGGACCGTATGGATGAAACTGTCTCTTACACTCAGCATGTTAATGTTGGTGCTGGGATTGCTTTACAAGCTTTTCCTGTTGTCCCTAGTCTCAGTGGGACAATCCTTATACATTTGTCTATCCCACACCCAACACATAAAGGGGTTAATGCGAAAGCGCCTACAGAGGTACTTGCCATCCCTTTCTTGATTGGACGCTCAACCACTCAGTGAGGTCCTCTGCAATGATAGCATTGCATGGGTGGTCATTTAGCCATTGTATTCATATCTCGGTCCCTTGGGATTGGGGCAGCTAAGTATACTGGGAACATTTGGTCGCCCTCCATCACGTAGTGGCTTAGAATTTGGGAGGGTGGACTAGCCGGTTCCAGAGGTTCATAACCTTTAGGAACATCCCCCTCATCCCCTTCTTCAAAAATTTCCATCAGGGTAACTGACAAATAGGTGTGACTTGTGGAAATGGGGGTTGAGGTGGGAGAACTGGGGGTGGTAAGAGCATTTTGGGTACCCTAAGAATTCCTCCCCCTGGGCCACTTCTTGGCCTGGTTGAGGTACATTGTTAAGCATAGGTGCTGGCAAGGCCAGCGCGGTTGCCTTGGATTTGTAAGTAGAGTTCTTGAGGTAGAGCGCGGGCTTGGAGCAGCCCTTTGCTCTGAGATAGTAGTTGGTGATTTCATGATTGCCCCATCTTTGGAAATATGTGCAATAGAGGGTGGAATGGTGTCGAAGATGTGGAAACTCCATGCTAGTATGATTAGCTTGATAAATCAGGCAACGTACTAGCTCCCTCTTTGGATAGAGATGGGGTTGGCCAACCCGATCCTAGCCTTGGTTCTCCAATGTTAGGTCATTTGCTACTTAATGTAGCGGGGCCAACTGCTCAACCTATTGTCTAGAAGTGGACTCCTTGCTCTTTCCATAAGATTTGGCCCTGGTGATCTTGGATGAGGCTTTTGATGTACCCTCATGGAGTTCTCAAGAACGTGTTCCCTTTGTTGTCCTCAAAGTCCATAGCACTCCTGCAACATTATTTGAAGGGGGTATGGGGCAAGGCATACAAGGAATTGTGTAGGGACATGTCATCTAGTCCTTCTAAAAATCTCCCTAGCCTTTCATCAGAGAACTTGTCTCTAGCACTACAAGGGGAGTGGAGATATCTCACTATGTTGATGTAATCTCTGAAGGTTTCACCATTCTTTTGTTTAACATTATGTAGCTGCTCACAACAAGACTCCATTTAGTTCCTTGACGAGACTATCCAACCTTGAAGGCCTCTTTCAACCTTGACGAGACTATCCAACCTTGAAGTTCCTTGACGAGACTATCCAACCTTGAAGGCCTCTTTCAAGGCTTCAAAGGTGACCTTATCTTCTATTTTCTAGGACCTAAACCATTGGCTAGCTTTACCGTCTAGGGTGAGGTCAAAGGTACTCACCTTAACTTGATCGTCCACATGGCCAAAGGCTTCACAGATTTGGTTGAACATCTCTAAGTGCAGGATGGGATCTACGGTCCCATTTAACTTAGTGATTAGTTTCGAGATGTTTGCAGTTTTGTTCCACTTTAGTCTGGGTCTTGGTACCGGTTGAGCTAGTACTGGGGGTGTGATGCTAGCAACCACCCTCCCTATTTCCATGGCTATTCTCAACATTCTAGTGTTAGCCCTACCATGGTTGGAGCGGGTGCTGGTTGGGAAATGATGGGTGGAGGAGTTGGGCCAAGCAGATAATAGACCATTGGAGGTCGTTGTCTCATGGGTGGGTTGGATTGTGCCTCATGTGGCACCCTGGGTATGTCCCTCGAGGTGGGTATTGTTGATATATAGGTGGACTACGCTAATGTGACGGGGCTAAGTAGGACCTTTCTCTCTGATACAACGTTTGGGTCCTTGGGAAGCTGGATATAGCCCCAGGTTTTGTATGGGTCTCTGGGCCCTGAATGAATCATCCACCCCCAAGACGGGCATGGCTCTCCAGACTGGTTGGATGAGTGTGGGTTTGATGGCTCTCGCTTTGCCCTATTTCCACTCTAGGATTTAGTGGCGGCATGGGCTCTCTTTCCTATTGGTGTTCCATACCTCTCACCTTGGGATATGGCTCTTTTGACTGTGCATTTCCTAGGATAAAGTTTCGGAGCCTCAAAGCAAGACTTCTCAGTGAATGTGTAGGAGAGGTAGAGTCTTGCTCCTAGACAGATGGTCTGTCCATACACTGAGCTTCAAGTTATCATGTTTCCAGGTCAAGAGTTTCTCGTCCTATGCTGGGATGATCTTCGCTCTCACTAATGTCAAAGATGAGCACCATTTTAGCTCTAAGTTGTATTGATCGATGGGTCTGACCTTATGAGCGAGGGAGCTTTAGGAGAGTTTATATTGTCAAAGAGAGGTTGCTTCACATCAATTTCCCTGAACGTAGGTGCATGAATGTGTTGAATCACTGTGTAGGCCCCTCCTCTATGAACAGTTTCTTTTTGGGAAATGGTATGGGCGTACGCTTTGTGGAGGACACGGGTGTACGCTTCTCAAAAGGAAGATGACACGGGCGTACACTTCCTGGAAGACATGAACACTTTGTGGAGGACACGGGTGTACTCTGCTCAAAAGGAAGATGACACGGGCGTACACTTCCTGGAAGACACGAACGTGGCTTGAGGAAGGAATGGCCGTGCACTTTTGAATGAGGAAGGTACGAGTGTGGGGCAGTAGCATGATAAGATGGCTGCTTTGCGGCAGTTTGGCAAGAAGTGGGACATTTTTGAGTCTCGTGAATCTGTGTCCGGGGTATCTTGAGCGATTTCGAAATGACCAATTAGTTGCCTCGACCACGTATCTCAGTCGAGATATGTGTCACGGTAGCCATGCATTATCTCAGGCGAGATACATGGCGACATGACTGGGCAATCTAGTCATCATCCCAACATATCTTGGTCGAGATAGCTAGAGATGTTGACTAGATTGCACAGTCATGGTGGCGTGCTAACGTAGCATGTATATTTATATCTCGGGGCGAGATATGAAAATTAATAAAAGGTTTCTCGGGTTAGATAATTATATATTTATCGTTTCTCAGGCGAGATACGTAAATCGAATAAATTATATATTTATCGTATCTTGGGCGAGAGACGTAAATTGAATAAATTATATATTTATCATATCTCGGGCGAGATACGTAAATGGAATTAATTATATATTTATCTTATCTCGGGTGAGATATAAAAAGCGAATGGTCGGTGCCACGTATCTCGCCCGAGATGTGTACCCTAAAAATCCCCAAACTTTCCTCGCTTTTCATTATCTACCGTCATTTTCTCTGTTTTTCGGAGCTTTTCACGAGAACCTGTTGCCGTCTCTCACTGTTGGATCTCGCCCGAGCTATTGCTGCTCTATCGATCTCACCCTAGCTGCCCCACATCTCTGTCTCGTCGGACCTAAAGTTTTACCCAAGTAGGTGCCCTAGTTTATTTAGTATATGTTTTTTAAAGCTTTGAGCAATTCATTTTCATTAACACCTCAATTAATGTAAATTGATTAGTGCAAAGCATAATTAAGAAAACTAGCATGCATTCGTCTATGGGCGGTTTTGCATTTGTTTATGCACGAGAAAACTGTAATTAACGAAAGCTCTGCATTCAAAACCAGGGTCTACACTAGTGATTAACCTTACCATTAAGCAGTTTAATTAAATGATCAAAACAATGGTCTGCACTAGTAATTAACAAAACCATTAAGCAGTTTGATTAAATGATCAAAACATAGAAGCTCCTCAGATTTTGGTAGTTATGGATGTAAAACCATGTCTCAAAACCCATCCAAACCCATTTAGTAAGTTATTGCACAAAGCTACATTACTTTTTAGAGGTTTTGGTTGTTTGAGATATACACATGTCCCATGCATTATAATGTATACATCTGATGCCTTTATAGTTATCCTCTAATAGAGCACATGTATATTTGATGCGTTTACATTTGTCCTATGATAAAGCACATGCATCTCCTTTTCTCAATTGACCATTTTAGATCCATGAGGCCTCTATGCATAAGGTCTTAATGCATGAAGCCCCATGCAACATGAACTATGGCTTCATGTATATGAAGCCTTTATGCATAAGGGCTTATTACATGAAGCCTTATGCAAGATGCATTATGGCTTCATGCATGAAGCCTTTATGTATAGAGGCTTTATGATTAAGCCTCAAATCTTTATGCGCATAGAGGCCTTATGCATAGAGTCCTTATGCATGCAGGCTTAAGCATAAGGCCTTTATGCATAAAGACTTAATCATAGGGCTTTATGCATAGAGGCTTTATGCTTAAGCCCCGCAGGCTTTATGCTTAAGGCTTATGGATAGAGGCTTTATGCATAAGGCCTTATGTATAAAGGCTTAAGCATAAGGCCTTATGTTCACCATGTCTCCCACATGCTATGATTCTACTATCCCCTTGTGCTTGGGGGTGAGCCTGAATGGCTTTATGGTTGGGCGAGGACCTAGATGCCTCAGTCTTTGTGTGTTTTCACCATCTTTGTTTGATTAATTAATGATGAAAAGAACATATCAAGGACATATTATGCTCCCCTAAGCTAGTATTCTCATAATTAATAACTCTGTAGTACTCCCCTAGTAACCTTACATGTAATAGTACTAGCGAAGTGTCTAACCAACCACTCACACCCCTTGGCACATATGCATGTATCACTAACCGTGCAACCTATCATTGCTCTTAAAGCAACGAGGTTCTTTTATCCATCATTAACAAAAGACCCTCTTGCCCATGTAGACTAGAATGACCCGCCAAAGCATTTCTAAAATTGGTTCAAGTCTACATGCTAGTCCCCCCAAGCGGCCTAAACAATGCCTACACAACAAGTAGTCATCTCACTTGGGTGATACAAAACTATTGAGGATGAGAGAGAGAGAGAGAGAGAGAGAGAGAGAGAGAGAGAGAGAGAGAGAGAGAGAGAGAGAGAGAGAGAGAGATGACCTTTCGATTCTGTGGCATTATGTAGTCTTTTATCATGGCTTGTGAGTCACGTCCAGAGACCATCCCCGAGATGGTCACACTCTTAGAGGCTTCATGCACTCAGCTTCGCGGATAGAGAGATCCACATCCCTCCACCATGCATCTTATTGCATCGTTGGAGGGTGTGCTGGAGACTCTACGTTCCCTTGACGACATAGAGTCTTTGACAGCATGGCTAGAGACACAGCAGGGTGAATGAGTACATCGCGGCTTATCTCATTATCTCGACTGCCCTCTATCAGAGAGAGAGGATATTACAGCTGTTCATTGTGAGGATGGGCAAGTTGTGACTATAGGGCTGCTTAAGGTGGCTTGGTGCACCCATGCAGCTATGGCAGCATACATTCTACCGCGATATGTGGTGTATTATGGTGCCTTACCCCATCACCATGAGATTCTAATCTATTTTGCACAGCAGTTAAATGCAGAGTTCGTGTTGGGCTCGAGGTGGATTATCATGATCGTTGACACGGCACTGGCCATGGTGTGGGATGACTTCAAGACCAGAATAGGAGGCATGGTGACTAGGCTAGGTGTCTCTCCCACCTACACTTCGGACACCTTGTGGGATTGGAGATGCTACCATTTTCCACAGTGCATGAGCTAGGTGTGCAGATCAATCACTAGTTTCATCACGCTACAGAGTCTATTCGATACGCCGTGGCTCTCTTATCGGAGCCGACCCACTAGCATGGTATTCTCCCAAATTTTCCCTTCTAGAGTAATTAATTTATGATTTGTATTTCTACGTTGATAAGCTATCCACCTATATTTTATTTTGTTTGTGTAGGGCCCGTCACACTTTCATACCCAGGCTTCTACTTCTGGTAAGGCTGAGGAGAGAGTTGGGACAACGTCACCTTTACCAACACCCCCTAACCATGTGAGAACATTATTTAAACTATTTTTCCATTACTCAAGTATGCTTTCTTGTATTTGTGTTAATATTGATCACTTTCACTCAAGCTAGCTAAGCTTCATCTCGCGACAGGTGTCACAGCTCACTCTGGAGTTACAAGAGTCACACTACGAGATTAAGTGCCAGACATAGTTAGTTCATGATGTGGACATCAAGAGACGGGTCACATACTTCCGTGCGGAGCACTATATGAGGGAGTGGATGAGACTTGGCAGAGATGGAGCTTGCCATCGTGTGATGCCAAGCATTTCTATCTATCCCCTTCCACCAGACTCTTTGGTTGCGAGACCACGTGTGGACACCAGCACTGCAGTTTGTGGAGTTTGCCTCAGCGAGTTTTGACACTTGGGGGTGGTACACTTTAGGGTGCCACCACCAGTTTCATCTTTACTGCCTTGTCTGCTCATTGGAGATGCTAGGTGTCCGCGACTTGTTGGTGCAGTGTCGAGTTTGGCCTATATCACCTTTGGGGGATAGATGACTTGTACTACCCAGGGTCAGTAGTGATAGTGGATCTTGTCACGGAGGCCGATCGGTAGCACTGATCATTGGCATGCTATCCTAGACATCATGGCAGATGATGGATATGTTGCTGAGGATATGCCTGAGGAATTTTGAGATTCCTATAGAGAGGGATTTATCACCAGAGGAGGAGGAGGCACAGAGAGTACGATGGGCCCACATCGATGAGTTTATCTCGGCATGTTGCTTTACGCACCCCAGTTGGAGCAGGGAGTTTGGTGGACCGGCCTCTTGATGCACGTATTAGGTCGGTGGAGCAGTCTACACGTGGTCGTTTTGTTGCTCGCGTGTATGCTGACCTCCACTTATGGGAGATAAGACATGATCATAGAGGCCAGGTGATTGATGAGGAGCTTAGTGATGCTGTTTTGCTGCTACACGTGGTGAGAGTCCTCAGCCATGGCAGAGGAGCGTCTTACCCAGAGGACCATTGCAGAGCGGGTTGTATAGGAGCCGAGGAGGAGGCAGTGGGCACATCATCTTGGAGCTTATCAGGTCCTCTTAGATGAGGATTAAACATCATGTACATGTATATCACATCATGCTTTTATATCGACCAGTCTACATGCCATTTGTATTTATGACCTCATGTTTCTATGTATGACATCCACTAGTTGTATCTCATTTTGATTTATATATTGGATTATGTCTTTTGTGATTTTGTATTTCTAAAAAGTTTTATATATTGGATTATGTCTTTTGTGTTTTTTAATTTCTATAAAGTTTGTATATATAAGGTGCCATGCTATTTTTGCATAGGGGACCCTTTGGGCACTATGTCAAAAAATAACGGATGGCAACACACCGTCCCACCCGATGGTGATGGAACTTTGTGAGTGGTGGGGTAGCAGTCCCATGAACCTGCTTGCAAAGTTTCACCACCATCAGACATCGGCGGATGATAGTGATGCCCCACCCAAACCCGCTATTTTTCACATAGGGGACCCTTTGGGTAGTATGTGAAAAATAGTGGATGGCAACACACCGTCTTGCCTATCCGGTGTCTGATGGTGATGAAACTTTGCGAGTGGTGAGGTAGCAGCCCCATAGACCCACTCAAAAAGTTTCACCACCATCGGATGCCATATGATAATGATTCCCCACCCAAACCTGCTATTTTTCACATAGGGGACCCTTTGGGCGCACTATGTGAAAAATAGCGGATGGCAACACACCGTCTCACCCACCACCGATGGTGATCAAACTTTGTGAGTGGTGGGGTAGCAGCCCCATAGACTTGCTCAAAAAGTTTCACCACCATATCGGACGCCGTATGATAATGATGCCCTACCCAAGCCCGCTATTTTTCACATAAGGGACCCTTTGGTTGGGCACTATGTGAAAAATAGCGGATGGCAACACACCGTCCCGCCCATACGGCATCCGATGGTGATGAAACTTTGTGAGTGGTAGAGTACAGCCCCATGAACCTGCTCACAAAGTTTCACCACTATCGGACGCCGTATGATAATGATGTCCCACCCAAACTCGCTATTTTTCACATAGGGGACCCTTTGGGCACTATGTGAAAAATAGCGGATGGCAACATACCATCCCGTCCATCTGGCATCCGCCGATGGTGGTGAAACTTTGCTAGTGGTGGGGTAGCAGTCTCATGGACCCACTTGAAAAGTTTCATCACCATCGGACATCGTATGATAATGATGCCTGACCCAAATCCGCTATTTTTTGCATAGGGGAACCTTTGGGCACTGTCCAAAAATAGCGGGTGGCAACACACCATCCCGCCCATCCGAGGTCGGATGGTGGGGAAACTTTACAAGTGGTGGGGTAGCAGCCCCACAGACTTGCTTGTTGTTGCAAAGTTTCACCACCATTGGACACCACTTGCTCGCAAAGTTTCACCACCAAACCAGGAATAAAATGATACAAAATATATGGGCACAACTGAAAAGCCAACTCATAATATATATGGGTAGAAGATACAAACCGAGACAAAGATACAAAATCAAGTGCAGTAGGTACAACAAATAAGAGGGAGGAGGCTACAATATCAATCCATAGACTCTCTAGCTCTGAGGGTCTCCAAGATGCTCACATGCTCGTGCTGGGGCAAGGTCCATTGTGGGGGGCCTACCTTCTTGCTGTTGACTCGCTGAAGCATGAGTTTCACAGCAAGAACTAGATGAGAGTACATGATCGCCTCCTTGCACGACTCATATCGCAGAAACTCAATGTCTCCCTTGTGCATCTGACCCTGCGCATAGTAGTGACCTGCCATTATCATGTTGTGGGCATCAAATGAGTATCCATAATCATTAGTCACATCACACTCAAGGGTGCACTTGGGCCTAGTGCACCTCAGAATGTAGTAGTCCTCCTCCTCATTGCCCTCTTGGGGGCAATGACTGCAAAAACATCACCCACTGTCAAAATATCTATCAAAGAATCATGATTTGTCCTCTCAGGTAGTGTGAGAGGATCAAAAGAATCATGATTTGTCCTCTCAGGTAGTGTGAGAGGATCAAAAGTGGTGGGGGGACCAACTCCTCGCTCTGGCCTCAACACTTGTTGCAACCGAGGATCAGCCCACTCTCACATCTCGCACAATGAGTAGTCTCCATCAATGTGTGGCCCATAAAAGCATGAATGGCACTGTGTGAAGATGGTGGGATCATCATAGGATGTGCTCCTAATGGAGTGTATCCTATGTGTGCCTAGAACTATCGCATAATCTAGAGAAGCAAAATCAAGGACAATACTGTCAACACACCAAAAGAACCTCCTGACAATCCTAGCATCTCGCTGAGGGAAGGAAGAGGCAGCAGTAGTGGTAAAATGCGCAATGCACCAATCCACTACATGCTGTGCATCTCGAAAGTGCTCACTATCACGACGGAGCTGGTGACGTATGAGGGCGCATTTGACACACACACACCCGCACCATCGTGCTCCCCCTTTCCATGCCCTGTCTCCAAGAAGCTCCAAATCATTTGATGCCAAGAATATAGCCCCAATAAAACTGATGAGCGCTCTTGAACTGTGTCCCACATCCATCAGACCATATCCACCGCCTTGTCCATGTGACTCCATGCTCTCTCAAAAAGTCATCATAACGATGGAAGCAATGTTACACAAACTGGGCGCTGTGAGAGCGATCATCACTAATGTAAAAGTGATACTCTCTAATGACGACTCGCTCCTCTGGGGTGCCCGCTATGCCATCTACTACTACCGCCTCTGCATGCTGATAACTAATATGCACCATGATGGCCACCTAGTCAAACACACAAGAATGGATATTGTTAGATTTATAAACAACATTAATATAAAATATCTTGAAGAACTTAAATTGAAAATGAGGCAATGTCTCATGCAATATCTGCTCTGAAACGTAGTACTCTGCCTGGATCTCCTGATGTGGAGCAAATGTGTAATTCTTTGTGAAGTCAACACAGAGACAATAGGAAACTATTGTAGGCTGGCACGAAACTGATGGTCCTGCCACTTGACACCATGAGCATGATGTATGTAGGCATAGACAAAATCTGTAAATGTGCTCATGAACTCGCCACGTGCTGAATGGTGCTCCACTAGTTGTAATCTCCTAGACTACCCATGTGTGACATACTCATACTGGCTCCATGTCACTACCTCAGAACCGAGGAATCCTCCTCACACAAGTAAAGCATGGCCAGGTTTCCGCACGAGATACAAGTCCCCATGACATAAGCCATACGATGGTAGACAACATCCTCCACCCGCGGGCATAATAGCGAGTGAACAAAGTCCCTCGGGCTATAAGGCACCACCCCCGATGGCCAGACAAGCCATGAAAGACATCATACAAAAGCTGAAATCCAACGTGGTACCTACAAAGACATGTGTCACACGCTGCCTCGAGTAGGGCACAAACCAAGGCTTACAAGCCTCAAAGGAACGCTGTGGGGCTGATGGTGATCTCAAGGTGTGTAGACCTTAACTCAAAGTACAACTATGTCTGTCATCTCAAGAAAGCAATCCCCATGCTCTATGTACTCCCCATGACGAACCCTATGTCGCAATGCCTTCTTGTACTCTGGTAATGCACGATAATGCTCCTACCAAAACCTCTCTATCATCGCCCTCATCTCAAGGTCCAATAAATGACTACATCTAGGTGCACGGCCACTACTAGCGTATAGAGCACCCTCAATCCCATTGTCCAAGCTCTGTCTCCTCACAAACCTTGCATGAAGTGCTCGGCGACGAATTTGAAGTATGTGAGAAGTGGCACAATGTGTACCTGGTAAGACACTACTGGAAACAAACATTGTAAGGGCACGTCTTGCAGCCAATCCATCTGGATGCATCTTACGCTTCACTATGTTGTAGGATTGCTCCAAGCTTTGTAGCACACTAGCACTAGCCCTCCTCAAATGTGGGTTGCAAATCATGGAAGTGGCGGTACACCGTGCCATGCACGAGTGCCATAGAGCAACGCATCTAGCACACTAGACTGTGATGCCACATCGAGGTCAACAAAGTACTTGTTGAAGATAGCATCGGCACGGTTTCGTGCACTTGAACTAGAAAGGGATTTCCTATGAGAAGATGCCTCATGAGCAACACCAGAGGGTGGAGTGGCAAGCACATGGTCAACAGTGTTATCGGCATCACCGAAGTGAGGACTGTTGGTAGCAGGAGGAAGGGCATGTGCACCACATCGAGGAGCAGCATCAAGGTCATGGGCTGCACTATATGGAGGAGTGCCAAGCTCATAGGTGTCACCCAAGAGAGGTGAGACAAACTCGTGGTGGTAGAGGAGTGGCAAGCTCATGGGAGGCGCCCGACAAAGGAGTGGCAAACTCGGATGGTGCACCCAAAGATGGAGAGGCGCCCAATGGAGGAGTGGCTAGCTCATGGTAGGCAACACCCAAGTGAGAAGTGCCAAACTTGGAGGATGTGCCAAAAGGTGGAGAGCCACCGAAGATAGGAGTGTCCACCTCATGGGCGGTGCCTAAGAGTGGAGTGACAACCGCATGGGCAAGGTGTAAGGGAGGAGTGGCAAAAGGCTCAAAATAGGGTGGAGAAAGAATTGTGGGAGAATGAGGAGGAGAAGGAGGTGGAGTGGGGTCATGGGGAATAGATGGAGAATGGGTGGGGGGAGGAGATGATGCCTCACCAATCAAACCCACCGTGCATTGCAATGCTCGAGCCCTTGCTTTGCATGCTCACGATTCTTTTTCTCCTATCTTCCATGCGAACCCTTGCTTGCTTCTCATGAACAAGGTGGATCGGGGAATCCCATTGCCTATTGCTTTTCTACTTCTACGACTTTGTGAACCCATGCTAAGAAGTAGAAAAAAAGAGATTAAGCAAAAAATTGAAGATAAGTAAGATTAAAGTAATACAAACATATTCTTGGAATGGAGCTATCTCCAAAGTTGGTGGAGCTCTAAGAATGAGGGAGACTCCAAAAATTAGGCCATATATACCAAGCTAGTTAGCATTTTATTGGTGAAATTAGATTATGGATAAAATCAAGATTTTTATAGATAATGATAATTTATTAGAAAATATTAAAGATAATTACAATTTTTAGAAATTATGAATGAATTAATTATTTTAAGTAATAAATATTATTTTTTAATAAATAAAATTTATTTTTATAGTACATAAAATTTATTTGATAAATAAATAACATAAAAATTTCTTTAGACATATTTCAAGAATTTTCTAAAAAATCATTTTTTTAAAATATGAATTTATATTTATTTAATTATCATGATAATCGATTGCTTGAAAAATAAAATAAATAAATAATTTTTAATAATTTAATTTAAATAAATAAAAATATTTATTTGATGAAAAAATTATATTTATTTCTTCTTTTTTTGGAGGAGAGCTTTAAAATTATATTATATAAATTTTTATTTAATAAATTATTTTTTTTATATTTAAAAAATCATGAAATATAATGTTGAGGTAGTAGGCGTTTTGCCACATGACAAAAATATGCTGACATGGAATCTTCACGTGGGAATTCCTCATGCTCAAATGTGAGGTGGCGATGCCATGCGTGTATATGATGTGTCATGCCATGTAGGCACAAAAAGTCAGTTGACTGTGCTGAGGTGGCAAGATGACATGGACATTCTTGATTATGTGGAAATGCCATGCATGCATTTGATGTGGCATTCCATGTAGGCTTTCGGGAGTTAACCTTGTTGTCTAAGTTGAGGTGGCAGGATGATGTGGCATGCTGAGATGGCAAGATGCTTATGTGGATCTCTCCCATATGATGTGGCATGTACATGTAGGACTAAGACTATGTTACCATAGCTCAATTGCTTGACAAATGGTATAATCTCTAGGCTTGGTGAAACACCAAGCCTAATAAGGTTCCTTTGTTTTAGACTTTGGGCGGACAAATAGTGAAAATTTGATTAAGGTGGCTGGAAAATGAGATTTCCTCACTCAAATTCACTCAATTTTTTTTTGGTTAAATTCATCCTCATGACAAGCACTTTGATCCAAAAGAAATTCAAGTGTAATGAGGGTTGTATAAAATTTATATAATTAAATTATTAAACTTTTATAGTCCCTCTTAGAGACTGAGAGAATTTTCTACAGAAGATCGGAAGAAATCCAAACATTAAAACTGCAATTTGACAATATGGCCACATTTTATACATATTTTTATAACTTCTCACCGTTGGATCTTTAAGGAGGATGAGGCTCACATTTTCCAAGATCTTGAATAGAAAATCACATATTGATTTACAATAAAGAGCAGCGAAAACATATTTATAAAAAAATAGTTGAATAGCCAAAAAAATCCCAATAAATCAAGTTAAGCTCTATGCAACGTGTTACATTCATGTACGAATTGGGATGATCATTGGATTTGGGATGCAGAAGTAATAAGCATTGTATGTATGACATATATTGTAGTAAAGAAAGGTGAAAAATGCAAATGCCAAAAATTTCGTGCAATGAAACAATCACTATAATAAATTGGATTTCCGATCAGGGGGTGGCATTTGGACACTCACTATATGTATAATGTGCCCCAAACACCATGCCACTACATTCCAAACATAACTACAAGAGATTGGACCTTAAAGTTGTGGAGATGCCTGGTTTTAGGCTACCTTCAGGGTGCCCAACTGTCAAAAGTGGTGCCCCTTATCTTGCAACCACCCCATGGTGAAAACGACATGGGCATGGCAAGCAGATGGTACGGGCATGGCAAGGTTGCCATGGACGTACGCTTTAGAAAGGAAAGATGGTACGGGCATGGTAAAAATGACACGGATGTACGCTTGCACAATAGTAGTCGGGAAAAAACGATAGAATAGGCGTGGCAAGTCGAAGGGAACGGGCGTGACAAGGTTGCCACATGCGTACGCTTCAGGGAAGGAACGACCGTGCGATTCAAATAGTACGGGCATTTGCTGTGAATGGTAAGGGGGTTCAATTCCAGTTTTCAAAGATTTTAATGCTGCGAGTCTGACCGCCACCTACAAATATTCTTTGACAGTGTAGCTATACCTCTTGTTTAAATGTAATTTATGCTTAATCAATGTAATTTATGCTTAATCAATGCAATTATTCCATTTTTAATGCCCACTACCAAATTAATGGCTAGAGATCTCACAAGATTTGCCCAGGAGAAATGGAACGAGCGTAGCAAACTTCCCATGACCATTCAATAGGCGTTCACTTCTTAGAGGTTCATCCATAGTGGGATTTTTGCCTACTTCCCTCCTCTAATTTTTGCAGATTCAGGTGTCTTCTTAACATTTTTTTGAATAATTATTTTTATGGGCAGCTAGTCTCTAGCTACCTATTGATACCTAGAATGCATAAAGAAACTTAATAAGTTAAGATTAATTTGATGATTAATCTATTGGCCAAACTTAACAAAAGATGAATAAAAATAAAAAAAATTGTATAAATGTTGAGAGAAAAATTTGAACACCTACTTGTGTCTCTCGCATTTACCCCACAATTGTCCAATCCCAACAATTATTCAGCCTCTTTAACCCCTTATTATTTAGCTTCCTTGCTGTGAGTAAGTATCAAGAAGACCTAAGGGGGGGTTAAATTTATGATACCACTAGAGCTCGAAACTGAGCATAGAGTTGCCATAATCTCTGCATCCCTCATCCCAAGCCATAAGACTCAAGCCTTCCTTCCACCTGTCTGTAAGCATCCTGCATACAGAAGAGCTTGTCATCTTCAAAGGGGCATAGGAAAACAATTTGTCCTTCCAACCCAACCCCTGCCAATTACCTTTAGCTTGAACCATTGATATCTCCACCAACTCTCTCACAATCACTGACCATGATTCTTCTTGATGAAGACATTGGGGAAGAAGAAAAGCAGCCTTTGCTAGGGTTTGGATTAGTAAATGAAAAATTCTAATACCCCCTTCTCTTTTAGGAATAGACAACTTGTCCCAAGCAAGTCAGGCCGAAACTCTCTTGGTAGATCTGCCATTTCTCTATAAGAAGTCTTTAATGGGACCCACTATCTTTTTCCAATGACACTTTCCAAATTCAAGCACATGACACAAAAACATAATGTAAGCATTCAACACAATATTACATATTGCTATCCTGTGATGAAAGGAACTCTAATCCCCTCCCATTTCTTTAACTTTTCAAGAAATCTATCTAATGCCCAATCAGTTAGCTGTTTATTTGTAACTTCAATCCCAAATGGGATTCCCATATGTCTGATAATTTGTCCTTTTTTAACCACCTCACACCCTCACCTCTCCAGTTCAAAATCATTGTCCTCAGTCAGACTTATAATTTTGGATTTTTGAATGTTGCATCTGGATCTAGATGCCACAACAAATTCCTGAATGATAGATAGAGCCTATCTCATATTATTATTCTCAGCGTCGACAACAATGAATCATCAGCAAAGCACTGAATAATCAGTTGCTCACTATGTTTCAATTTCAGTCCAATGTTCCCTTTTCTACAAGCATCTTCCAAAGCCACCACCAAGGGATGAGAGGCCATAGCAAATAATAGGGAGGCAATTCATTTTAGAAAGTGTTAAGAGGCTTGTCTCTATGCAAATACAGAGCCTTGGTGTATGGTTTGAAGGTCTCATCTTCACGATGCAAATGCAAAGCCTTAGTGAAAGTTTGAGGGTTTTGTCTCCAAGGCCCCATGATGCAAATGCAATGCTTTGATGTGACTTTGAGGGTCTTGTCTCAATGTTAACAAGTGGCCCCGATCCACCTTTAGTAGGTCTTGGCCCACTGTTGGACTCACCTTGGGTGGAGAAATTGCTAACCACACATGCACATAGAACACATGCACGCTTATATAAAACACACACATGCACATAGAATACATAAGCACACAACATATGCATGCACATATGCATAGGCACATGCACACACATCCATGCGTAATGTTTGAGTGCATAAGCACATACCATTTCTTGAGGTCTTACACATGCCTATGAGGAGTTGCCACATAATAGATGCATCAATATTGAATGCTACATTAGACAAAAACTTGCATCCATCATTCAAAACAGCATACCTAAGATACTTAAAAGCATATTAAACACTACATGTTTGGGATAGAAGTGGCTAAAAATAGCATACCAAAGATATTTAAAAAGCATATATTAAACACTGCATGTTTGGGATAGAAGTTGTTAAAAAAGCACACCTAAGATACTTAAAAGCATACTAAATAGTTTGGGATAGAAGTTACTAAAACATGTATTTATATTGATATGTACATTACATTATACTCATATTCAAATAAGAGAGAGAGAGAGAGAGAGAGAGAGAGAGAGAGAGAGAGAGAGAGAGAGAGAGAGAGAGAGAGAGAGAGAGAGAGAGAATTCAAATTAAAAAAATTATTTAAATTCATACATACACATTCAAATTTAAAAATGTATTTAAATCCATAAATACATTACCTTCAAATTTAAAAATATATTTAAATTCATACATACATTATATTATACTGTATATTTAAATAAATCAAATATTTATATGTTTAAGTAAAATTTTAATAAATATATTAATAAATCCATTAAACAGGTATGTATAATAGATGTTTGAATACATTTTTAAATATAGATATATAGATTTTATTTTAATCTCTCTCTCTCTCTCTCTCTCTCTCTCTCTCTCTCTCTCTCTCTTTCTATATATATATATATATATATATATATATATATATATATATATATATATATATATATATTCTCCTCATATCAAAAGCCCCAACAAATTGTGTCAATTCAAGCTCAATTGTGTCCTCCAAAGTTTGCAGCTTTTAATCTGTGGTTTTTGTCCTTAATCACTGTCATTAGTGTATCATTAGCATAAATTGGGCTACTTAAGCTTCAAAATTAAAAATTGGGATTAGGTTTGCATTAGGAAAACTCTCTTTTGGACCTTAATAATTTTCAAATCATTTGCATTGCATATTGGAGAACCTATCACATGCAACTGAACACTCTTGCAACCCTCTTGGCTTACATGTTTAACAGAGAAGTAGGTGGAAGGATTTTCCTACACTTGGTCATCACACATTATCTCACCCATACACAAAACTGGGGACTATACATTGACGAGATCTTAGAATCTATTGACAGTGTGAGAGGTGGAGGGGCATCCCTAGTAGGCATACTTGTGTCTATTCTATTATATGTTGGTGATGTAGTGCTTACAGACTTACAAGAGGGACTACAGAAGCACATGGATGCCCTATTGGACCTCTATTTGTAGAAAGGCTTGTCAGTTAACCTTGGGAAGACCAACGTCATGGTCTTCTATATATATATATATTTATATATAACACATATTTATTAAAAAAGTATCTCTCTATTTTATTTGGATATTCTTTTTGTAATTTGAATATGTATGCGGCTTCTGAAGCAGTTGGGTGCGACCGTTTGAGTGGGTGCTATGCAAAACAATTGGCGAGACACCATATCCATGCACACACAACTGCGACGGGGTAGGAGCGTGTAATCTGTAATGTCTATTCTCCTAAGTTCAGCACACAATATGGTCTTTAGAGCACAGTACAAACCGAGTGAGAAGGAGTTTGCAGAGCACAATATGGGCGCGATGATCTTCAGAGCATTTATGCAGAGGGAGCTTGGTGGTCTTCAGATCACATGTACAGAGCAGCAAACCTGAGGTGGGGTGGTCTTTATCGCACATGAATAGAGCACATCACGACATCAAAGGTGTAGGGAGCTCGGCGGTCTTTAGAGCATGTGTGCAACAAAACTGAGGGAGCTCGGCAGTCTTCTGAGAGCATGTGTGCGACAAAGCTGAGGGAGCTTGGTGTAGTAAAGCTGAGGAAGCTCGACGGTCTTCAGAGTGGCTCTGCAATAGCTCATTCTATAGTGACTCCCCAGTGCCCACCCTCGCCCAAGAATTTAGATCTCGGTAAATCAAGGCAAGAAATTCAAGAAGGAGAAGGTGAAGCAACATTAAAATAATGATGGAGATGGTGATGTCATGCAACATACCGCCTCTGTGGGTGCTGACATTCACAACTCTTCTAACTAAGGGCCATACCGCCTCTGTGGGTGCTGACATTCACAACTCTTCTAACTAAGGGCCTACAGAGCAGCAGGGAGCGTGCAGTCTATCAGCCAACAGTGGAGGCAAGGAGGTCGTCGTGTGCAGAGCACAACACATACATCAAATTAGTTGAGCTGGGTCGGGCATGCATCGTGCAGTCTGCAACAAACGGACGTGCAACAACAATAATTCAGTGATGGTCGTCGTAGGCATGTAGCAATAGTTGGCCGCAAGACATGCAACATCAATAAGTTGGTGATGATTGTGGGCATGCAACAACAGCCGGCAACAACATTCGAGGGTGTGCAATGAGCGAGCTTCAGCTGGGCGCTAATGAGCAGGGCATTAGGGCGCTGAGTGAGCTTCAACTGGGCGCGCTAATTGAGAGCAAACCGAAATTCGAATCGCCATGTAAGCGTGCAAGAGGCGTGAGGGAGGTGTGAAATCGGGGAGCTCCCCGCTTGCCACATGGAGCTCCTCCGCATTTGCCATGTGGCAAGTCGAAATTAAGATATAGATGAATCGCCATGTAAGCGTGCCGGAGGCGTGAAGGAGGTGTGAAATTGGGAGCTCCCCGCTTGCCACATGGACCTCCTCCGCATTTGCCATGTGGCAAGTCGAAATTAAGATATAGAAGAAGAGGTTTTGAGGGTGGAGTGTATATCCATGATCCAACCAGACAAATGTATTAGTTTTGAGGGTATTGTCTCCATTGTCCACACCTAAGAGTGCGTATAAAATTTGAGTGAGGGGCGAGCTTCGGATGGGGTGCGAATTTATGAAGAGGTGGAAGAGAAAGGTTAAGAGTGTCTACGGTTGCTTTTGCTGGTGCATCGAGATTGGGAAAGAAGAGAAACTTTATTTTGAGAGGGAGAGAGAGAGAGTGAGAGAGGGAGATCTGTGGGCGATTGTCCGGAACCACCATGTGCCTGGCTGGGCAACCATGGGCCGTGGCTGCTAGTACCTGCTCTTAATTCCTCTCATCACAGTTACATTTCACAGTCCCATATGCAAAGATGATTAGAGCTCTCGTGTCATCCGGCCCATCTTTCTGTCTGCAATGCTCTCAACAACGCCAACTGACATGCGGCATGGGCCGGCAGCAAGCCTAGGCGCTGCCCTGCAGTAAGCTGGCCACCCCACTGCATACCAGCAGCAGTGGTAGTACTGGCAAGTGGCACATTCAATCAGTGCTAAATGCGTATGCACATACAACGTAACAGCCCACGGACTCAGTGCCCTACCACCACCGACTCTCTACCAGCATAGTTTTCATGAAGCCTTCCCTTTCTTTCCCTTTCAGAAACAAATTTGCACTGACAAGCATCTTCTAGGGGCCTTTGTTGTGCTTCCAGCTACGAGCCAAGGGCAAGGATTCATTGCGGGTGCTGGCATCTTAATTAGAAGATCATCAGCCATGACCGGCTAGGGAAATTGTCCAGGAGCTTCTCTCTACACGGTTCGTAGAACCTGTGTGTGTGTGTGAGAGAGAGAGAGAGAGAAAGAGAGATTGTGTAGGAGCTAATTCTCCCTACACAGTTCGTAGAAAACTGTGTGTGTGTGTGTGTGAGAGAGAGAGAGAGAGAGAGAGAGAGAGAGAGAGAGAATGGGCAATTGCCAGGCGACGGACCTGGCAGCAGCGACCGTGGAGTACCCAGGAGGGAGAGTGGAGAGGCTCTTCGACCTGACGGTTGACCAACTAGCCCGGCCATTTCATGGTCATGATCTCCACCTCAGTTGTCCACCCTCCCACTAGCGCCGCCACCACCACCACACCAAACTGTCTATACATCAGTAGAGACCCATTTAAACAAGATGTTCTTCTTGAACACAACATTCAAACCTATTCAGTTGGGCTACCAAATTTTTTGGGGGCGGTCTGGTTTGTAAGGGAGAAAGATAGATGGAATCTCTAATGTAATCTTTTGAATGTAGACAAGTGAAGACATTCAATTCTTCTTATGCTATTAACCTTGGTAGGAAATTATCTTCCATGCTAGACTATGTTGCCAATAACTTCCAAGCTAGATAGATATGATCTTCCGTTGCATAAGCTTACATTACTTGCACATAGAATCCTTTACATTTTTTGATTAGTCAATGAAGAATCTTTGATGTTGCATGTGCACAAGTACTCACTCACTGCTCCCAAGGAGGTGCCCACGATGGCAACTTGATAACGTGTGTAAATGTAAGCACACCGCACACTAGGATGATTACCAAGGAGCATTGATAGACCCCTGTCCCCTTCGCATACCATAATCCGGGAAGCTAGCAGCGGAAGTAGTAACCTCACGTCGTGTGAGGCAGGGTTTCCCACTCGGGTCTCGCCCCCCACGAATATCCGGACAAGAGACTAATCCCTTGGTTCTTCCAAAACCGAACCTGGAAAAAACTTTCCCTCTCTCAGAAAGCATAGGCGATTCTTCCAGGAGAATTATTATAACGTAGTCAAAGGGCCTTAACTTTCCTTTTTTATTCCGACCGAACCCGCAGATCACATGGCCGGATTAAGGGAGGAACTTGTACTTGGATCATAGAGACCAATGCTTTTTTCCTCGTCAATCAAAGAGGCACAGCCGTTGATTCATTCCATAGAACAAAGATTATCCGTGATTTACTTCAACTATCGTAACTTGAACAGAATTGAATTTTAATTATAGGGATCCATCAGTCCAGCCTAATCCCATCCAGTCCCATGGGTGGTTAGCCAACCTCCCAACAACTGTATTGATAGGATCCATTTAGAAATTTGGTTATGTTTTGTCTTGGGTACCAGGGAAAAGAGTTCCCAGGTCCCCTAGCTGGCACTCATGCAAAATACAATTTAGATACACTTGTTTTGTCTTGGGTACCAGGGAAAAGAGTTCCCAGGTCCTCTAGCTGGCACTCATGCAAAATACAATTTACGCACCCAATATGGAATTACCTTTTTACAGATTTAGCTATCTTTAAAAAGCAAACTTGAAATGAAACCATAGTATTACTGATCATAATCCTCCAAAATATCCAGATCCAGTTCTTAACTTTTTTACTTTCCAATCAAAAAATCCAATTTCAATCATTCCTTTCTCGGTGTACCTATGGCATTATTGGCAACCAGAATGCTCACCCTCTGCTCACTTAGAGGCCCTTTCGATAGTTCCTAGTCCATAGTACCCAGGAATATAATCAAGTATCCCATTCATCCCTTCCTCAACGTACCTATGGCATCATTGGCAACCAAAACGCTCACCACCTGCAGGGGCCTTTTCAATAGTTCCTAGCCCATAGTACTTAGGAATATAATCACATAAAAATCATATGGACTCTCAGTTGAAGATCAGCAAGATCAACCAACAAGATTTCTCAAAATAAACTATGCTCAATATTCTTCTTTTTGAATAAAAGATTCATGGGATTTACAAAATCAATTATACCCATATTTTCTCTTTTAGTATATTCTCTCTCATAAATTGAATGATTCTAAAAAATTTGTGCATAACCTTCTTTATTTTTCTGACTATTGAATAATGCTCAAAACTCCACTTTTAGCATAAAAATATCTATACCTAGAATATGATAGGAATTCATCTTTTTGCATTATTTAAAATTATGCATAAAAATAAGAATTATCTCTTTTCTAGAAAATTTTACCAGAGCTTTGCTGCAATTACTAGAAATGTTCAATTTTTTAAATTGAATTGAAAACTTGTAATGAAAATATGATAGAAACTCCTCTTTTAAACTAAAATTGAATTATGCATACATAGCATAATTATAAGTATAATTATGATTAATTATCTAGATTAGACTAAAATAATCATTCTTCATTTCTAAAAAATTTAGCATAACCTTCTTTCAATTTAGGATGAATTTATATGATTTTTTCATACCATAAACAAGATTAAAAGAATTAATCTTTCTTTTTTCTAGAATTAAAATCATAAAAATAACTAATCTCTTTCTCTAGCTTGTCAAGCATAGAGTTTGGCTTAAGATAAAGAGATTATGGATAAGAATCATCCTTCTACCAAGGATTTAGCCATAGAAATGACTAATCTTTTCAAAGAGAGAGATTTTCTTGAAGAAAAACATTCAGATTAAGCATAAAAATTAACATTAATCTAAATAGACATTATGAATCTTTGGGAAAGCTTGATTTGAAGAAAAACCATTGCTTAGAAAGCTTCTCAAGCTTTAGAGGGGTTGAGAAGAAGAAAATCATTGAGAGAATTGAAAAAAAAACCATTAAAATAGGTTTACCTTTGATTTGGGCTTGTTTCTTTGGCTCTAGAGTGAAGCCCCCAAGCAAGTCCTTGGCCACCGAGAGAGAGAGAGAGAGAGAGTAATCTCCAAGAGAGGTTGGAGGAGAGAGAAGCTCTAAATCTCTTAAGAGAAGAGAGAAATTAGAGAGATAATAGAAATAAGCTAATTTAGAGAAAATACTAGCATGGTAATGCTCCAATATGAAAATACAAAGGAATGAAGGTCTATTTATAGGTGCGAGAGGCCACTAACCAAGCCCAACTGGGTTTTAGAGAGACTTTCAGCTTCAGTTTGATCCAATTCGGACAAGATTTGGATCAGTTTGGCTTCCTTTTTGGTCCAGTTTGCCAGGAGAGAGGAGAGATAAAAATATTATTTAAAAATTTCTAAAAATGTGGACCCTTAGGCTAAGGTCTTTTATACACATATTCAATTAATTCCTAATGTACATTGGAAAGTTTATTTTGAACTTCTGTTTTAGGGAAATTCATCTTAGACACATTAGGAGAATTTTTGCATCCAAAAATATCTCAATTTTGAATTACCTCTCTCTAGATATTTTCTCTCAAGATAAAAACAGGGTAAAACAAGATATTTTTCCATTTCTGAGGGGGATGATTACAAGAGACTGAAGGGGCGGTTCTTACACCTGTACATCTCAAAAGCTAGGGGGAAAAGGAATCTTACATCCTACCCCACTTGAAAAACGCGAGATGTCCTCATCTCGTAGTAGCTAGAGGATAATCTCGGCAAGAATAATCTTCTTTCTCCTAGGGCGAGACTCTTTCTCTTCTTAATCAAGTCCATTTTTCCAACTTAACAGACGCTCAAAGAATCTTAGGTGAAAAGACCACTTTATTTATAATTCAAATCTATCTTGAAATCCAACTGATTCTGGGGTTCCTTAAAGTTTGGTCAACCTTCTCAAAATCATGGGAAGAGATCCCTTCTATAAGAAGAAGCATACATAACTCATCATCAGAAAATAGTTCATTCATATCCTTAACACAAAAATGATCCATCAGACCAGTAATTTTAAAATCTGAACACGTCCCACGAAAATTTCAGTTATTTAGGTTCTCAATTTGTCATTCCTCAATTGGGTCTACTGGGTCAAAGGTCAAACTGCAAACGATCTGTCTCAGCACAATCCACTATTCTCATAGTGATCTACTGAAAGTCATAATCGTCTTCCAAGTTACTAAAATCATCACTGGGATTCTCTCCATTCATGCTCATTGTGGCTTTATTCAACTTATCTTCTCTCAACCAAAATTCAGAAATCATCATCTTTCAATCAAAATCCAAATCAATTTATCAATTCTCAACCAGAATTCGAAAATCATATCAACCAGTATTCGAATTCATAATTTGGGATAGTATTTTTGCTTAGGTCTTAGATTCACTCGTATATATTATCAGTAAAGAGCTGTAATTATACCCATGGTATATACGGGTAATCATGGTCCTTGGAGCTAGAGGACCCGTTTAAACAAGATGTTCTTCTTGAACACAACATTCAAACCTATTCAGTTGGGCTACCAAATTTTTTGGGGGCGGTCTGGTTTGTAAGGGAGAAAGATAGATGGAATCTCTAATGTAATCTTTTGAATGTAGACAAGTGAAGACATTCAATTCTTCTTATGCTATTAACCTTGGTAAGAAATTATCTTCCATGCTAGACTATGTTGCCAATAACTTCCACGCTAGATAGATATGATCTTCCGTTGCATAAGCTTACATTACTTGCACATAGAATCCTTTACATTTTTTGATTAGTCAATGAAGAATCTTTGATGTTGCATGTGCACAAGTACTCACTCACTGCTCCCAAGGAGGTGCCCACGATGGCAACTTGATAACGTGTGTAAATGTAAGCACACCGCACACTAGGATGATTACCAAGGAGCATTGATAGACCCCTGTCCCCTTCGCATACCATAATCCGGGAAGCTAGCAGCGGAAGTAGTAACCTCACGTCGTGCGAGGCAGGGTTTCCCACTCGGGTCTCGCCCCCCACGAATATCCGGACAAGAGACTAATCCCTTGGTTCTTCCAAAACCGAACCTGGAAAAAACTTTCCCTCTCTCAGAAAGCATAGGCGATTCTTCCAGGAGAATTATTATAACGTAGTCAAAGGGCCTTAACTTTCCTTTTTTATTCCGACCGAACCCGCAGATCACATGGCCGGATTAAGGGAGGAACTTGTACTTGGATCATAGAGACCAACGCTTTTTTCCTCGTCAATCAAAGAGGCACAGCCGTTGATTCATTCCATAGAACAAAGATTATCCCTGATTTACTTCAACTATCGTAACTTGAACAGAATTGAATTTTAATTATAGGGATCCATCAGTCCAGCCTAATCCCATCCAGTCCCATGGGTGGTTAGCCAACCTCCCAACCACTGTATTGATAGGATCCATTTAGAAATTTGGTTATGTTTTGTCTTGGGTACCAGGGAAAAGAGTTCCCAGGTCCCCTAGCTGGCACTCATGCAAAATACAATTTAGATACACTTGTTTTGTCTTGGGTACCAGGGAAAAGAGTTCCCAGGTCCTCTAGCTGGCACTCATGCAAAATACAATTTACGCACCCAATATGGAATTATCTTTTTACAGATTTAGCTATCTTTAAAAAGCAAACTTGAAATGAAACCATAGTATTACTGATCATAATCCTCCAAAATATCCAGATCTAGTTCTTAACTTTTTTACTTTCCAATCAAAAAATCCAATTTCAATCATTCCTTTCTCGGTGTACCTATGGCATTATTGGCAACCAGAATGCTCACCCTCTGCTCACTTAGAGGCCCTTTCGATAGTTCCTAGTCCATAGTACCCAGGAATATAATCAAGTATCCCATTCATCCCTTCCTCAACGTACCTATGGCATCATTGGCAACCAAAACGCTCACCACCTGCAGGGGCCTTTTCAATAATTCCTAGCCCATAGTACTTAGGAATATAATCACATAAAAATCATATGGACTCTCAGTTGAAGATCAGCAAGATCAACCAACAAGATTTCTCAAAATAAACTATGCTCAATATTCTTCTTTTTGAATAAAAGATTCATGGGATTTACAAAATCAATTATACCCATATTTTCTCTTTTTGTATAAACACTAATCCATTTATCTAAATGAATCATTTTCATAATTCTCATAAATTGAATGATTTTAAAAAATTTGTGCATAACCTTCTTTATTTTTCTGACTATTGAATAATGCTCAAAACTCCACTTTTAGCATAAAAATATCTATACCTAGAATATGATAGGAATTCATCTTTTTGCATTATTTAAAATTATGCATAAAAATAAGAATTATCTCTTTTCTAGAAAATTTTACCAGAGCTTCGCTGCAATTACTGGAAATGTTCAATTTTTTAAAATGAATTGAAAACTTGTAATGAAAATATGATAGAAACTCCTCTTTTAAACTAAAATTGAATTATGCATACATAGCATAATTATAAGTATAATTATGATTAATTATCTAGACTAGACTAAAATAATCATTCCTCATTTCTAAAAAATTTAGCATAACCTCCTTTCAATTTAGGATGAATTTATATGATTTTTTCATACCATAAACAAGATTAAAAGAATTAATCTTTCTTTTTTCTAGAATTAAAATCATAAAAATAACTAATCTCTTTCTCTAGCTTGTCAAGCATAGAGTTTGGCTTAAGATAAAGAGATTATGGATAAGAATCATCCTTCTACCAAGGATTTAGCCATAGAAATGACTAATCTTTTCAAAGAGAGAGATTTTCTTGAAGAAAAACATTCAGATTAAGCATAAAAATTAACATTAATCTAAATAGACATTATGAATCTTTGGGAAAGCTTGATTTGAAGAAAAACCATTGCTTAGAAAGCTTCTCAAGCTTTAGAGGGGTTGAGAAGAAGAAAATCATTGAGAGAATTGAAAAAAAAACCATTAAAATAGGTTTACCTTTGATTTGGGCTTGTTTCTTTGGCTCTAGAGTGAAGCCCCCAAGCAAGTCCTGGGCCACCGAGAGAGAGAGAGAGAGAGAGTAATCTTCAAGAGAGGTTGGAGGAGAGAGAAGCTCTAAAGCTCTTAAGAGAAGACAGAAATTAGAGAGATAATAGAAATAAGCTAATTTAGAGAAAATACTAGCATGGTAATGCTCCAATATGAAAATACAAAGGAATGAAGGTCTGTTTATAGGTGCGGGAGGCCACTAACCAAGCCCAACTGGGTTTTAGAGAGACTTTCAGCTTCAGTTTGATCCAATTCGGACAAGATTTGGATCAGTTTGGCTTCCTTTTTGGTCCAGTTTGCCAGGAGAGAGGAGAGATAAAAATATTATTTAAAAATTTCTAAAAATGTGGACCCTTAGGCTAAGGTCTTTTATACACATATTCAATTAATTCCTAATGTACGTTGGAAAGTTTATTTTGAACTTCTGTTTTAGGGAAATTCATCTTAGACACATTAGGAGAATTTTTGCATCCAAAAATATCTCAATTTTGAATTACCTCTCTCTAGATATTTTCTCTCAAGATAAAAACAGGGTAAAACAAGATATTTTTCCATTTTTGAGGGGGATGATTACAAGAGACTGAAGGGGCGGTTCTTACACCTGTACATCTCAAAAGCTAGGGGGAAAAGGAATCTTACATCCTACCCCACTTGAAAAACGCGAGATGTCCTCATCTCGTAGTAGCTAGAGGATAATCTCGGTAAGAATAATCTTCTTTCTCCTAGGGCGAGACTCTTTCTCTTCTTAATCAAGTCCATTTTTCCAACTTAACAGATGCTCAAAGAATCTTAGGTGAAAAGACCACTTTATTTATAATTCAAATCTATCTTGAAATCCAACTGATTCTGGGGTTCCTTAAAGTTTGGTCAACCTTCTCAGAATCATGGGAAGAGATCCCTTCTATAAGAAGAAGCATACATAACTCATCATCAGAAAGTAGTTCATTCATATCCTTAACACAAAAATGATCCATCAGACCAATAATTTTAAAATCTGAACACGTCCCACGAAAATTTCAGTTATTTAGGTTCTCAATTTGTCATTCCTCAATTGGGTCTACTGGGTCAAAGGTCAAACTACAAACGATCTGTCTCAGCACAATCCACTATTCTCATAGTGATCTACTGAAAGTCATAATCGTCTTCCAAGTTACTAAAATCATCACTGGGATTCTCTCCATTCATGCTCATTGTGGCTTTATTCAACTTATCTTCTTTCAACCAAAATTCAAAAATCATCATCTTTCAATCAGAATCCAAATCAATTGATCAATTCTCAACCAAAATTCGAAAATCATATCAACCAGTATTCGAATTCATAATTTGGGATAGTATTTTTGCTTAGGTCTTAGATTCACTCGTATATATTATCAGTAAAGAGCTGCAATTATACCCATGGTATATACAGGTAATCACGGTCCTTGGAGCTAGAGGACCCGTTTAAACAAGATGTTCTTCTTGAACACAACATTCAAACCTATTCAGTTGGGCTACCAAATTTTTTGGGGGCGGTCTGGTTTGTAAGGGAGAAAGATAGATGGAATCTCTAATGTAATCTTTTGAATGTAGACAAGTGAAGACATTCAATTCTTCTTATGCTATTAACCTTGGTAAGAAATTATCTTCCATGCTAGACTATGTTGCCAATAACTTCCACGCTAGATAGATATGATCTTCCGTTGCATAAGCTTACATTACTTGCACATAGAATCCTTTACATTTTTTGATTAGTCAATGAAGAATCTTTGATGTTGCATTTGCACAAGTACTCACTCACTGCTCCCAAGGAGGTGCCCACGATGGCAACTTGATAACGTGTGTAAATGTAAGCACACCGCACACTAGGATGATTACCAAGGAGCATTGATAGACCCCTGTCCCCTTCGCATACCATAATCCGGGAAGCTAGCAGCGGAAGTAGTAACCTCACGTCGTGCGAGGCAGGGTTTCCCACTCGGGTCTCGCCCCCCACGAATGTCCGGACAAGAGACTAATCCCTTGGTTCTTCCAAAACCGAACCTGGAAAAAACTTTCCCTCTCTCAGAAAGCATAGGCGATTCTTCCAGGAGAATTATTATAACGTAGTCAAAGGGCCTTAACTTTCCTTTTTTATTCCGACCGAACCCGCAGATCACATGGCCGGATTAAGGGAGGAACTTGTACTTGGATCATAGAGACCAACGCTTTTTTCCTCGTCAATCAAAGAGGCACAGCCGTTGATTCATTCCATAGAACAAAGATTATCCGTGATTTACTTCAACTATCGTAACTTGAACAGAATTGAATTTTAATTATAGGGATCCATCAGTCCAGCCTAATCCCATCCAGTCCCATGGGTGGTTAGCCAACCTCCCAACCACTGTATTGATAGGATCCATTTAGAAATTTGGTTATGTTTTGTCTTGGGTACTAGGGAAAAGAGTTCCCAGGTCCCCTAGCTGGCACTCATGCAAAATACAATTTAGATACACTTGCTTTGTCTTGGGTACCAGGGAAAAGAGTTCCCAGGTCCTCTAGCTGGCACTCATGCAAAATACAATTTACGCACCCAATATGGAATTACCTTTTTACAGATTTAGCTATCTTTAAAAAGCAAACTTGAAATGAAACCATAGTATTACTGATCATAATCCTCCAAAATATCCAGATCCAGTTCTTAACTTTTTTACTTTCCAATCAAAAAATCCAATTTCAATCATTCCTTTCTCGGTGTACCTATGGCATTATTGGCAACCAGAATGCTCACCCTCTGCTCACTTAGAGACCCTTTCGATAGTTCCTAGTCCATAGTACCCAGGAATATAATCAAGTATCCCATTCATCCCTTCCTCAACGTACCTATGGCATCATTGGCAACCAAAACGCTCACCACCTACAGGGGCCTTTTCAATAGTTCCTAGCCCATAGTACTTAGGAATATAATCACATAAAAATCATATGGACTCTCAGTTGAAGATCAACAAGATCAACCAACAAGATTTCTCAAAATAAACTATGCTCAATATTCTTCTTTTTGAATAAAAGATTCATGGGATTTACAAAATCAATTATACCCATATTTTCTCTTTTTGTATAAACACTAATCCATTTATCTAAATGAATCATTTTCATAATTCTCATAAATTGAATGATTCTAAAAAATTTGTGCATAACCTTCTTTATTTTTCTGACTATTGAATAATGCTCAAAACTCCACTTTTAGCATAAAAATATCTATACCTAGAATATGATAGGAATTCATCTTTTTGCATTATTTAAAATTATGCATAAAAATAAGAATTATCTCTTTTCTAGAAAATTTTACCAGAGCTTCGCTGCAATTACTGGAAATGTTCAATTTTTTAAAATGAATTGAAAACTTGTAATGAAAATATGATAGAAACTCCTCTTTTAAACTAAAATTGAATTATGCATACATAGCATAATTATAAGTATAATTATGATTAATTATCTAGACTAGACTAAAATAATCATTCCTCATTTCTAAAAAATTTAGCATAACCTCCTTTCAATTTAGGATGAATTTATATGATTTTTTCATACCATAAACAAGATTAAAAGAATTAATCTTTCTTTTTTCTAGAATTAAAATCATAAAAATAACTAATCTCTTTCTCTAGCTTGTCAAGCATAGAGTTTGGCTTAAGATAAAGAGATTATGGATAAGAATCATCCTTCTACCAAGGATTTAGCCATAGAAATGACTAATCTTTTCAAAGAGAGAGATTTTCTTGAAGAAAAACATTCAGATTAAGCATAAAAATTAACATTAATCTAAATAGACATTATGAATCTTTGGGAAAGCTTGATTTGAAGAAAAACCATTGCTTAGAAAGCTTCTCAAGCTTTAGAGGGGTTGAGAAGAAGAAAATCATTGAGAGAATTGAAAAAAAAACCATTAAAATAGGTTTACCTTTGATTTGGGCTTGTTTCTTTGGCTCTAGAGTGAAGCCCCCAAGCAAGTCCTTGGCCACCGAGAGAGAGAGAGAGAGAGTAATCTCCAAGAGAGGTTGGAGGAGAGAGAAGCTCTAAAGCTCTTAAGAGAAGAGAGAAATTAGAGAGATAATAGAAATAAGCTAATTTAGAGAAAATACTAGCATGGTAATGCTCCAATATGAAAATACAAAGGAATGAAGGTCTATTTATAGGTGCGGGAGGCCACTAACCAAGCCCAACTGGGTTTTAGAGAGACTTTCAGTTCAGTTTGATCCAATTCGGACAAGATTTGGATCAGTTTGGCTTCCTTTTTGGTCCAGTTTGCCAGGAGAGAGGAGAGATAAAAATATTATTTAAAAATTTCTAAAAATGTGGACCCTTAGGCTAAGGTCTTTTATACACATATTCAATTAATTCCTAATGTACATTGGAAAGTTTATTTTGAACTTCTGTTTTAGGGAAATTCATCTTAGACACATTAGGAGAATTTTTGCATCCAAAAATATCTCAATTTTGAATTACCTCTCTCTAGATATTTTCTCTCAAGATAAAAACAGGGTAAAACAAGATATTTTTCCATTTCTGAGGGGGATGATTACAAGAGACTGAAGGGGCGGTTCTTACACCTGTACATCTCAAAAGCTAGGGGGAAAAGGAATCTTACATCCTACCCCACTTGAAAAACACGAGATGTCCTCATCTCGTAGTAGCTAGAGGATAATCTCGGTAAGAATAATCTTCTTTCTCCTAGGGCGAGACTCTTTCTCTTCTTAATCAAGTCCATTTTTCCAACTTAACAGACGCTCAAAGAATCTTAGGTGAAAAGACCACTTTATTTATAATTCAAATCCATCTTGAAATCTAACTGATTCTGGGGTTCCTTAAAGTTTGGTCAACCTTCTCAGAATCATGGGAAGAGATCCCTTCTATAAGAAGAAGCATACATAACTCATCATCAGAAAATAGTTCATTCATATCCTTAACACAAAAATGATCCATCAGACCAGTAATTTTAAAATCTGAACACGTCCCACGAAAATTTCAGTTATTTAGGTTCTCAATTTGTCATTCCTCAATTGGGTCTACTGGGTCAAAGGTCAAACTGCAAACGATCTGTCTCAGCACAATCCACTATTCTCATAGTGATCTACTGAAAGTCATAATCGTCTTCCAAGTTACTAAAATCATCACTGGGATTCTCTCCATTCATGCTCATTGTGGCTTTATTCAACTTATCTTCTTTCAACCAAAATTCAGAAATCATCATCTTTCAATCAGAATCCAAATCAATTTATCAATTCTCAACCAGAATTTGAAAATCATATCAACCAGTATTCGAATTCATAATTTGGGATAGTATTTTTGCTTAGGTCTTAGATTCACTCGTATATATTATCAGTAAAGAGCTGCAATTATACCCATGGTATATACGGGTAATCACGGTCCTTGGAGCTATAAGGTAAATACCATCATATCTAGGCCTCAAGCAAGTTAGGGATTCCACACAACTGCGGTATATACGGGTAATCACGGTCCTTGGAGCTATAAGGTAAATACCATCATATCTAGGCCTCAAGCAAGTTAGGGATTCCACACAACTGCGGTACTTCCATTTGAAAACCCAATTCATCAATTAAAAGTCATTAATGAAGCTTAAGGAATGAGAATACACTATGTAAATGCTCTTTCTGATAAAATTCATTTGTCCTTCTTAAGCTTTCAACAAAGCTCTGATACCAGCTGTGAGACCCCTGCCCTCTCCGCGCATTGGAATCTGGGGAGCTAGCAGAAGTAGCAACCTCACACGCGGGGCAGGCTTTCCCACTCGGGGACTCGCCCCACGAATGTCTGGACAAGAGACTAATCCCTCGGTTCTTCCAAAACCAAACCTGGAAAAAACTTCCCCTTGCCTAAAAAGCATAGGCGATTCCTCAAAGAGAATTATTCTAACGTAGTCAAAGGGCCTTAACTTCCCTTTTTCATTCCGACCGAGCCCGCAGATCACATGGTCGGATCAAGGAAGCAACTTGCACTTGAATCATAGAGACCAACGCTTTTTTCCTTGTCAAAGAGGCATAGCTGTTGATTCTTTTCTATAGAACAAGGATTATCTATGATTTACTTTAACTTGAACAGAATTGAATTTTAATTATAGGGATCCATCAGTCCAGCCTAGCCCCATCCAGTCCCATGGGTTAGCCAATCGCCTGACCACTGTATTGATAGGATCCATTTAGAAATTTGGTTATGTTTTGTCTCAGGTACCAGGGAAAAGAGTTCCCAGGCCCCCTAGCCGGCACTCATGCAAAATACAATTTAGACATACCACTTACGCACCCAATATGAAATTGCCTTTTACAGATTCAGCTGTCTTTAAAGCAAACTTAAAATGAAACCATAGTATTACTGATCATAATCCTCCAAAATATCCAGATCCAATTCCCAACTTTTTCACTTTCCAATAAAAAAATCCAATTTCAGTCATTCCTTCCTCGGTATACCTATGGCATCATTGGCAACCAGAACACTCACCCTCTACTCAATCAGGAGTCCTTTCGATAGTTCCTAGTCCATAGTACCCACAAATATAGTCAAGTATTCCATTCATCCCTTCCTCAGCGTACCTATGGCATGATTGGCAACTAGAACGCTCACCACCTGCTCACTCACAGGGGCCTTTTCAATAGTTTCTAGCCCATAGTACCTAGGAATATAATCACATAAAAACCATATAGACTCTCAGTTGTTGAAGATCAACAAGATCAACCAACAAGATCCACGTAAAAGAGCCATGAACTCATCTGTTTTGAAGACCAGCAAGGTCAATCAACTAGATCCATGCTCGTGTTCAGACAATAACTCCAACTCATTTTCTTCCCCGACGCACGCGTGGGTATCCTAGGCAATCCAGATCCCGAGCACCGTATGGTCAGCACCCTCTAGGTTCCTTCGCAACGCAGAGCAGGTGACCTAGCGCTTCACTCATAGGCCGCTTCCTTGGTCCATCATCCACCATACCGGAAGCTCACCATTTAAATCAAACTGAGGCTGGTCTCAAGACCTCGGCCCACCTTGCCCACCACACGAGACGTCCTTCATTGACTCTCTGTGAGCTGTTGTAACTTTTTCACTTAGGTCCCTACATGACCTCATTCACAAGATGGTCAAAATACTTCCCCAGCATTCTTGACATAAAACAATCTTTAAAAAACAAGTTTTACACACAAATACAGTTTCAAACAAAATTCTCATCTTTCCTCATCACTCCACATCCTTGCACAATATTCCTTATCTTTTCTCCTCATTCCACATCCTTTCACATTATTCCTCATCATTTCTCATCTTCACATTTTTTTACATCAATCCATATCACATCACATCATTCCCACTTCAACTCACATCCAATCACATCATCCCACATCAACTCACATCCAATCACATCATTTCCACATCAACTCACATCCAATCACATCATCCCACTCAACTCACATCCAATCACATCATTTTCACATCAACTAATCACATCATTTCCACATCAACTCACATCCAATCACATCCATTCACATCATTTCACATCCATTCATATCATTTCACATCTATTCATATCCATTCACACATCATTTCACATACATTCACATTATTTCACATCCATTTGCATCATGTCACATCATTTCACATCCATTCACATCATTTTACATCCATTCACATATTTTCACATTCTTTCTCAAATTTCTCAAAATAAACTACGCTCAATATTCTTCTTTTTAAATAAAAGATTCATGGGATTCACAAAATCAATTATACCCATATTTCCTCTTTTAGTATAAACACTAATCCATTTACCTAAATGAATCATTTCCATAATTCTCATAAATTGAATGATTCTATAAAATTTGTGCATAACCTTCTTTATTTTTTGACTATTGAATAATGCTCAAAACTCCACTTTTAGCATTAAAAATATCTATGCCTAGAATATGATAGGAATTCATCTTTTTACATTATTTAAAATTATGCATAAAGAGAGAATTGAAAAAAAATCATTAAAATAGGTTTGCCTTTGATTTGGGCTTGTTTCTTAGGCTAGTGAAGCCCCCAAGCAAGTCCTTGGTGGCCACCAAGAGAGAGAGAGAGAGAGAGAGAGAGAGAGAGAGAGAGAGAGTAATATCCAAAGAGAGGTTGGAGGAGAGAGAAGCTCAAAAGCTCTCAAGAGAAGAGAGATAATAGAAATAAGCTAATTTAGAGAAAATACTAGCATGGTAATGCTCCAATATGAAAATACAAAGGAATGAGGATCTATTTATAGGTGAGGGAGGCCAATAACCAAGCCCAATTGGATTCTAGAGCCTTCCATCTTCAGTTTGACCCAATTCGGACAAGATTTGGATCAGTTTGGCTCTCTTTTTGATCCAGTTTGCCAGGAGAGAAGAGATAAAAATATCACATTTTTTTTAAATTAAAAAATCCAAGCAATGATGATGATGAAGGCGCCTAGCTCAAGTGGGTTTTCCACCTTACTGAGGTGTCAAAAATGCATCATTTTACCTAAATATCTCATTTTTTTACTAATATACCTTAGTTTTTAACTAATAAACCTTGTACTAAGTCAACTCTTCATCTTATGTGAGCATTTACTCATTTTTGGACTATTTTCTTTTATTCATTGTATTTATCTCATCCCAACACTTGGATTAATCCTATTGGCCCTTTGGAACCTTATGTGGACCTTAATCCAAATTTTTTTGAAAATGTGGACCCTTAGGCTAAGGTCTTTTATACACATATTCAATTAATTCCTAATGCACATTGGAAAGTTCATTTTGAACTTTTGTTTTAGGGAAATTCATCTTAGACATTAGGAGAATTTTTACATCAAAAAATATCTCAAATTTGAATTACCTCTCTCTAGACATTTTCTCTCTCAAGGTAAAAACAGGGTAAAATAAGATCTTTTTCCATTTCTGAGGGGGATGATTACAAGAGACTAAAGGGGTGGTTCTTACACATGTACATCTCAAAAGATGGGGGAGAGGAATCTTACAAGCATCTTAGACCCGGATGAGTCAACACTACGAGAAGTCATATGGTCAAAATAGGCTGCTAACGCGTAACTTAGGATCCAATATGGCACACAACATTTGTTATATGTACATTATGTGTGCATATACTAGGAGGCTAACCCACATTAGGCTTGTGAGCATGGGAGCATGGGAACAAGCTCTAGTGGAGCATGGGTGAGGACTAACCTTAAGGGTTAAGGTTAGGGTCAGGCATCCAAGGGTCACACATGGGAAATGGAAAGTCAAGAGTCACTTGAGGGCCCTCCTATATAATAGGGGCATGGGGCACACTCAAGGGAGGCTTGGAGGCTTGGGCTTATGAGGCTAAGGCTATGTTATGCTCTCTTCTGTAGAGGTTCATATCTACTCATCTACCATTTCACACTATAGCTACATGCTATTGGATTGGAATTGTGCCTCTCGATGGTATGGGACATCAAGGTAGAGGTATGATGTATTTCATTTATGATTCATGTGTACATCCCTTGGGCTCAGGGGTGGTTGAGTTTATGCCTGATTTATGCATGTTTATGCATAACAATTATCTAGAGAGATCTTAGGGTTTTAACAGTGGTATCAGAGCAATCTCTATTTAATTGTTGTTGATTTTTTTTAGTAAATTTTAATATTTACTAATAAAAATGTTATTTTGGTTGATTTGTGTTGATGAATTGCACGTGAATCATCGATATGGTGATTGGAACGTGTGTTACTACAATTCAATGGGATGAATCGACGTTGCGGGGGAATTCCGTGAGTTTAATGCTATTTTTTCCTTTTTTTATGGTTTAAATCAAGCATTAATGGAATTTTTTACAAAAATACCACATATTTTATGGTGAATATTTTTGGTAGAATGGATTCCCTAAATTTCTAGGATTTTTAGAATTTTTTCCTAATTTTTTAGGAATTTTTGGAGCATTTTTATGATTTAAAATGTAATTTTATACATTTTTGCGGGGTTTTTCCGCGAGAATGCGATCAAAATTCTGTCAATTTTCTACTGAAATTCAGTAGGGGACAGCGTGTTGATGCATGAGATGCTCTCCCATGTGCGTGGGACTCTCTCCGCCTCTCAAATCTAATTTTTCTCGTCTATTTTCCTCCCACTAGTGTAAACTCCTTTTAAAAGGGATTTTTAGTTAAATATTAATCATAAATAATATTAATTATGATTAATTAAATCTTTGATTAAAGATTAAGGATCCTATCTGTTTATTAGAGAAGAGAGGGGAGAGGAGGAAAGTGTGTGGGATGGAGAAAGAGAGGAGAGAGGGGAGAGGAGAGAGGACTCTCTCTTCCTCTCTCATGTCGGCGCACAGGCGGAGGGGGGGGGACAGCTGGCGAAAAAAAACGCCCCCTAAAAAAATCAAATCTATATAAGCTTAATAAAAGCTTATTTTTATTTTTATTTTTATTAAAAAATGAGTTTTTATTATTAAAAAAAGCTTCTGGAGTTTTTTCAAAAAAAAGCTTGGAAAAAAAGCCAGAAAATGTGAAATTTGAGGAAAAAATCTCTGAAAATTTTCTGGAAAAATTCTTCTTGAAACATTTTGGCTTTTCATCTTCCGGAAAACCTTTGGCTTTCCGTTTTCCCGAAACCTTTTGGCTTTCCGAATTCCGGAAAAACTTTTGACCTTCCGTATTCCGAAAGCCTTTGACCTTTCACATTCTGATTTTTTTTTGTCTTTTCATTTTCCCAAAACTTTTGGCTTTCTGTATTCCGGGAAAACCGTTGGAATTCTGAAATTTTTCGACCGTTTGTATTCTAAATGCGTTCCAGGTAATTTAAATTTTTTAAAAAATTCTTAAAAATTAGTGGAAAATTAGACAAAGGTTATTTTAAATTTTGGAAAAAGGTGGGGTTGGTGTTTGGCATGTGGTTTGTCCATTCGGCGCCCGTGACCATTCAAATTCCTTTAAAAATATATTTTTTGACCCAAAAATTTAAAAAATCCATTAAAATTGTAAATTTTCATTGGATTTGAGAATTATCGGGCAGAATTGAAAATTTCGTGAACGATGGGATTCTTAGGAAAAATTAGGAATTTTCTAGAAACTATTTTTAGAAATCTTAGAAATTTGGTATTTTTAAAATATCAATGGTATTTTGGTAAATTAATTTGCTAAAAATTTTCTAAAAAAATATAGGTTTGGAATGCCATAAGATAGGTTTAGTGGAATTCAAAATTATCATATTTTGCGGCCCTATAAAATTATCATATTTTGCGGCCCTATAAAATTAGGGAAAATTAGAAAAAAATCATGATAATTTTTTTCTTGAGAATTTAATATTTTCAAGGGTTATTTAATGTGGAAGTACGTTTTCTCGTGCTAACATTAGATAGATGCGAGTTATGCGCATACTATTAATACGATTATACCTCGTATTAATGGATATTTATGTTTGGATTAATTCTAAACGATGTATTCATGATTTTTTACCATTGTTTAGCCGTTCTTTTTGGACACGTTCCTTAATTTCTTTTGATGGCTATAATTTGTGTTCAAAGTGTATTTCACCTTTGATACTTTTCCATGATAACTTATTTTGCACTTATTTAAGTGTGGTTTGTGCTTAATTTCTTAAGCCTAAGACAAATTCTATCATGGGTTAGTTGATCGGTTTGTTTTTTATTAGATGTTTTCCAAGTTTTATATGGACTCATTAGGTTCTGCCTAGATCACTTGTGTCTAGGGGTTTTTTTATTGAGTGCTACACACATGTGTTTCACTTGCTTACTTTGGAGTTTTGCTTGAACGACACAATGTTCATATACTCCGAGGATTGATGAGTTGGCCACCAATTTTAATGCTTCTTTTGGCATGATTAATGTCCATTAGATGGTATGCATTGATTTTTATGATCAACTATGGTCTTTATGGATTTGAGGAGCTTCTATGCTTTTATCCATGGTTTTATAAGGATTTTTTGATCTTTTGAATAATTACATGTGCTTTGAAGGTAGCATTTGCCTTCGTTTTTTGCACGTAATTTCGGAGTATATTTCTTGTACTCTTGTACATATTCCAACTCGCATACCTAGTTGCTTATATATCTAGGTGAGTTATTTTTCTACCCTAACTTTATTGTGTTTTGGGTAGTTATCATTAGAAAGGCACCAATAATTCAATTTCTTTTCTAATGATGTACTCAGAAGGACTTATTCCTTGATGTAGTCTCAAGTATATAGAGACAGGTTTAGTATATGAAAGTCTGGATAAGGCCATCTTATTCCTTTTATACAGGATTTTATTCATATTTCCTAGATGGCATACTAGGGAGTTTCAAATTGTTAAGGTATGTATGGGTGTTATCATGGTGGTATGGGACGCTAGTGATCCCTCACATATATTATCTTATGGGATAATGTGGGCTCAAGATTGTTGCTTTGCTTACATCACTTAGCATGTTGTCCTCAACATTCAAAGACAATCTTATTTTCTAAATTCACTAGAAGTTATAGTGTGGACATTCTCTGGATAAACATCTTTTATCTATAGCCTGCATGTTTTGATGAGGGTAATCTCATTGGCATTTTCACTTGTTGAAATCTCTTTCTTTAGAGTTCAAACAAGTTTATCTTGTTGTGTTCGGACAAGGAAATTTGGATTCTTCCTTTGTTGGCATTTCTTTCTCTAGTTCCGTACTTTAGGTGATTTATACAGTCAACCTGATGGTTTACGGATGGATATATGTGACTCATCGAGATGCTGATGACTCTCTATGTTGATATGGGTAACTCGGGACGTCGATTATTCCATATGCAGATGTGGGTATATCAGGGCGCCGATGAATCCCTGGTTTCTGCTGTTATAATGCCATGTTTTCCTATTTTATTCCGAATGATTTACAACGAGGAAGTTACTTTGAATGTGAATTGCTCTGATCATCCGCAGTCTGATGGGCAAACAGAGCGTATGAATCAGATTATAGTGTATATGCTTCATGCATATGTCTCTAGAAAATCATCATATTGGAAAAAGTATCTTCCAATGATGGAATTTATCTATAACAGTTTTAGATATATGGCTATTGGTTTTTAGTCCATGCATACTTATGTATGGGTATCAACCCAGGGCATATTGATGTCGGTCTTAAGGACATCGAGCTTGATGCATCGAGGGATTTCTTGTGTGATATGTAGGAAATACTGACCGAAGCTCGGGATTCTATCAAGAGTGCTCAAGATAGGGCACAGTTTTATGCTGATAGCGGACGCTCATCTCGGTCTTTTAAACTAGGAGCGTTGGTTTATTTTAATGTTCCTAAAGATTCTCAGACTTTGTCAATAGAAAAATGCTCGAATTTATCTCTTAGATATTGTGGTCCATTTTTGAGTTATACATCGGATTGGCACGGTTGCGTTTGAATTTAAAACTACCTCCATATATTAGAGTTCATCCAGTCTTTCATATCAATAGATTGAAAGGGAAACTGGGAGGTGAGGATAACACAGTTACTCCTCAAGAACTCGTTGAAGTCGAAGATTTATCCTAGTATGTTCCACATGAACCTGATAAGGTTCTTGAATTCAGGGAAAGGAAACTTTCTAGTTGACTAATCCCTGAGGTTAAAATTAGGTGGAAAGATAGGGAAATTGAGGATTCGACTTGGGAGTCGGTTGAGATTGTTCAGCGTAGTTCTCTTTCTTTTCATTGCAAGAGTGCAATGTTTTGAGAGAGGGGAAGTATGTTATATGTACATTATGTGTGCATATACTAGGAGGCTAACCCACATTAGGCTTGTGAGCATGGGAGCATGGGAACAAGCTCTAGTGGAGCATGGGTTAGGACTAACCTTAAGGGTTAAGGTTAGGTCTAGGCATCCAAGGACACACTCAAGGGAGGCTTGGAGGCTTAGGCTTATAAGGCCAAGGCTATGTTATGCTCTCTTGTGTAGAGGTTCATTTCTACTCATCTACCATTTCACACTATAGCTACATGCTATTGGATTGGGATTGTACCTCTCGATGGTATGGGACATCAAGGTAGAGGTATGATGTATTTCATTTATGATTTATGTATGCATCCCTTGGGCTCGGGGGTGGTTGGGTGGTTGAGTTTATGCATGATTTATGCATGTTTATGCATAACAATTATCTAGAGAGATCTTAGGGTTTTAACAACATTGAAGTGTACATACTTGGAACTTAATATGTTTCCCTCATGCGGTGCATCAAATATCTTGAAGTTAGATTGTATCTCAATTAATTCTCAATTGTTGAATTCTATGCAAGGCTAGTGGGAGTTGATTTGTGGTTAGTTATTCATACATATATAGCAATGAGAGTATTGGCACGTAAATGTAGCACCACTTTGTGGGCACCCACATATGGAAGATCAGAGGAAAAAAATATTTCAACGACCATGAGTCAAAGGGTTTTCAAATTTCACCGACCTTGAGTCAACCTCCTCCTCCTCCATGCAAGTTTTTCCTTCCCCCCTCTCATTCTTCATTTTCAAAATTTTGAATTCCTCCATCCTTTGCTGCATTTCACTCCTTTATCTTGCTTGCATCTTCATTCATTCTTCACTTCCTCGTTCTTAGTCCCTATCTCTTTCCATTCCTCATTTGATTTCCATGGTTATACCACATTACATTTGGAACCTTCTCATACTGCACCATCACCCATGTTGGTTGGCATGACTTAGATACGTACTCCTCATTCACAGTTCAAGATTAATGTTGTAGAATGGGCTCAATTTTAATGTGGAGCTAATAGAGGTGATGCAGGTTGACACAACATTCCCATGCCAATTCGAACTGTCTACCTGCAGCGGTTCCTGGAGTTCCCGTGCTGGATTTGCTCCAGTATGTGTGTAGGCAGCTGCTAGATGGCCTGCCCAGATAGCTCTTGAACTGGGGTCAAAACAAAGCAGCTAGCTAAGAGCATAATATTAAAGTGGCGCAAACCTGGAGGAGGATGCCTTGTCTTTCTGAAGCTGGATACTGTGAGGAAGGCGGCCACCATCCATCCTGCGAGAATAAGGGTAAGGGCAAGCCCCCAGACGGATATGTTGACGGCCCAAATAGCTGCTGATGAAGGCCGACGCCTCTCCCCCCAACGCCTCCTTCAAGCTCATTAATGTTGTTCGAAGAAGAGGACGATCTTAATGATTTAAATCATTCAAGAGTTTTGGTCAAACAAAAAGTGTCTTCCCCACCTAAAAGTAACAGCTTATAGGTTATTATTCCTTGGCTATGTTAATGTAACAGCTGCTCCATGAGTACACATCCATACTCATGCACTGGAGAACATTTGCACCAAAGCCTCACCATCAACAACTTCCAAGTACATCTCTGGATGGGGGGCCATGGTGGGCGAAAGCCTGGTCAATGATATAACCCATCGCTTGGAATTTTCCTTCAAATTACAAACCTCTCCAAATGATCTATCATCTTCACAAATCAATGATCTTTAATCCTTAGTGAAGATATCTATATTAGCCTCGTAAGTCGACGTAATTCTTTCAATCCTCACCAACAAGTGGCTACTTCAACACACAGAGCAGTTCAATAAGAGTCTATATGACTCAATTCTTGTACTTCATGTATATCTACTTCATAAGAGCACTTGAATATACATAAAAACATAAAAAGCACATCGGCAAAAGAAAGCACGAACAGATCCTACTCAACAACATTTGACAAGAATCTTGACACAAAAAGGGACATCATCGAAGGCCAATTTCTTCAAATAAATATCGCTTCAATGAATCAAATGATGAGGAGCATAGAATCACCATATTGTTTTGATGTGATTAAGTCTACGTTCTTCCAGATCCTTCCCTCTCCCCATTATTAATATCTCTTAACATCCCTACTAACACAAATCACATGTAACATTGCTTATGATTGCCAAAAACAAAGTGAGCAAAAAGCCCCCCAAAAAAAACATGCTCACAAAAATATACAATCATTCACAAAAAACCCCAACTCCCACCCCGTTAGGAATTTTCATTCACTAACTAGCTTTTCTTAATCCTTCTGGAGGAACAAAGACCATTGAGCGTCAATCAACATCAAAGCCATCGACAACGCTTGTCCATTCTCCCTACACAAAGGTCTTCAACGCGATCACACCATTAGGAAGGGGGAAGGATATTAAACCAATTCTAGGGTTAACAAGATCTACCGCCATTATCTTACATCAAGGAGTCATGATAGATACACCAAAGAGTCAAACATTCAAGATATGAAGCAATAGTGTCCAAAGCTACAACTTGGACGGGTGCCCGCAATGGTGTGATAGTATTTATGGCAATTCCTACTTCAAGAGCATGTGGTAGAAAGTTAGGATGAAGTCCTAAGTGATGTACTTCATGGATATATTATGAGAGTAGTTAGTATAATAGCATTAGGCCTCTTATGAGCCTAAAATGCCTGGCTGGCCACAGTTTAAGTGAGTGTGAACACTTATGGCCATGTATATAAGTGAATATCTCTCATAATACAAGGGACTCTCCCATTGTGCAATTGAGTCTTGCTCTTGTTAATCCTCTTGCTAATCTCTTGGGGACGAGTACCCATAGTGCAACGTGGCGGTGTGTGACAATGCTCGCGGTGGCGAGAAGCATGGTGAAATTGCTTCTCAAGGAGTTGTAGAGCTTAGAGACCTCAAGGGCTACGAGCTCTGTTAAAATTACTGCAATGTGATGAGCTATGGTGGATCAAATGCTAGAATCAACATCATTAAAATAAAGAGATTAAATGATAATTAAGATGTGATTAGTGAAAAATTAACTGATAGCTTTAGTGTAAGCATGGATAATAAAAAACCAACAAGTTCTTATTAGGCCAATGCCTCAATTTATAGAGTTTTCATCCAAGCATCTAATCCCACTGATTTCTCCTTGATTCACTCCACCTCTTTTGCTTGATTCTCTCCACCTCTCCCAGAATATCTCCACACCTCCTAAATCTCCTCATGCTACCCTTTATTCTCTCCTAGTAGATTCTTCTCACATGTTCACAGGTTCTCTCACATTTACAGATTCTCTTTTACAGCCTCTAGCCAAGGGCTTGTTCCCGCACACACCCTATTCACTTGTATATTTCAACACCTCCCCTCAAGTGAATACTCCTAGCACACCTGAATCCTATACCAAGTTTCCCTCTTACTTGATAGTCCGCGACTAGTGCCTCAAGTCCCTAAACTCATAGTCCTTGACACTCTCTCTCTATGTGTCCAAGGCTACTATAAGTGCCCGTGACCTTGACTAAAGTGCTCACACATACATCTACCACATGGCCTACATCATCAGGGTGGCTCAAAGGTTGTTTTACTTTGTTTTACTTTGTTGGGGCAGGTTACACTGGGTTGTGGGGTCTCTCTCTCTCTCTCTCTCTCTCTCTCTCTGTGTGTGTGTGTGTGTGAAAAGATGATCCGACTCCACTTCTTTAGGAGCCTCCATGAAGTTTGCCGATGTCGTTCCTTCTCCACTGGGTTTACTGTAGCAGTCTCTTGCCATGTGTCCTGGCTTTCCATAGTTGTGGCAAGTGAAGGTCCTTCCTCCTACTCTGCCTCTTCCTCGTCCTCGTCCTCGAGAGAATCCTCCTCGGGTGAAGAATGTTTTTTCTTCTCCTGCTGTTGAGTCGAGCCATTTCTTCTCTTTGCCTCTGCTCTCTTGCTCTAGTAGAGCTCCTTCTATCTCGTGTAGCTTCAATTTAGGTACATTCTTTAGTGTTGCTATAATATTTTCATATTCACCTTTGTCCACACTCTTCAGAAGCACTGCTAGTGCCTCATCATCTTCTACCTTCTTGCCAATAACTGCCAGTTGTTGCTTAATGCTTTTATATCTGTTCAAGTGTGTGATTAAAGGTCCACTTTCCTTCATATCCAATTTGTAGAATTGCATTAACAGATTTATCTTTGAATTTTTAGCTTGTGTGCCAAATAATTTATTGAGTTTATCCCATACATCTTTTGCCCATTGTATCCCTGTGATGTGATGAATGATTTCATCATTTAAACTGAGTGCGATAAGTCCTAATGCTTTTTCATTCTTGCTCTTCCACTCATTTTTCCCTCTCACCTCTGGGCATTCATCTCTTCCCTCAACTACACAGATTTTTCCTCATCAGTAGATACATGGTTTTTGTCTGCCATGTGTAAAACTGCTCCCCATTAAATTTGGCTATCTCTTGTACTGTACTCATGATGATGTGAAGGGGGTCTTACCTCTTGATCAAATTTCAAGATTCAAGGACAGTGTTTACCCTTTTACAATGTGTTTAGGAGATGATTACAACAGATTTATCAGCATAAAATCACCAAAAATTATATTAAATCAAGGGTAACCAATTTGTACGGAATGGTTGGAGTATCAAACCATCTCCGAATTGTAATCTGAAGTTATAGGGATCTGTATTAGATACCTAATGGTTAATTTGAACCCTCAATTGTACCAAAATACAGTGATTAGTATTGATTAATCATTGATTAGAAAATTAATCCTCTATTTTGTGTGCAAAAAACAGAGTATGCGAGGAGCCCAGATCTGAGGCCTTAGAGTTCAAATGAGAGCTCAAATCCTTTCAAGGCCATCAATAGCAATTAGTCTAGTAGAGTATTAAGCCAAGAAACACAAGATTTGACCAAGCATTGAATGCTTAATCTCTGTTTTACCAAAGTCACTTGCAAATTTGATGAAGAGCTTGGATCTCACTGTAGACTTGATCAAATCAAATTCTGGCTTCACCAGCTTGTAGAGCATGCTTGAAAACCCTAGGGATAAGAGAAATTAGACCCATTACAACTGGAGAAGAAGAGAGGTCATTTTTCCTTAGAAAAAAAGGTGCCTATAAATCAGCGAAAGACGACAGTTGTGCTTGTTGGCGGTTTGGAGAAATTTCTTGATGAGCTGAATCGTGGTGGGGAGTACAGCTATGTTGGGCTAGAAGCATTTCCCCTAATGTTTCTCTTGGAGGGAGATCAAGCCCCTCCACTAGCTGGGGGTGCAGAGGTTAGCTGAAAAAGAGGTGAAAATATTAATTTTCTACTAATCCTAATTAGCGAAGTGATTAGCAAGGTAATAGGCTCACAAATTGATGGATTCTAGGCTAGACTCTGATACCATGTTAAAATTATAGCAATGTGATGAGCTATGGTGGATCAAATGCTAGAATCAACATCATTAACAAAGAGATTAGATGATAATTAAGATGTGATTAGTGAGAAATTAACTGATAGCTTAGTGTAGGCATGGATAATCAAAAACCAGTAAGTTCTCATTAGGCCAATGCTTCAATTTATAGAGTTTACATCTAAGCATCTAATCCCATTGATTTCTCCTTGATTCACTCCACCTCTTTTGCTTGATTCTCTCCACCTCTCCCAGAATATCTCCACACCTCCTAAATCTCCTCATGCTACCCTTTATTCTCTCCCAGTAGATTCTTCTCACCTTTTCATAGGTTCTCTGACATTTACAGATTCTCTTTTACAGCCTCTAGCCAAGGGCTTGTTCCCGCACACACCCTATTCACTTATATATTTCAACAAGCTCGGCCATTGGAAAGATCCTCACGATAGTTGCGGTTCACCAGGTAATCTCTTTTTGGATGTGTTTCAAGGAGGATTAGGGTGAGCCATAACATTTTGCCACTTGTACTTGGCAAGTTATGGGCAAATCTGCAGAGTGAGCTTGAGAGAGTTAAGAGATTTGTGATTGATGAATCTATGAGTGTTCCCCAAATCCACTAGAATGTGAGTAACTCTCTCATTGATGGATCCCACTAATCTTAGGACCGAAGGCTTCCCAAATCCACTAGAATGTGAGTAACTCTCCCATTGATGGATCCCACCAATATTAGGGTACTTTGGCCCTTTGCAACCCACCCTTAGCTCTTAAGATATAGGGAAAACAGATTCTAAAAATTTAAAAATTGTAGATTGATCACAATGTGTCTATAATTTTTGCCATCGGGATCAAATGAGAATTCATCATCCATTTTTATAAATGAATGGTCCTCTTTTGACCCCTCATCTTGCATAATTCTCAAACTCATTCTCATGAGAATCCTTGGCTTCCTCTCCCTTGCATCCCCATGATAACCATAGTGGCCACAACTTTCTTAGTTTTACATATATGCCTAGGTGACCACCTCTCGTTGTACTTAAAACATAAGCCCTTGCTTCTCAACTCATCAGTATTTGGATCATCCATCCCCTTTGAGTCTTGTTGAAGTTTTGAAAAGGCTTTTTGTTAAAAGAGTTTCCCTTCTTAGCATCAAAATGAACTCCATTCTTGGGCTATCCCCCCCCCATAAATTGTAGTAAATCTACGAATGGAAGATGGTGGTGTAGGAAGAGAGTTTCTATTCATGTTGGAAGAAGTAATAGGTGTCTTGGGTGAATCCTTCATGAAATAGGCTGAGATTTCCTATATGCAGTCTCATAAAGCTCCACCAATCTCATAGCCTCCTTGAGAGTATTTGGCCTTTGAGCCGATACATCCGCCTTATTGAAAGGAATCCAACCCATGTATGAATGTCTTCATCTTCATTATCTTATTTAGACCCTCCACATACATGGAAAGATGAATGTCTTCATCTTCATTATCTTATTTAGACCCTCCACATACAAATTCTCACACTACCATGCACTTTTGAGAGAGATCATACCATTGCTCATGGTAGCTATCAAGTACCAAGGGTGAAGTGAAAGACAAATTCATTTCTTTCTTAAGGTCTTCCCATGAGTGTGGCATATTTCCTTGTTTGATCGTGTGCCTCCACCATTGGTGAGAAAAATCTTCCATATGTAACAAAGAAAATTGTACCTTATCTTTCTCACTCTTGGGGTAAAGCTGAAAATATGTCTCCATCTTAGCAATCCACTCCTCCAACTCATGTGAAGCTGAACTATCACCCTTAAACTTGGAGAGAGACACCTTGTCCTTGACATCCTTTAAAGTATTGAAAGATGAAGTTCCATGATGGGTAGAGGGCTTGTAATTTTTCATTTGTATGTAAGAGTTCATGAATTGGGAAAAGTCCTTGTACTCCTTCTTGATGAAAGAACCCATCTATCATGTCCCTTCCTTTGCCTTTGTGAGAAAGGCATGTGTTCCCAATCATGCATAGCTTCTTCTTCATTCCAATACATCTCCCCATCTACCAATATGGGCTGATTTTCCTTTAGATTAATGGGTATCCTCTTGGTCTCCTGAAAGCATGAATCCATTGGCTTATGTGAGGCTTGTCATTCTAGTAAGATGGACCAGACTAGAATGTAGATGGCCTTACATCCTTCATAAGTGGCCTCCAAGTATCCATCATGAATCCAAATGATGAGGTCTTTATAGGAGCCTCGTGCATAGCTTTTTGCCTTCTCTATGACCATTATAAGAATTTTCGTGCATAACTTGTTTGCCATCATGAACACCATCAATTCTTCCTTCAATGGAATCTCCATGGCATTGACTCATGGGTTGAGCCAATTTATCCTCCATCACTCCCATCCTCGTAGTCATTAAATCAAATCTTAAGTTCAAGTTATGGTGATGGTATCCAACCTCTCCACCATTAGGGGTTTGAAGTCAATTCTTTTCATCACAAGCAATTGTAAAAGAGTATCGTTGGATATTACTTGTGAACCTTGAGGAGTATGCTTATGAACACTCTCTACATTTACTTCATCTTTAACTCCTTCAATGAGGCTTGACCCATGGATTGAGAAGTGTGTTTATGAGTGTTTCCTACATTAAATTGCTCTTCAAACTCTTCCATAGTGTCTATGGTTCCTTGCTCCAATCAACTCCTCTCCTTTCATGTCCTCCATTTTGCAAATAGGAAACTTCCTTGGACTTCCTTTTGGGTTACCAACCATAATATGACTATTTTGAAAAAATTGAGATAAGAGGAGGTAGAATTGTCAAAATTGGGCAACCTAGGGCTCTTTGGAAAGATATCTTGATGAGGAATAAGGCTACAATATGGTGGTGATTTATGTTCAATATGGAAAGATATCTTGATGAGGAATAAGGCTACAATATGGTGGTGATTTATGTTCAATCCATAATGGTTGGGACTAAATTAGGGTTCACTATTTAGGCAATGTTTAGGTAGAGAGTGGCCGAAATTGTCCAAAAAGGCATCAACAATGCACACCACATACATAGGCAACCTTTACCACCTCAATTGCACTTTCCATAAAATCTCATTTTCCATTGCCACCATTTGCCTTTGCATTGCATAATCCTCATCCATTGATGCTTGCATACTCAATCACACCAATGTAGCAAATCCATGTACCTAATCCCCCTCCTTACCGCTTTTCTAAAAGCACTCGTATAACAAGGAGGAGAGTTTAAGACATGCTCCCCCTTGGCCTCTCCACCAATGTCAAGGGTACCCTCTCAACATGCTAGATTCTAGTTCTTGTCTGGAATTAACTTATATAATTTGATTGATAATCCGGCAATGTAAATAGAGTAGAGTGTTTTGAGAGCTTGTAATTCAAAGCATGTACACATTCTCATGCACAAAGTGTTTGAGGGCTTATAATTCAAAGCATGTACTCATGCTTATGTACAAAGTGTTTGAGGGCTTACAATTCAAAGCATGTACTCATGCTCATGTACATTACAAACTTTAGCATGGACTCATGTTTGCATTATGCTCCTTGTTCCCTTTCTTCATCAAAATCCATTGCTCCAAAGCTTGCAATAGTCATCCAACAATAGTGAATCAAAAAATACCCTCACCAAGGCATAACAAATGTTTAAAAAAATCAATGAGATTACATGATTCTCCCCTTTTTCAATCCAAGTATTGGCTCCTTTGCATATGTAGGGTATAAGTGATTTGGGAAATGTTTGAGAATGATAAAGAGTATGTAGTCTAAGGTTCAATGCAATGTAAGAATTATGTACAGAAATGATGAGAACCCCTTGATTTATGATGATCTTGCCCTAAACCTTGTTTTCTCCCAAAACCCTAATGCCCTTAGCTAAATTGATCAAGAAATGCATGATTGTGTAGATGAGATCAAGGGGAAAAGGATTATGGATTAAAAGTTCAAGAAATCCAACCATAAACCCTAATCTTGAAGAGAATTCCCAAAACTTTGTTTATCACAAGGAACCCTAAAATGGTATTCATTAAATCAATTGTATGGGAGAGGGTAGATGAGAGATAGGGGAAGAGGCTAACACCTTGGATCCCAAAATTTTAGGTGAAAACCCTAATTTTGGCAAGAAACCCCAAATCCCCAAAGTAGCCAAGAAAACCTAATTTCTTATGCAACAAGAGAAAAGAGAAGAGTAATGCTAATTTCATTAAAATGTGTAAGAAAACCCTAATTTTGGAAAAATCTCCAAATTTGAAGAAAGAGATCAAGAATTCTATTTCCCATAGTTGGAGATTCAACCAATACATGAGTAAGCATGGAAAACAAGCTTATGGAATCAATTTGTGAAAAATCTCTCATAAACCCTAATTTCATGAGGAACCCTAAATCTCAAAGAAAGGGTCAAATCTTGCAATATCACATGAGATTAACATCATTCATGCTCAAGATAGCTTGTAGAAGTAATCAATGGCAAGAAAGAGTGATTAGGGTTTGAAGAATTCCTCCATTGATAGGCAATAGTCTTGTCGACTCCAATCGACTCCATTCGTGTAGATTTTGCCTTCATCGTCCTCTCGGCTTTACTTTCTACAACCCGCCAAGCCTCCCAATGCTCTTCTCAATGCTTAATCTAGCCACCATGTTGCTCAGTGGCTACTCCAAGTCTCCCATCTCCACCAAGTTTTCCATTCACAAGAGGAGAGAAGGAGAGCACGATTTACAAGTCCACACCTCCATAATTACATCCAACCTAATCAAACTTTTGCCCAAACTATGTCCGATCATCAAGAATACTCTAAAATTGATGCAATTTCTCCCAAAATGAGATCAAATCTTGGCCAAGTATCATTATTTTCATGTCTAGTCATCTAAGAATGATTAGCTTGAAGTATTTCATGCATGAATCAAGATTTTTCAAAAGATGTGAGGAATTTCAAGAAACTTAAGAAATCAAGAAAATCAAGAACTCTTGCATTCCCCATAGAAATTTTCTCAAATTAGCTAGGATCATGGCAAGAGCTCTGAAACCAAATGTAGTGAAGAATCACTAATGCAAGATTAAGAAGCCAAGATATAGGAAATCATGGCAAGAGCTCTGAAACCAAATGTAGTGAAGAATCACTAATGCAAGATTAAGAAGCTAAGATATAGGAAATCACCATGGATTAATGCAAGAAAAGGAAATAATCTCATACAAAAGCCATGATTCCTAGGTGAGTTAGTCTCTCATCAAGAGGATGGAAATAGCTTCCCACCAAAGTGATAAAGCCAAAGGCTTCCCAAGAGTCCAAATGATCAAATGTCTAAAAGATACCATAGTGGCCCATGCCCCCCCCCTTTATACTTGATCACATGACCATAATCCATAAATCTAACTAATGAATTTGCTACTTCATTACAATAATCACATGCCACAAGCACAAAAATCATAAGCAAATACAAGCACATGCCACAAGCAATAAAGTAATGTTTCTCCAACCACAAGCAATAAAATAATCTTGCTCCAATGTTATTTTTTTTCTTACAATCATAAGGAATCTAGGATATTGATGCAAATTCTACCAAATATCTTATCAATCCATATTAAAAGTAAAATTGTCTCAAAAACATTCTCCAAACTTATTTTTTTGTAGAAGTTGATTGGGTTTTTGAACTTTCTAAGGAACACCCAATACTCTAGATTGTGTAATGAAAAAGCGGACATATTATGTTTTTATAGAGGGAGATGAGATGCAATAATCCTTTATTAAATTTCATGGTTTATGTATTGTGGAATATGAAGGTGCAGAGGCAAGGACAAAAGTAATAGATGATAGTGAGCACTTCTAATCAACATCATGAAGCCTTTACCCCTACTTATTAATGAAGATCTGATAGGGTTTGGAAACTTAGTTGACATAGAGGCATTGAAACAAAATAACAAAGGAAGTGGCAAAAGAAAAAGGTGGAGGGGAGATGATCACAAATGAGATGAGGAGATCACCACAAGTGAGATGAGGAGATCACCACAAGTGAGATGAGGAGGCTGAAATTTTAGATCCTTAGGTTGCACCACACAGTTGCTTTGAGTTTTAATTTATGTCCACCTTGTGAGCACTGATTTTAAATAGTGAACCTTGGTACCTTAGTTTGATAGAACCTTTCTAGTCCATCACATATCTTTAGGTTTTATTTTTACAAGAACCATTTAGTCATTTACCATAGTATTTATAAGTCTTATCTCTTTTTTTTCATATAATTTTATCAAATCTTTATTTTATGCATTGAAATTTACTTTGAAACCAGCAAGAAAATAAGAAAGTTGAGCAAAATTCATAATCTTCATGAGATATGATTGTTTATTCAATCTTTTCTATCATATTGAATCTACATGCTTTTCTATTTGAGGTATAACTAACCAATATGAACCTCTAGTCTTTGCATCTATATTTCTTCTTCCCTCATCTAGTATATGCACATATCCAACACATTAATGACTCTCAAATATGAAATAAGTGGTTTGATATTTAAGAAATCTCCCAAAGGAGTCATAGCTACTAATGATTTGGTTAGAGATCTATTTTACAGATACACTATTGTTTGGACTACTTTGTCCTAAAAACCATCACTAAGCTTACTTTCTTTTAACATGCTCCTTGCACATTCAAGTGAATTGTGATTCTTTCTCTCTACTACACCATTTTGTTAAGGATGCATGAAGTGGTGAGTTGATGGTGAATTCCATGGCCTTTTAAAAATCATTTAAAACTCTTGAGTCATACTGCTCACCTCCTCTATCATCTATTCTTAAATCCTTCATCTGCTTTTACAACTTGATATTCAAACTTTACTTTTAGCTCTTGTTGCGAAATACACTCAACACTTTCATGAGCAATCATTAATAAATGTAACATAAAATAATGAACCTCCATGAGATTTAGTTGGTGATGGTCCCCAAATATCACTATGGATCATGTCAAGCAGTCCTCTTGCTCTCTTGCATCAAGCTTTGCCTTCTTATGTTTATGTTGGGCTTATGTGTAGATTTAAGAAGAGATTATGCCTTTTATAAAGCTCTTGCCATGATGAACAATGCCTTATTTCGGCTAATAGGGCTCATTGTAGACACAAAGCATGATACACACACTTGTGACTTCCATGGTACCATCAATGTTTGCAGTGCTTGCTCTAGCAACCTTATCTCAAGATGCATGCTACTCTCCCTTACAAGTGCAACAATCTTTGGCTAATAGCCTTTTGACTAATCCCCTTGATTAATGCTTGTCAAAATGATGGTGATCCTTGACTCTAGTATATCTCAGCCTTATGACTTGCATATGAGACGACTCTACCTACCTAGGCTAGGTTTACCCTTAAATGTTTTTAACGCTCATTTTTTTCATATTTAGGTCCTCTCAAGAGTGTTCTAGGAAGGAGAATTTCTCTTCCTTACAATCATGCATGTCTCTTAAGTGTAAATACTAGAAATATATTTATTTGTTACCTTGGTAACCCTCTTAAAAGGATGTAAAGGCTTTTGCCTTGGCTCTCCGCCTTGCTACAATCTTACTTGGATTGTGATGTGTGGGCTTTGAGCTCTCACATGCCCAATTCTTTGATGCTACTCTAATATAATATTATAATTGCAATTATTATTAGCACGATAGTCTATAAAGATGTGACATTGATAATAATGGGGGGTCGGTAGGTGTTGGCACATGACTTTACCATAAATAACTATGTGGGATGGTGGCAAATAAGAGCTCTTTCCTCTTGATTTTATGGAGTGCATGGATTGGATGGGTGAAAAAATGGCAATCGGTGGTGGTTGATATAACCTTGATACTCTTTGCATCAACGTTGCTTATCTTCATGTCTTAACCATGCCCATGTATGGGTCAACATAAGGGGATTTTTATATTGATTCACATACTATGCTAATTCATGGAATATTGTTCACCTAATAAATTTTCATAGTTTATATTTGTTTTTTTATGATATATTTGACTTTATGCAATGGAATTGTATAATTTTGAGTATGAGCATATGTCATCCATGTGTTTCACTGGTAGTGGGTTACCATAAGATGGAATATACACATGTATACAGGCACACATATGCAAAGGAGGGGGAGCCTCTCTCTCTCTCTCTCTCTCTCTCTCTCTCTCTCTCTCTCTCTCTCTCTCTCTCTCTCTGTCTGTCTCTCTCTCTCTCTCTCTCTCACATAAACACACACACACACACACAATAGCTATAATTTATTTTTTAAAGAAACATTTCGTTGATTTGTAGCCTTATGATAAGCATGTTTTATAAAATTCACTAAAGTTCTTGCACCAATGACAAATGATACTATAAAATAAAATAAAAAAGGCATATATTCATCCAAGGATTTAAATTAGACATAAATGTGGAATAAACACATGCTATCATGCGCAATGTACATGCTCTAAGGATTACAAAAACCCAACAAAATAAAAAATTATCCCACATTATGATAGTATTGATGCATTCATGTGACATATTTTTTGTTAAGGATATTATCAAATTAAAAAAGAATATATACATAATCAATAGCATGGTATGCAATTGTGTAGTTATAGTCATATAATTAATTAGGAAATTACTATTAGATGCTTTAATCTCTAGAGCTTGCTCAATCTTGGCAAAGAATATATACATAATCAATAGCATGGTATGCAATTGTGTGGTTATAGTCAAATTAATTAATTAGGAAATTATTATAAGATGCTTGAATCTCTGGATCTTGCTCAATCTCGGCAAATTATCTCTCAATCCAATAGACTTCACTCAACCAAATCATCTCTTAGTAGGTAATTGAAAATGGAATTTGTTGCTTGCATTGCATGGCCATTGCCACATTACTAATCCATATGAAGGCCATATTCTCTTATCTAAGAGGGTTTCTTGCTTCCTCATGAGGTTTATAATTTCCATAAGGAAAACCAATAGATTTTTTAATTTCTCTTTCTCTAAAAGTTTCAAAGGTATTAAAAATCATAGTATCCTTTTATAAGGTTTCATTCTAACATTTTTTCTTACATACCTAGTGATAAAATGGACCTCTATGTGTTTGGTATGCATATTGGGTTCATGGCTGATTGTATGCTACTAAGGTTCTCACAACAATAGATGAGAACCTACCTATCCACATGCATCCCAAAATCTCCCAGTAGATTACGTAACCAAGTTACTTCACATGCTGCCATCATAGCATCGTTGTACTCTGCCTCTGTACTCGACAAAAGGAGCTCCATGTAACAGCACCGTATACAAGCCTCATGGAAGAGGCCATAATCCATTGTGGACTTCATGTAGCGTAGTGTGCACCTCACACTATCCAAATGTGGCCTTAGAAGAACTTGCATATACTGACTCTCCAACCCAACTATGTAATTCAAGTCTGGCTTGGTGATTGTCATGTAGATCAAACTACCCACTATCTTCTTGTGCATAATGGCATTATCCAAAATCTCACTGCACTCAACTTGCCATTCTATCAAGAAAATTTTCAAGAAATCAAGTAGTAAAAAGTGGATTAAGGTTTCTAAAAATAATGTTTATATACAAATTCAAAAATGATTAGCACAAATTTCATTACTAATCTTCTTACATCAAGAAATTAGCAAATCTAAAAACTTTGAAAAAATCAATTCCAAAAATTATTAAGGCTCAAATCACTCTCTAATCATTACATTTTAAAACTGTGGAAATTCCTAATCCCAAAATGATCAACACTAATGCATTATCAAGAAAATGCATTCTAAAAAATTTTGGATTAACAGTAATCCAAAAATGATTATCACTAATCATGATCAAGAAAATGCATTCTAAAAATTAAATTAAGAATAATCTAAAAATGATTAATCTTTTAATCACTCGCTAAACAAGGATCTAAGCCAAAAGTTCTGATACCAATTGAAATAGAGTGATCATAAAGCTGAGATATGGGATAATCACCATGGATTAATATAAGATTAAGGAGATAATCTCATATAAATAGCCATGATGCCTAAGTGAGTTAACCTCCCACCAAGAGGATGGAAATAGCCTTCCACAAGTGATAGTATGAAATCCATGAGGCTCCAAGAGTCAAGATGACCAAATATCATAATATGTCCAAAAGATACGATAGTGGTGGTCTATGAGCCCCCTTTTATACGTGAGCCCATGACTAGTTCTAGACCTAATCTAAAGTTGTTGCTTCATTACAACTGTGCTAATAACCAAAGGAGCCCACACGTCTCACATTCACCTCAACACACATGCATTAGGGAAAAAGGGAGCTCATTTTGGGGCCTTTTACGGTTTGGAAAAATAAGCTCTCAACCAATGAACAGAGGGCCAACGTAACGTTGGAAATTCACAAAAATAAAAGAAAATAGATAAAAGAAACAATATTTTATGTAGGTACAAGCGTGCTACATTAATGTGGATATTGGTTTTTAATTCTCACAAGATCTTTGGACATGAAGATAGAATCTAGTCTGACATTTTCTCTGACAAGGGCCTTCCCGCTTTCACCTTCCTTTGAACTTTGAAATGTTGTGCTGCCTTTCCTTCGAAAGGTCTACCATTCTACACCACTGCCTCATTGTGCAGCAACCTCTTCTTTTCCAAAACTGCTCCCTTGATCCTGTTTGGCTTAGAGTAAGATGTTTCTTGTCAACTATCTATTTGCCCACTTTCTCTTTCTTGAAACTTCACTTTGTTATCTTGTTTACATTACTTTGCTGTGGTTACAGATTCACAAGGTATCCATGGTGAATAAAAACTATGGTCGTTCTTGTGGAAGACGCTCTGTGGATGATAATGCTATGAAGGCAGAATTATACCACACATCCTTACCCCGTCGACCTGCTTCTTCTATTTCTTCGGTAGAGAATTCAAGTACAGTCAAAACGGAAGGAACTTGGGAAAGGTTTACTGTTTCGAAAGGAGCATGGGTGCTCATGCAACCTAGTAAAAGAAAGAGACCCCAGACAAAAAACATTTTCTTGGCGTCATGGAAGGGAAGAGTACGAGATTTTAAAATCACCAGAGGGAAGATATCGGTGAAAGAAGTTTTGATTCAGCATGTGTACATGCATAAAGAACTTGTCTTGCGAGACTATCCAAATGATCTTCCGCAACACAGGCCTAATTGTATATTTTTCTATTGTGGTTTTGTTCTTTATGAGGTGCATGGATTTTTAAGACAAAGCTTTCTTTCTTTGCTTATTGATATTCTTGTGTTATTTTATTTCAGATTTATACCCTTCATCGTATGAGACATGGCAAAACATCGATTGTATTCTGGGATTTATAGATGTTTTGCATGGATCGATAGGAGAACAACAATACCAAGGTCGATGTGCAACAGAGCTAGCTCAATCTGGTATATTTTTTACTGATCATTTTTATCAGTTGCTGGACAATGCAAACACACATGGTGTGTTAAGAAAACAAGACCTTCCGGCATGGAATTCAGTGGATTGGCCTTTCCCACATTTTAGTGTTATAGAGGCATATAGAGCCAAGCTTTTCAAAGAAGTACAGAAAGCTCTGAGGCCCAATATTGCCACAAGGATAGTAAAAATTTCTTTATGCATGCCTCTCACAGTTTTTGTAGACTTGTTTAATACCTTTCCAGTGAAGGTTTCAAAAACAATGTTCACAGTTAAAGCAACAAGTATGGCATGCATGCCACAATTTTTGGATAAAGGTTGGGATAAGAAGATATGTAGTTCAGTGTTTTGTGAGGTTGTCCAACCTTCTATGCAACTGAAGTACATGGTTGCATCACAAAAATTCATTTTTTCTTTTTATTATAAGCGCAGTCGAATGCTAGGTACAAAACTAGTCCCAATGGATCAAGATGAAGATTCTTTTGGTGCAGAAAATAAACTTCTTGATATTGATGTTGTTGAGAATGGTGATGTGCTAGTCAATATCACATTAAGACAATGTTGCTCCCTAGCTCAATTGCGCAATGACATTCTATTTAAGACAGAAGGTTCTACTTCAAAGGACTTTTTATTTATCTACAACAATGAGAAGGTATACCATGTGACTTATCCTAGTCTCATTAAGCACTGCTATTAGTTTACTTTACCCTATTGTTTCATATTGCTTTTTTGCAGGTGCTCAAAAGAAGAGAGAGATCACTAAAATGCAAAGACATTGAAAATTTGAAAATTGAGATAACACAGACTCCATAAACAAAGGTATTATATTCAATAATGTAAAATTTTGTACAGAAGTGTTTAATTATATATGTAGAACATATTCTTGACAACAATTTTCTATTTATCTACAGGCTGATCTAGAGGCTGCTCTACATGGTCCAAGCTCACCGTATCATCTTTATTTGGAGAATCTACTTTCTGCTGCTCTATCCTGTCGTGTACAGTCTCTTGGTGCTGCTCCATTGTCTCCTCTACTGCCCCTGGAGCATCTGTTTGCTGCTGCTCCATCATCTCCTCAATAACATCAGCAGTAGCAGGTCCTTGTTCTTGTGGCTTCTCCTCATCAGCACTAGGTTCTTGTTCTTGTGGCACCACATCTGCATCATCTGTGTCATCAAGGTGTATGACACCTTCTCGGACTTTAGAGCTCTCACCCAACTCGATAGTAGCTGGTACAATAGGTTTGGGGGAGGCATACTTCAAAAACTTCCAAATTATATCAGCTCTGAAACTATACACATAGCTCGAGTTGAAGCTATCTTCTCTCATCTGCAATGAGATATGATGATTTAGAAGAACACTTTGTACCAATATCAAATTTTTTGAAGCTAAATGAAAATTATTTTTTCTTACAAGCTCTGGCTGTCCTATCTCAAAATAGCTTGAAAGTATATATTTGGCACTAATCAGCACTCTCCAGCCCCCACAGCTACTTGAATCATCTTGTTGTGGTGTCTGGATAGTTGGAAAGATATGTTAGAAACTGTTAATGTCTGAACAAAATAAAATTATTCAATAAGTTCAAAGGCATAGCATGAAATAGACATTAGTAGAGGGAACAATTTTCTACCTCTAAATCTATTGGCTCTATTGAATCCAAAAGATTGACATTAGGACACTGATCCAATGCATCTAGAAGTCTTCTAATACAACTGCAATACATATAATTCAGTTAGTGTGCATTAAATCCAAATAATGAAGTTTAAAGTTAAAAATAGCACACAAACCACTTACAATTTCACCTCTCTGTGTGTGTTTCTAAGAGAGTTGAATAAAAAGCATTGCTTCTGTTGGATGTCAATAGAAGCAAAGCTCCAGTGGTCACTGCATAAGGAAAAAAGCATTAAGAAATCAAAGGCTACAAGAGTACTCAATCTTGAAGAAAAATCCCAAAAGAAGCAGCCACACACATACTTGTTATGGTATGGAAGTAGCAAAATATCAACATGATCAAAATCACAGTGTCTGAACCAATTGGAAATATCCATGGGAGTTTCCTTTGGATCTCTTAACTTGAAGGAAATTGCAGGATCAATAATATAAACTGTATGCTGTACAGCATGGTTCAGCCAGCTTCTCATCATGCTACATTGGACAAAACAATAATTAAGGTAAGGTGTAAGGGAGGAGGTACAATAAGGATTGTTTTGCAAACAAATGTAAAATAAAAGACACTTACTAGAGCATTACAAGAATGATAGTATCTGAGCAATACTCATTCTTATGAGCCAATGCTGCCAAGCATGCTTTTGTCAAGTCAAAATTATTCTCTGAAAAATCATCTTCAATATGGACAACTATGTTAGGGCCCAGCTCTTGCAATCTTCTCTGTATCTGTAGCTCCATCTGTACAGTCTCCACATCTATAGCAGATTTGGATTCTTCTATTTGCTGCTTCAGTAACTCCTCATAAGCAGCTTTCCCTCTGGGTCACTTCAACAACCTTCACCTTGTCTACCTTCAATTTCCTTGTAGGTGGAATTAATAATATGTCTCTCATTTTTATGTCCTGCCATTCCACAGGATGGACCAGCTTGTCATACCTCCACCTCACTCTGGACAATGTGTTGAAGTCCTTGGCCATCAGAGTTACCCTGTGAGCATGGGCTGCTACAAGCATTGCATCTTCAAAGTACTTCTCCAAGTAATCCTCTGCCATTTCCTATAAGGAAAGAATGGCAGTCCTGTTCCACCTGAAACCAAGGCGCCAGCTATCACAAATTTCTCTCACTAGCCTCTGAAAAGGTACCTTGGGGATTGCAAAGCCTAGAGCTTTTTGTTGTTTCCTGATCTCCTTTAGCACACTTGCAGAATGTTTTAACCTCTTGGACTTTTGCTACAGCATGTTCCCCTTCCTGCCATGTGCAACTCTTCCTTTTGGAGGCACACTAGATTCCTTGACATCAGCCCCAGCTGCTGCTGCTGCTGCAAGCCCTGGCCCCTTGCCAGACCTCCTTGCAGTTGCCTTGGTTCTTGCCATCACTCTGAAAAGGTCCATACAAAGCAATGGAAAAAGATTACAACCATGGAGAACATGGAATGATAAAAGAAGGTGATGGCAAATTGGATAAAGCAAAATTGAACAATTTGTAACAAAACGCGATTATGATAATTTGAAATTTCTAACAGCTCATCATCGCGTTTTTCTGCAAATACTTGAAACAACATGCTATTGCATCCCTACAGTGAATTCTCTGTCTTTTCAACTATAAACAATAGTATTGAGTTTATGCAAGAACTATGCAGCCTTGAATAGCCTAGAAAGTTACAAAATCACAATGAAATGGGTGGATGAAGAAGCATTTTCAAATTTGCAACAAAATGCGATTTGGGCTGTTTGAGATTTCTAAATCCCTCTCCTCGCGTTTTGCTACAAATTCTAGAGGTAGCATACTTCAACATGCCTTTAGTCATTTCAGTGTGTATGCAGCTTGGTGCAACATGGATTGAGCCTATAGACATCAAGAAGTGATCAAGCTCTCACTCAACAAGCCCAAATAAAAAGTCTTCCTGCTTCTACATGCAGTGGAGAAAATCTAAAAAATGCATATAATATTTATCATAATATCTAACCTACATCACATCAATCAGTACCTTACCCTAATATACTATTAAACAAGAAGAGAAGGAAATAGATTGTCTTACTGACCTGAAAGCTATCTGCAGGTGTGCTGTGCTGATGATGAGTATCCTGTGCTGGGGATGAACCTCTGCTGCTGGTCTGGATGCTGATGGTGTAGAGCAGGGAGGTAGAGATGCAAGAGAACTGAGTTAGGAGAGTAGATTATTGCAAAATACAAATAAAGGAGTTATTAAATACCACACGTGTGAAATATAGTCGTTTTTTAACACGTGTGGGTCCCACCCAGATCTTTTGGAATTTGAAATTTGACACGTGTGAAAGTCACTTTTTGCCTTGGAAATTGTGCCAATCATGATTTCATAATTAGATCCATTAACACTTTTCCCTCCCCATCTTCCATCCCTGCCAGCACCCTCCCATCATCCTTTTCTTTCCCACTCTGATCACTTCCTACCCAACACACTCCATCCACTCTGCAACCTGTCTGAAGACTACTACCATTACCAGATCTCCAGGTTACCAGTGCTACAGCTCAAGTTTGGAAGAGAGCAGGAGAATCTCCAGGGCTACTCCAACAGTATGGAAGAGGAAAAGAAAGGTCCGAGATCTATACCCTTTCCAATGTTTTCTGATATACATCTCTTCCATCTATAGAATTCTTGAATCTCAGTGCCTAGAAATCTAGTAGATCACCCTAGGATTTGATTAGAGATGGATATGAATAGGATTTAGAATTTTGCAACAAAATGCGATTATAGTGCTTTACATTTTCCAAATGCTCCAAATCGCGTTTTCCTACAAATTCTGATATTTGTTTTAGTTTTTATTTCTTTCTCTTTGTTTTGCTCTCTTTTGCCCTGGGGAATTCCTCCTAGTACCATTTACTGTCCTGAACATTGTGAGATGTCCCTAGCATTTGATTGGAGATGGATGTCAATAGAAATTTAGAATTTGCAACAAAATGCGAGGAGAGCACTTGACATTTTTCAAATGGATCTGCATCGCGTTTTGTTGCAAATTCTTGTGTCCCTTTTGGTTTTTACTATTTCCTCATTGTTCTGCTTTCTATGTCCCTGGGGATGTCTTTCTTGATGATGAGAAAGGTTTTTGCTTTGGAACAGCTGATTCTCAGGCCCCTCCTTTCAAGAGGAAGCTGGACTTTTCTGCTGCTATACTCAGACCACAGCAATCACCAGGTGATTCATGTGTGCTCATGAAGAGAGTTGTTTGGTGATATCCTATACATTATCTGATTGCATATGTCAGCATATAGAATTCATGTTATATAAATTTTGGTTCAGGCAAAAGCAAGAGACTGGAGCAGAAAGGTGAGTCTTCCCTTTCAAAACAAAGAAAACCAGAAGAGGACAAATCTCCAGATTTTCTCCTATTTGACTTTCTTCACAAGTGCAAGGCTCAGAGGAACTTCCACATATACCACAGTATTTTCAACAGGGAGTTCACTATGAGCTCTCTTTTGGACCATCACAGAGATTTCCTTTCAGACCATTGGGATACCTTCAAACAACTGACAGAGGCAGGAAGGATTGTGGAAGGTGAAAAGGTTTTTGTGCATTTAAATCATATTGTCTCCATTGACAGGCTGAGGTACCATGTGAATAGAAGGTTTGATAGCCTGCCTGAGGAATATAAATTCAGCTGTAACTTGCACACCAGAAAGTGTAGAGTGCTTGAGGAAAACATGGCATTCCTTATGTACATTGTCTTTCAACAGCAATCTCTAGAAGAGCAAGGGCAGGAGACTGAAGAAAAAGATATATCTGTAGCGGAGGTAAAAGAGGATATTCCTATGGCAACAGATATGGCAGAGCAGGAAGAAGATATCAACCTCGAGGATGAGGGGCTGCAAGTGGCTGCTCTTGACCTTGTTCAACTGAGGACTGAAACTCTTAGGGCAGCACAGCCAGTTGAAGATTTTGATGTTCAGAGCATGTTTCCAAGTGTCTTGATTGGTGGTAAAGATTATGTTTTCCTCCATGATATAGAGTGTATGTTCAATTTGAGGGAGGACTATGCCATTTCCCTTATTGCCCAGGCTTCAAGGCTTGACAAGGAGGTTGGCATAGAGGATGACCATTCACTGCTAGCTTTGGAAACAACTTTTGATCCTGCAGAGGCCCGTACTATTTGTTTCAAAGAGGCTGAAAATTTCCAAGAGCCAAATGAAGCTGCCTTCCAGCTCACCCAGGAAGCTATGAATCTCTCAGCACTTCATAAGGAAAAACTTAAAGAAGAGGCTGGACTGGAGGGGAGAGGAATAAATCTTTGGAAAGATGAACTTCTTGTTGCTGATGAAAATGAGAAGGTATGATATTATTACTTCAAATCAAATACTTTATCTTGTGTTTAAATGTTTTGTAGTTATGTATCATTGTCTCACTCCAATCTTTTGATACATGGCAGCTACAAATTGAGGATGACACATTCCTCCAGAGAACAAGTGGAAGCAGGCCGGCTGGGTTTGGCAAAATGTCAAGCCTAGCTCATTATATTCATGATCTAGGTAGTGCTAAGATCTTGATTTACCATAGGCAGTTGAGCAACAATGGAGAAGCCATTGTTTACTTCTTTAAATGTTTGTCTAGGGTTTTAGGTGGACATGATCTTCCATGGCAAAAGGAAAAGATCATTTTAATAGAGAGGTTGTCCGCCATAGATATATTTGGGGATTATGTGAATAAGCAGGCCTCTAGGGCCTTTTACTTTTTGTCTTACACTTCTTATGCATTAGCATGTGGTGTTAAGGAGCCCAAATGTCTAGAGGGCTATGGAAAACACAAGCTCATAAGGTTTCGAGAGCCACCCATGATTGCATCAGGCCACACAATCCAAGAAGAAGAACACGTGGAGATAGCTGAAGACAAGGATACCCCTCTCAGACAAGCAACAGAGGCAAGCATTGATAAACAGAAAGTTGACATCAAGCCAATAAGGAAGAAAAAGAGTCCAATCAAGTTCAAAAAGAGAGTTCCGACTCGCAAGCCTTGGGAGTAATAGGATTTAGTCATCAAATATAGCACAAACATTATATTGAAGTTGAACTGATTTGTACAAAGTCTTTGATCCTCATCAGTTCCTTGTCCGTACGGACGATCAGTACCCTTTTGCATTTGTCCCATCACCGTACGACACTTCAGTACTCTTCCCACACTCAAAAGCTTCTAAAAGCGTTTGACACTCAAGACTTTATTGGTAAGGATCAACAGTATGTCTAGCATAATTAAGTAGTATTGATTGAATTTTTTGTGTGTTAATATATGGATGTATTGATGCTTGTTAATATAGATCACATGTTTCACAAAAGAAATACTTTTGATGGAGTCTCAAAACATATAGGCATAACACCAAGAGTCACTTGTTCCACAGAATAAAAATCTATTGATTGAGTTTGAAAACATGTGGACATAACACCAATAAGTTACAAACTGCTATTCATGTTTACTTGTCCATTTATGGTTTCTAAATATCTTCGAATCCCTCCACTGTCTATGTCTCTCTGCTGCCATTGAATTGTCCAAAGTTTGTCTTCGTCTTTGCTTTTGGGCTAGAATAAAAGCAAGCTTGACTTTGGAACTAGCAACTTTTCTTTTAGCATGCAGCCTTTGTAGAATGCCTCGGTAAAACCATTGGAAGACTTCCTTCAGACTATTTGCCTTTTGACTCCCTCCATAGTGTTGTGTGTGTCTGAAAAATGCATTACGTGCCATGTAGTGAGACTTCTCCATGCCTTGGGTAGACCAAATTGCTGGGCATCCATACTTTTTGACAAAATAGGGAAGGTGGTTGTAGATGATATGCTGTTTTCACAAAGACATAAGAATGCATAGTAAGTTATAAAAGAAAAGAGGATCACACTTAAGTAAAAGAAGAAGACATCACTTTACCATGTAGTGAGTTATATTGCAGACTGTCCATGCGTCTTTCATTGACTTCCCAAAATGTTTAATTGCCTCTTCAAAGTTCTTATAATCACTCTTTGTCCATGTTACATTGTCACAGAACATGAAGAGTTGATCAAGAGACCTCCACACCTCTGCCTTCACATTTCGTGCTTCCCCATCTGCCTCATGATCTTTCACGGCATTATGGACTTGCTTCCACAATCCATAACTAATCCTTGAAACTGTTCTACCTTGCCTTACTTGCTTACTATTGTGTTTGGGTCGAGACAAGAATCTTCTTGCCTTAACACCACCAATAGAGGGATTGATTAGTACCTCCTTGCCATTGGTAGACTTTTTAAAATCCTTTGTTGTATGAACATCACCTCCATGCAAACCTATATCGGATAACACTTTTTCCAATGCATGAAGAGCATCCTTTCTATTTCTTTCGGGACGGAGTTTCCAAGCAAATCCAATATACAAAAATACCAATTTCTCAATAATTCGACATAGAGCATGCAATGTGCATATGTGAACATTGCATAGTGGAATGTCAAGAATGGCCTTGAAGTCAGGGTCAACTTTATCTCTATTAGGTGCTCTCTTCCACCATTTGGAATCCATTACTTGAGCTGATTCTTTGTAGTAAAGATAAGGAGACTTTGAGTTACCTCCTTTACTAACGTTATACATGCACTTAAGTGTTTTTAGATCCCCCGCCATATGCCACTCTACTTGAAAATCACCTTTTCCTGCAACATGGAGATTCTCTCCTTGCACTTGTCTTTTAATTATTCTTGGTATTTCCGTGTGGTGAAACACCCAATCTAGTGTTTCATGGTCTTCTGTCTTTACCTGTGATTATACAAAACAAAAGTCTTACTATAAAAGATTTGAAAACATTGACTAAAATCAAGTACGAAATAAAAAATGATCATACCTGGAATGAGCCCAACCACCATATGTGTTTCTCCGACTGCATACTAAAATACTTCAAACTCGCTTCATTCAATGATGTATCAAGTGCTCCATTCATCAATGTGATAGTAATCCTTTCCATTTTCTTTTCCTTTACAACCTCACACTCATCTAGTTTGATAACAAATTTCAAAATGCCTTTGCACTCTTCAAATATTATTTCATAAAACTCGACCATTCTTCTTTGAAGTTGTTGTAGATCTACAAATATATTGTTCCAAGGGTCATACACAGTGGTTCCTTTAGCACCATGAAATATTTCTTCAATATGGATATATGGTCCAATAAACTCATCTATACTTTCATTCAAATGACCTCTTATCTTCCACACTGTTGCTAGATTTGGCAGTAAAACTCGTTTAATCCTTTGATCTCTCAAAGTTGAGGATATCGCATGGAAAATCGAACTATATCCCTTCCTGCTAACTCCACTAACATCAAGAGCCTCTTGGATTGTAGTACCATCAACTTGATTATTGGATATAAAGTCCTCTACAACATTGCGTTTGATTGTTTTGTATTTTTTTTCTTCAATCAAACCTTTTGCTACACCACAAGAAAGCAATCCTTTCATTTGTTTAACTGGAAGAAGGTTGGGATCCATATTTTCTTTTGCAGGCTCCAATAGTTTCCTATAGTAACAATATAGTAACAACACAATATGCCTATATTATTCAACACTTCCAATCCTGTTTTGTATTAATGGACAAAATAGATATAGTCATTTGAGAGCATTTTTTAGTATAAAAAATAAAAAATTACAAACTAACCTTGCTTCCTGAATTCTTCGCTTGCATCCACCAGTCCCAGCCTTCAAATTTGCAATGTTTTTAATCTTCCTGCTTCGTTGTCTGTCTCCAAGCATGGTTCTCTTCCTTCTTGATCTTGTAAACTCTTTTTTACTCTTTGAATGCTCCTCAATTTCATTCTGCAACTGCTGCTCCAATTTTACACGAATAGCTATCTCTTGAATCCTGGCTCCCTTTTCTTGTAGGTACATTGTTTTATATGTTTCTGCAAATGCAGACTGTGCTGAAATATAACCAAGAAGTCCATTTTGTCCATCGCCCGCAAACCTCAGTAGTGTGGTTGGATTGACAAATGGAGGTGTAGAGTTTTTTACTAGACATTTTGGATATATACTTCCATCACACCATAAGTCAATATGTTGGAGCCCTTCTCTTCTCATATTTTCCCGTTGTTGAGCATTTAGCACCGTATCCTTTCGTCTTTTTTGTGCTGGAGCATATTGTTCTTCTAAGTCGATGTGAAGATGGTATAATCGCTTCTTCTGAGATTGTAACTCACTAGTATCGGCCATTTTTTGTGCTTCTGAGGTTGCAAAGTTGGCTTGTCAATCTCATAGTCTTTTTGTAACATGAATTGTGGAAGTGTGGCGGTATCCATACAATCATTAAGTTCAGTGAGATGGATTCTTTATGAGAGGCCTGCACCACACGTCGTCAAAAGAGATACGAAATCTTCGAGAAACAAAAAAAATTAAGGAGATATTTAATGCAAAATCGTGTTAGTTAGACAAAAGATTATCTTATTCTTTTCTGAACTGACAGTTCAGTGGTCCTTACTGACAGTTCTGAGCCACGTTTCCATATTTTATTATTTTTGAGATCTTTTAGGAGAGAAATAAATCAAAAAATAGTGAATTTCTTACAAGGCCCCAAAATGAGCTCCCTTTTTCCCTAATGCCATAATCCTAGGAGCCGCTTTTACAAGTCGTCACTCTATCACAGAAGTAAGAACACGATATCGACATTAAGAGCCATGTATGTCTAGTACTCGCATGCATACTTAGCCACCAGGCAGCACTACCTTACTCGTTTCACTCTAGAGTCGCTTCCTTGTCCATCACACTAATCATGCCACGAGCACACCTACGTTCACGATCGAGAGAGATCAAGTTCTCAGATGACCACCTTCATGTGATTCACCCCGTTGAATGACATCCATAGGAAAATCCATAAACCTATGTGATATCTTCACAAGTTTCCACAAACAACACATATGCATTACATAAATATAACACCCAAACAACAATTTCAAGACATGGATTCAAGCAACATGCATCATCTTCATATTTAAAATAGTGTAAACCATCTCAAACTCGATGAGACATCATAGCTCTCCAATTGAAACTCCGAGCATTTTCTCCAGCCGCATATATCTTGGCGAGGTCATCTTAAGGTTTTTCCTGTCTAGCTTGGGATTATTCCAGATTTTCTTTACGATAGAGTCTTTCATGTACAATAAAGGGTATTTCTAAGGTCAATCGCTGACTTTCTAAGCTCACTGACTTCTTAAGGTTTTTCCTGTCTAGCTTGGGATTATTCCAGATTTTCTTTACGATAGAGTCTTTCACGTGTACAATAAGGGTATTTCTAAGGTCAATCACTGACTTCTCTTATCTGAATTTCATCATCTTGAGATCTTTAAATGTTATATGGTTATTTCTTAGTGCACTTTTACATACATAAGTTTAGGAGTCTTCTTTTACTTGTAAGTCTCCAAAATAGTTTAACCAATTTCAAATTCATACTTTTCTTTTGATTAGGCTTCATCCCCTCTTGTCTATAACTTGTGTGACAATCCTACTATAGACTTAAGGATTCTCTCTCTATGTCTTGGGTCTTCTCTCTCTAGACCTAGGTATTACATACAAGCTACTCTCCTCTTGAACATTCTCTCGCTTTAATCGAGACACTTCAAATCCTTATTTCTTCTTTGACTTTTATCTTAACCTTCCAAATCATAGTTAATGACCTTATCCTATCACAAAAGTGTATTTAAATTGTGCACATATGCCTTTTCCTTCTAGCTTCCTAGAGAGAGAAATTTGTACTAAGCTTGCTAATGTTAAACATATAAGGTCCACATACTAAAAGGATATTAGTTGATTAAAAATTTTGGGTTTTTAGGATAAGGTGCAAAACCTTAGCTTATCCCAAAAAATAAAATAAATACCAAAACTTAGTTACTTCAATTTATTGTACTCTTCCATGAGTGTAATGTGTGAACTAGATCAAAATGATATGTAAGTGCTAAAAACAATGCAAGTACATTCCCTAGAAAAAAATTCATGGATTTCTCAAGGTTTAGGGAGCCTTTATATACTTGAAAATGACGGTTAACCACTCCATAAGCTCCCCTAGTTAACTCAAGGTAGGTAGTCCACAATATCTATGCAGCTCCATCTTAATATTCATGTAGCCTCTTATTTTTTCATGCATCCAACCACTTCATATGCATCTACCTCTTAGATCAAGTTAATTATCTTATTTATACATGATTGGAGTTTTTTATTAGCCTACATGATTATCTGTTTATTTTATACTCCAAAAATTAGACCTAAGATTTTGCACTTTACCATCTAACATTAGACTTTAAAATTTATCCATTTAACCTTAGCCGAATTAAAATGTGTACTCTCTTCTATTTACAATTTTTGCCAAGGCTAATGCTTATACACCCTATTGTTTTATTTTTCTTAGAATAACTCATTTATTTCTTTCATAAATTTTGATTATTATTTTCTTCTCTTTTTAACTCTAATGTGTACAGGGGTGTCCATAGAAAGGCCCAAATAAATTTGTGCGTATACCTAGCTTAGTCAATTAACTTTTAAAAAAATCTAATTTATTATCTCAAACTCACAACTCTCTACACACCTTCAAAAAAAATCACATTCTCTCACTAGAATGTGCACCTTAGAAAATAATACCTCATTTAAATTATGGCATAGGAAGAAGGGTCTTATAACCCTAATTCCATCATGGGTACTGAATATGACAAATATCTATTAAAATATAGCTTTATGCCAAAAATGACTTGCCATCATACCATTGAGTTTGATATTTGAGCATTAGAAACCTATCTTTAGTCAATACAAACCATTAATCTATCTCTAATGAGAATGTTCAACCTTGTTATTAGTTCTTTTCACCCTATAGAACCACCTTGGGCACCCATCTAGACACCGCCCCATAAGCTTAATCACTTTGTTCGCAGTGGTGTTCATATGGGCCTCGATAGTTTCTAACTCACCTACGACATCGACTAGCCATCATTTCATTGATTCTCATTTACCTAAACTGACTCATTCATTGTATTATGATGGGGATGATGAGGTTGATAATGTTGTATTACACACACACATGATGATATTGATGTATTGCATACACATGCACATGATTATAGTGATATTATACGTGCACATGATGCCACTAACACATATGCACATGATGATGATGTATGTGATAGTGATGTGTGTGAGTCAGATCATGTGGGCATGATCTCGATGGTAGAGATGGAAGTGAGCATACCGAGCATCGACACTTCTATGCCTATCATCCTTCCTATGGATCGTGTGGACAGTCTAGTTGATCGTGGTGGCATTCTAGAGGATAGTGTGCATTTGATTAGTGATGTATCGATTAGCACACTTGAGGTTAATGATACTCCGCATACGAATGACAAAGACCCTATGAGCATAGACCTGAGTTCCTAGTGCTAGGTTCCTAGTGCTAGATGCATTAGGCTATTCTTTTGGGATTCCTATTTGTGGAGATATCGCTTTGACGACCACTACTCTCCTAGTATTCATAGAATTTTTGGTAATGTTCATGTGGATAGAGTTCATGTATTTGAGCATTCAGGGATAGTGCATGAGAGTAGTGAGGTTTTTTCTCTGGTTAGACCTCGTAGGAGAGGCAGGATTACGCATAAGGATCTAGAGAGCTTTATATTTGATTTAGACATTTTTTTAGATCCAATGATTAGAGAGGTTGCCCTATATTGGGATATAGGTTATACAAGGATTCCATTGATGGACACATACCATGATCTTGATGACTTTAGAGATTATGAGGATGACATGGTCAGTGATTGGATGGATGATGCCACTTTCTTCTCATATGTGGATACATTATCAATATTAAGTGATGATGATGCTTATTGATTTGGAGGACCACACATATGTAGAGAGTTTCACACATGAGGACATGCACATTTTGGATCATGCCTATATACACATTCATGTAGTGGATCATGCCTCAGATGATTCAAGCTATGCTATATTGGATGATGGCATTGGTTCACATGAGTTTTTGCGCGATGTCGACTCTAAGATGTGTTTATTTCAGCTTTCATAATTGTCTACACAACCCTAGTTTCTTTGGAGCCGGGACATTCATCGTCAGATGCATCATATGCCACTTAGGATGTATGGTAGTTGATTACATGGCATACCATTCAAATGCACTTGTGACATCTATTGGTCTTGATCAACATGGACCATTCGACATTCCAGATAGGAGTTTTGCTTCCATTTGGTGGATACCCTGGAGTCAGTTCCATGTTTTAGTCACAAGGATGGGCTTATGAACTATCCCTCGAACTTGAGCTTTCCTTTTGACCCAAGAGCTATTCTCACATTGGATTTGGAGTCCGTGATTTATACTTCATTTATCCATTTGATCCAGGAGGACTTATACCTAGCCTTGTCATCGACATTGGCTTCTTACATCTTTCATTTGACCCTGTGGGATATTCGGCTACTTTCATCATCGATAACGGTCTCTTATACTTTTCCTTCGATCCAAGTGGGAGATTGCTTCATCATCAACGGGAGACCTCATTCTTTCTTTTGACCCTAGGGAGTCATACTACTCATATTATGGTATTTGGGTCTTCCATGATGACAATGGCTTATATCATGATTTTTGGCTTCCATACATAGCCTTTTGTATATGTTTAATTTTTGCACGACCACCCTTTGATTTCGAGGGGATGGTTTGTAATGAAGCAACAACTTTAGATTAGTTCTAGAACTATGGTCATGGGCTCAAGTATAAAAGAGGGCTCATAGAGACCACTATTGTATCTTTTGTCATCTTTTGGACATATTATGATATTTGGTCATCATGGCTCTTGGAGCCTCATGGCTTTCATACCTTGGCTTGTGGAAGGTTATTTCCATCCTCTTGGTGGGAGGTTAACTCACTTAGACATCAGGGCGATTTGTATGAGATTGTAATCTCGTAATGATTATCTCATATCTCAGCTTTATGATCACTTCATTTCAATAGTGGTCCAAAGTGATCAAGCTCAGCAGTGCATGCAAAGTGATCAAGCTCAGCAGTGCATGTCGTCCTAGTCTAAGAATCACAATCGTAGTGCAAGGAGATATATATTGATGATGTGGCACTAATGTGTTATCTTGTGTTATATAATTTGACATTTAGAATTATGCATAATATGTGAAAATAATTCTATGATGTTATTTTTTTAATGAAAGAAGTGCGTGTGTCAACTTGTTTAAGTGATGTGTAGAAGTAAAATGCTTCAATTATGGTTGCATCAATTCACAACGGCTCCATAGGTCCAATGGTAGGACGAAAGACTAGACCCATGAAATTGGATAGGACTAGGCTAATTCTATGGATCTAGTCCAAGTAAAAAAAGGATCAAACATTGAAAAGTGGGTAGTAAGGTGGATCCAAGTTGCAGGTACTTTCCAAATCAAGACCAAATTGTAATTCAAAACAAGAAACTTGGGATGAGTAGTCTAGACCAACAATTATAAACAAGAATAGAAGAATTGTCTTGATAATCGAGACATTAGGACATCTTGTTGAGCCTCAAGGAACTGCTCGATGTTACCTGCTTGTGAGAACTATAAAGGGAAAACACGTGGAAAAATTACACTTTTCCTTACGTTAGGATTGTTCTAGTAGTCTAAGGGGAGCCGATAGAATAGCCAGCATCAAGATATTGTGATATGAGGCCCCGAGTGAATCGCTCTACCCTTAATGTAATATTTGTTGCCACCAAAATATTATATAGATAGAGGGATAGGGATACTTTTGGAATAACTCTGTCTTTTGTTTGCATAATCTTGTAATTCTCTCTTTACCCCATTCCCCTAACCTCTATTCTAGCTTCTTACCTCTCTTCGAAGTCCATTCCATATTACCATTCTATATTAACATCCGAGCTTATTGGTGTGGCCTACTCTACACTATTCCGGAAAGATGAACTCCAAAGAAGTTACTCCAAGAGTGAAAGGATTGCTTCCATATGTTTTTAACATACACAGGAGTGAGAATTGCATGGGGAGTTCGAGGCAACATGGTCCCCATTGTATGCATTAGTGTGCCATCACATGTCATCACGAGACAAACTTCCGGCCTTAATGGGTACATTAGAGAAGGGATTTGAGGAAACTTTGTGTGCCGAAATATAGTTTTGAAAAGGCAAGGAATATAGAAAAAGGGAAAATGCTGGATGTTTATTATAAGGGAAAATGCCTGACATGTGCAACAACCAGAGTATGGATGGTGATCATGATGCATCATCAATCCAAACGATGTGTGAGCTGAAAGCCCTTGGTTTTCATGAGATTATTTATAAGAGTTGGTGCGGATGAGAGAATGCATGGCTTGGCTTTGGAATCTGGAACACAACAATCTAGACCCATCATGACCGCTGCCCATAAGTCTTGGATAAGCAATCCTGCCCGTCCAAGCCCTCGTGGGAGATTATGACGTGTGAATCCAGCCGCCTTACTTTGTGGACCTAACTTGTTCCACAATTGATCATAGCCCATCATTCTGTCTAAATATCATATGCTTGCAATTGCTTCTTCACACTCCAAAATTTTTAAACTTCAAACCTCATAGTAAGAAAATCTACATCAGAAACATGCTTTCCACACAATTGGATGGACATTTTGCAGCAGCAAGCTCCCAATCCCTTTAAATGCCTAAAAGATGTACCAGAGAAACACCAGGATGGCATCAAAATATATCCCAAAGCCATCCATAGGGTATGAGTTAGTTAACTCACAAGGTCCAAAAAAAAGTGGTAAAACGTATGTATGTAGAGGTATGTTTTACCTTAGCTCTCCACTAAGTTCCCAACTGTTGGCTGATTCTTTTTCCCCAAAAATGTACCCAAAGAAGGTAGTATATGCTTCCTCTTTTTCTGCACCATTGCTTGATCAGATAATGTTCTAGTTTCCTTCTCCAAGGCGGGGGGCATCTTCATGTTCAACATCTGGGCTAAAGACTCTGCTGGTTGAGCATGAGAGAAATACATGGGTTGACTCTTACCTCCCATCTTTAGGGAGTCTTTCTGAGTTGTCAGGGTCTCCTCCCACTTCGTATAAGGTTTCTTCTCCCTCCACCGCCTTATTTCGCTCTCCACAGCTAATTTGGCGGCTCCTGCCATCTCTGCTCTTTGCATTGCTTGCTTTGTGTTGCTCTTCATCATGTCAATGTCGTCATTCAAGATCTCAAGTCTCTGCTGCAATTCCAACTCACCCACCTTCACCGCTTCTACCTGTGCACTGGCCGCTGCCACCCTCATGTTTGCAAGCTCATCAGCCTCGTCTACTTTCTTCTTCATTGTATCATACTCTTGTTGAGATATCGTAATACCTGCCCCCGCCTCTACTCCTGAAGCTCTGTCTACGCTTGCTTTCTCGAACAAATATCTGAATCTCTCAAGAGCTGCATCCTCCTCATTTTTTGCTGCCTCAGCGGTCTTGAGGGCCATCTGTAGCTTGCACTCTGCGCTAGTCATGGCAGCTTTAGCTTGCTCTGCATCTGCTTTAGCTTTGCTTGCTCCCTCTTTCAATGTCTTTGCATTACCCTTTGCTTCCTCAGCTTCAGCTGTGATCTGTTGCAAGGTTTGAGAAAGACCCAACATGGCTTCATTTGCTTTGGCCTCAGCTGCAATGGCAGCCTTCAGCTCAGCTTTCGTCCTGGAGAGCTCCATGGTTAGAGTTACAACTGCTGCACTTGCATTTGCCTCCCTTTCCCTCAGATCCGCTAGTTCTTTCCTCATGGTTTCCAACTCAATTTGGAGGGCTTCCATGCTAGCCTGCAGAGAAGCTCCATTTTCCAATGCCTTTTCAAGCTCTCTTTTAGCCATGTCAAGCTCAATAGAGAAAGCATTCGAAGAGGTTCCGGCACTACTTGCTAGCATCCGTGTCTTCTCAAGCTCTGATCTGGCATGCTCAAGATTTGCAGACGCCTCAGATGCCGCCCTAGCAACCTTTTCTTCAGCTTCTTTGGCAGCTGCCAGTTCCCGCCGCAATCTAATCAGCTCCTCAGTTGCAACAGCCAGCTTAATCTCCAGCTCCTGAACAGCAGCAACATCCTGCTCGGCTGAACTCAAGCTTTGATGGAGATGCTCAGGCCACCTCTTGGCTGCAAGAAAGGCTGCCCTCTCTTTGCTTGCCTCTACGCAAGCCTGTTTTACCAAGACAAGAGACTCATTGGTTCCTGAGATCTCATTGCTCAATTCCTCCACTCTTCTAGCATTGATTTCAGCTGAGGTGAGGGCATCTTCAGCATGTCTCAGAGCATTTTCTTTCTCATTGAGTGAAGCCATTAGTTCTTGTTGGAGTTTCTCCAACTCCTTCTTTGCCGACTCCAATTCAGCCACAGCTGTCATGTGCTGCTCTTGTGCAACTTTTAGCTGGACCTCCCACACAACATGCTTTTCTTCTGCATTTGGAGTGTTTTGTTTCATCCCATCTTTGTTTGTGACATCTAGAACTTCTGTTTGCTTTGAAGAACATGGCTCTCCCAACACCTTTACCGTCTCTTCTAGAAGTTTCTTTGAGTCTCTCAGCTCTGCGAAAGCCTTCACTTTAGCTTTCTCTGCGTCTGTCAATTGAAGCTTCACATTGGCTAGCTCTTCTTTCAACTGGTGAAACTCCGCTTCCTTGGTACCACGTTTCTACAAGAAAGCCATTGGTCAAAACAAAATTTCTCTCGAAAAAATTGGCATGCAATGCAAGCACAGATTCAGGATGCCATACTTCAGGCAATCTGAATTTCTTGACATCTGCCTTTTCATCAAACAAGCTCACAGCAGCCTTCACAGATTGGAAACGTGAGGTTGTGTCAATCTCTGCTCTTTCATGCTTGGAGGGATGAGAGAGCTGAGATACATCGTCTGCCATTTAAATCTCTCTGGCAAGCCTAGCACAAACACAGACATGTGTGGCAATTAGAATCATGAAAGCACGTGTCATTTGAATGCAGATTATGGTGCAGGATGAGCATTAATTTTCATGCCAGATAAACATTAACATGCCATCCACATCATAGTAGCCAAGGATTTGCTGCATTTACCCGAGAAGTAAAATGCAGCAGCACATTTTAATGATGATATAATAATAATACTTATAACAATAGTAAAGTTATCACCATCATCATCTTATTTTTGAAGATGCTGGATGTGCAGGCCAAAGACTGAAAAATAAAAACAAGCAAAGCAGTTCTTCCCATGCCTTGCAAGTGACATGAGGAAAATTTTGAAGCATGCCATGGCAGGCCTTTTTGAAATCACCACATCAGACTTTGACACACATCAATTTAAATTAAAGTGAAAATGCCAAGATTTTCGAAAATGGTTCGCCTTTTTTTTGCTTTTTTTGCAAAATAGGCTTCACATGGACAAATTTCAACAAAATATTGTCAGAAAAGCAACGAACCTGGTCTGACTTTTCAATCAGCTTGTGTGAAGAACTTTGCTCTTGTACACAAATGTGGCTGTGACACGGGACTCCTCTTCTAAGTCCGGACCAAAAGCAGAGCTTCAAGGGCCAAATAAGAGTATTTGCTGTGATAATGAGCAAGTAGAAGAGCTAGAGGGATCAGGGTTACGTTTAGGGCACTAACAAACAACCCATTCCAGCATAGGAAGGCCAATTCATTCAAGTTTTTCCATACAAAACTTGCACAGAGAAACCCTACCTAATCTGAGGAAACTTGAAGTTGAGGAAGAGTGAGAGGGAAGGGTAAGCAACGTGCGATTGCAGAGAGAAGAGAAAGGAGAGAGAGTATTCCATGAGTGCAGTTGGAGAAGACGATTCCTGGCCTTGAGAAAGCAGGAAAGCACAATTTTATGCGTGGCTTTGGTCAAGGAGCAAGGTGATGCTTTCCTTGCTATGTGTGGAGATTTTGCATGTGATGCGCTCTGCATCTGAGTACGTTCTGTCTGAACGAGCGCCGCAATTAGATTTTTTTTTTACTTCGGCATAAAATTTATGAAAATTTCAATCCATTTAGTGTATTTTTTGGGTTTGTGTATTCTCCAAAATTAATAAATTTTCTGGTTTCCAAAATTAATAAATTTTCTGGTTTGTTTTAAAGAGAAATCTTAAAATTTTAAAATATGGGTACGTCCCTTTGATATGTTAGGGTCTCTTTTTTTTTTGGGGGGGGGGGGGGGGATGTAAGTAATGGTGCACTAGCTAGTTGCTCAAGGAAGGTCCCTCTCGCCCAATATATGTAATCATTTTGTGGCATTTTGCTTCTAGAATTTTAGGAAGTGGATATAGGGGCTAGGCCGCCCCACTACATGTAATCATTTTGCAACATTTTTCTTCTAATTTTTTAGAAGTGGGTACCCACTCTAGCCTTCATATTATATTACTCAAATCTCAATGAGCCTACTCAAATACTTAGGTAGACAGAAGCACTTCGAAATTCCCACACTTGCCCAGGCAACCTACCGACATTTCTTAATGTCAAGTTGTTGCTAATTTCTAAACAAGTTGATTGACTAAGTACTTGTTGCTTGATGTAAAAAAATACTAATCAAGTTGATTGAACACTAAATCGGGTGCTTAATGTCAAGTTGGTACTAACCAACTTGACTTGTGATGTTATGTGGTGCTTAATGTCACGTTGTGCTGATTGGCCAAGTTGCTCATCAAACCATTGACTTGTATAGACAAAGCTTGATGAGCTTGGGGGCTTCACCTATAAGAAATGTTATGTATCACGTGCATTCAAGGGGTATTTTTAAAACCCCTTACACGTACATACTTTAATGAATAAATGACTCCTTTTTTTTATTAACTTATGATATTTTTTTTCAAAATTAGTATAAAAAACACCTCTTATAAATGTAATTTTGTAACTTTTTAAATTAATATACCCCTTTTGATGAACTCACGTGCTACACTCACATATTTTTAGGTGAAGCCCCCAAGTTGATGAGCATCAACTTCAATAAACAATGAAGGGAGGTGCCAAATTCACATGGCTAAATGTAGCACAAGATGCTCTACTTCTATTGCAATCAACCCAAGGTGTCAAGCCCTCTAAGGTAATGCCATTGAACCCAATTGCAAGCAACCCAAATTCACATGGCTAAATGTGGCACGAGATGTTCTACTTCTATTGTAATCAACCCAAGATGTCAAGCCCTCTAAGGTAATGTCAATGTGTGTGTTTGTATGATCGGATCATGTTGGCTTGTGTGAAACATTCCTTAAAGTGGCATCAATAATGACTAAAGGCTTCAAGTCCAAGGTAGTGTTAATGGGTGGTAAATGCCTTTTGTTGTCCCAATTATTGGAATCATGCATATAATTAAATCACACTCAATCACCTCACTACTTTTCCTTGCCTATTTTGAGGTGGCACTATGCTTACTTATTTAGTGTATGTAGAATTTATGGTGTTTACTTGCATGCATCACTATCCCAATATTATGTGGGCATATTGATCACTAGCATCTCAAAGAGTCTTTGCAAGTGTGTTTTATTCAAGGTCCTAGGCAACTTTGTGGACGCACATGATGATATGCACTAATGCCACAAGGATTATATTTGTTTAAAGCTAGAAAGTTATTCTGGAAGATAATGTCCACATTTTGTCTCTATCTCACATCAACATCAATAAAACAACCCCCCTATCTCTTGAATAATATATTACTACTAGCCACAAAACAACTCTTTGTGTTAGAAAAGCATTGACAAAGTCATTGGTAAGATGGCTTGGATGCATTCAAGATGGCTATGTATGGATACCTAGGGTTACACAAAACCTCCTAAGCAACTACACAATTGCTCTTAAAAAAAGAAGGTGCTAAATACACTTAAACAAGTAAGATAACATGCAGAGCACTACCACCCATCCAAGTATACGCAATTGCTAAATACACTTAAACAAGTAAGTTAACATGGAGAGGCTACCACCCATCCAAGTATGGTATGATTAAAAGAGCACAAATGAGAGATATGAAACACTGAGTTGAAAACCAAAAGTGTTATGTGCATACAATTGCCAAAGTGCACATGATGGTGAAGCACATTAGATTTGTGTAAAAAATAAGAGCTGCATACGTGGGAATAAAAGTGGCTAGCTCACCATATCAATGTCTCATGCGCATGAGTCTCCAACTTAAAGGCTTTATTACTACTCCAAAATCTTGATGGTAGAGTGGAAAACAACAAATTACCACAAAGGAGCAGTTGCCAACTCTTTGAATGACTTGATTGTATATGAAGAATCTATGTATCCTCATCATTTATAGATCCTTTTATTCAAAAACCATATGGAACGTTAGCAATAGCTAGAGTACAATCATACTTAGGAATGTCCTTGACCATGTCGTTAACATCAATTTTGAAAACATTCCATTCCCTCAATACAAATGTTCTTATTGTATTTTTCTTGCCTCTCGTCGCTCTTTTTCCAACCTAGGTTGTTACTCCTTTTACATACACTTCTTGTAGTCACTATCCGAGCCTACATGTTTCACATTGTACATGGCCAAAGGCCTACCATTGTAACAAAAGCCGGCCCATATAAGGCTTGAGTTTGTAATGAGAATAGGTTTTGTGCATCCCATAAGTTTGGGTAGTTGGACAAAGCCCAATTATATATAAGTGACCTGGAAGTGTGGAAGGATTTTTAATAGAATCTACATTAAAGCTCAAGCTTGGGAGCTCCTTCATTCTTGCTTGTCTCTTAATCTCTTCTTAATTATTGCATGCTTTCATGTTAATTTATCATTAGATATGGAGTCTTGAGGAGTTGCTTACTTACATGTATAAGTGCTTGAGTGTGCGCGCGTGCGTGTGTGCACGTGCACGCTTGAGGTAAGCTTGTTTAATTCTTGCTTGTGATTAACTAGGTGTGGAGGGTAATTGAGAGAGAGAGAGAGAGAGAGAGAGAGAAGAGGAAGCCTGTTATCTTGTCTCTCATGAGAGTAGGTTACAAAGTTCCAAGCATTGGATTGGTAGAGCTTGGGGGTTTGACCACCCTTGATGTTTCCATTCCCACATTCAATGTGCTTTCACGCTCTAGACGGGTTATACTCTTTGGGGGTTTGACCACCCTTGATGTTTCCATTCCCACATTCAATGTGCTTTCACGCTCTAGACGGGTTGTACTCTTTGGTGAAGACAAAGCTTGTTGTGTGAAGCTACAACTTGAACAAGAGGCACCCCTACTAGGGACTAGAGCTAGTACTAGAGTGGAATAGAAACATTCTATTAATCCATTGTTTGATTTAATTTGCCCATGAGTTGTAAAACTTGTGGTAGAGTGATTAGGTGTTGAATTGAAGGTGTGTTTAAGTGATTAGGAGAGAAGAATGTGTGATTAGATTGAGCTTTTCCTAACCCATAACCCTTCTTGTGTTTTTTGTTGTTTTTCCTTATTGGTGGAGATGAAGGTTCGCAATCTCACTTGTGAGGCTTTTCCATTAACATCTTAAGCATTAGATTAGGTTAAATAGGCTAAACTAGGAGATTTCCCATTATGTTCAAAGGGTAAAAATTAGCCCATTCTTTCAATTCATTCATAATAATAATTCATATTGATGTTTGTATACTAGAGTAACCATATTGGAATCATACCAAGCTAGGTACCAAGCAAAAAACCCCAAAAAACAAACTAGAAAAATGTAAAGTTGGATCATTTCCCAATCGAATCATTTCAATCCTACTAGTAGGATCATTTTAGGTAGAATCATCCAATCCAAGTCTAAGAGTTGGATTGATTTGACCACAATCGTTGACGTCTATAGGCGCATTAATAAGCAATTAACTACTCATAATGATCATGAACATGGGAGTCCATGCCAGTGTACCTGTCTATAGGGAATATTTGCTGACAATGCAATAATTGCAATCGAGGCGCCACCTGCTAGACACTTACAATCGCTAGACAGTTGAATCGTGTGACGGGTTCAATCACGAATCCAAGTTGTTGAGATATTAAGTTCAACTAATGCTGCGTAGACATTGATAAACCACCTGGGTGATAGTTTCCACATTTATACTATTGGCATGGTTGGTGAAATTATAATTGATATGCCACTAGTGGATGATAGGTTGTGTGACAGCCACTTTGGAGTACTAGAGTTATGGCATCATTATAGCGCCAGCTCATATAGTCGGGTTCACACTAAGGACCAACCATTGTATGTTATTATAGGAGCATACTTTTCCTTTATGTATGTACTCTTATCTTTTAGTTATATGGTTTTAGAGAAGAGAAGAAGATAGAAGAAAATTCAGCCATCCATCTCTCTCTTGTGTCTTGCACTCTCTTGTGTGTGTGTTTGCTTGCAAAGGAACTCAAGCTTTCCCTCTCCTCCCCATTCTCTTTACAAGTCTTAATGCTTGAGTCAACTAGGATCGGTACTACAAATCATTCAAGGTTAGATCGTACCAATCGCAAAAGTAGGATTGTCTAAGTTTTTGAATTGTTCGAATCGCTTTATTAGAATCTTTTTTTTGAAATTAGTTCTAGTAGAATCGTTTTCGACAGGAATCACTTTCAAACAAGGAGGATCATCAGGGTGAATCGCCCAAGTAGGATTGTCGATCCTACTAAGGGTAAATTCCAAAAACATTAAAATTATTGAAAAAAAGGGACCTCAGCAAAACAACAAGTGATTCTGGCATTGGAGGTTCTTATGCATTTATGTTAGGGTCGAATCATTGTGACTTCATACTCTAACCCAACTTTCAAACATGAAACTTGGCTCGAAGGAATATTAGGAATCCTTCACAATGGAGGATATACTAGATGAGGATTGTGGGGCATTCGCATAATTTAGCATCTAAACTCGAATATGGCTGAATGAGACCGTGGAGTGTTCAGAGGTGAGTCACAGATGGAGCCGAAAGGCCTCAAGTTGAAAGACCAATGGACAAGAGAAGGGCCACAAGAGAACAAGTTAGAGGCTAGGCTAGCAACACCAAAATTAGTGAAGTGTATGTCTTACAACATTACGGCTTTCCATGCAACTAAGCAAGTCCCAATATTCATTGGAAACTAATGGGATACTCCTGATGCCATCCATGTGCGGAATTAATCTCAACCTCTTGGGGCAACCCACGAGTATCCCAACAAGGGACATCAAGAAGGTTAGACCCTTGGCCATGGCCGATGAGGTAGGAAGGCCTAAAAGATTGCAAGAAGCCTACCAGAGTTCAAATAGAGCTGGTAAGGACTCAAGTTCCTAATGTCATTGATGAATTCTTCTTGAGGAGTCTTAGAGTCGACAATGAAGGAATAGTGCTATACGAGGATGGCTCATGTAGTCTCTACACAATTATTGATATTCCTAAGAACTTGTAAGGATCATTTTGTAGCCATAGTTGGTAGTGATGTGTGTAAACACAATAGGACCAGCCAAGGCACTGTTTCCCTCTTTAGAAGGTTTTTTTCCCACGTGCTAATATACATCCATCTTGGGATATACTTATCATATTTGTATAGCACATTCATTATCCATCTAGCATCTCATTGTGTGCTTCCTTGAGCTTCTCCACTGTGTGTTTGTGTGTGTGTGTGTGTGTGTGTGTGTGTGTGTGTGTGTGTGTATGCGCGCGTGCATTCTTGCAACCCTATTTTCAACATTTGGTATCAGAGTATATGCTCCTCACCTATGTTGTTGTTGCCTATCCTTCACCCCATGTCACCTATTTTCTTGAATTGGATCAAGGAGCTCTTCTAGGAGAAAAAGAGGACCTTGAATTGCACAGTACTAAAATTTTGCGATCAAATTTTCCTGTAAGGTATGTTTTAGGGGCTGTTCGCACAGTTTTAAATTTTTTAGAAACATCTTCGAGGACTAGATTTGCATTGTTCTTCATCAGATTCTGGAGTAGTATTGTCATATCTACTATAGGTAGGTGTGTAAATACACGTGAAAGTATCATCATACACTCACCACACGTGAAAGTATCATCATACACTCACCACATTGGATCTTGTCTACGAGCTACACTTTAGCGACATCGATCTCTACATCTTACAGTAAAATTTCTACTCACTTTACAATGCATTTATTTCATACACCTTGTAGGTCTCTATTTTCAGTGGCCTTATATGCAACCACCTTGGTTGCATCAAAGAATAACTTATTAGCACTTATAGGTTGTGTGATTACTTGCTTGGGTATTATAAAAAATAGTAGATAGTAATGTATTTTGGAAGTTATTTTTTGAGGATAAGCTTAATGGGACCAAATACCTGTTATGGTCCTATATGATGGTGGCATGTATTGGTAGCCAAAGGGCTATGGAATGTTATGGTTAGTACTGAGAAACATCCTGGTTCTTTTGGTAAACATGATGTGGAAGGCACATCTTCAGACACGGACTTAACTTTACATGATGTGGAAGGCACATCTTCAGACACGGACTTAACTTCACATGCTTGCTTTTACAGTCGAGAGGAGTATCATTCCTCTCACATTTGGTCATGTAAGATTGCTAAACATGCTTGGGATGCACTTGCGTTATTGTACCAGATATGTAATGAAGCATGAGTTTCTTATCTACACAAGAAATTAGAGTCAAATCATATGAATGAGGGAGACTCCATGGGTGGATAGTTTCCTTACAAAAATCAAGGATTTTAAGGAGCAGTTATGGCAATTGTTGATGCTGAAGAATATCCTAACAATTCATTGGTGCCTACTATCTTGAATGCATTGCTGGACTCGTATCAAAGTTTTTCTTCTACTATTAGAAAGGCAATCTTGAAGTTTAAGGAGTTGGTTTTTGTGCTCTTGTAAGAAGAGAAATCAAGGAAAAACAAATCTGTCATGCATACACGAGATCAAGCTTTTGCTATCACTTAGCAAAGAGGCAAAGGTTAATCCTTTCCTTAGTCAAGGTAGTTACAAGCTAAAATTAGAGTCATCGGGCAAGCCTGTATATAAGGAAGGAGACAAGCCAAAGAAAAAGGAAAAATGTAACTATTACAAGAAACCTGGTCACTATATTAATGAGTGTAGGAAGTGGGTGGAGAAGGAGAAAAAGAAATACTCAGGTATGGCTGTAGTTGATGTGCTGCATCTAATGCAGAAAATAATGAATCTATAAACTATGCACATGATGATTGGGATTTGATTATGCAATGTAGTTTTGAACCTTTGCATAAGGATGTATGCATGGTTGTTACAGATATACATGTCTGGTATTTTGATAGTGGTGCTAGTAATAAGCACATTACTTCTTATTGTTTGTTCACTTGAATCTGTTCCACAGAGAAACACTATTATACGTGCAAACAACTCCTCGTTTCATGTAAAGGGAGTTGGTAAAATTGTTCTCATGATTGCAAATGGTGGAAAAATCACACTCTCAGATGTATTATATGTACCAGGGATCAAGAAGAACTTGTTATTTATCTACCATTACTAAGGATAGCTTAGTGGTTTAGTCTGTGGGGCAGATGTATTGTTCATGATCGTAGTGATAGCAATACAATTGTTTCTTCTAATATTTTGTCTCATGGCCTTTACAAGCTAGATGTATATGAAAGACAAAAGCATGTTATATATACAATTTCTACCACAAAAGCAATAGGTGATGCTAAGCTGTGGTGGCATGCACGCTTTGGTACTTGAGCTTTGGCAACTTGCTACATTTTCATAAGCATGACATGCTGTCTAAGCTGCCACATCTTGAATCCCCTATCAAATATGTTTGTGAGGGTTGTATTCTTAGAAAAATGTAATAGGCACCATTTCCCAAAGATGGTTCAACTAGAGCTGTCCAAAAATTATAGTTTATACACAGTGACGTATATGAGAACACTATCTATTGGGGGCTACCTCTATTTTGTCACATTGATTGATGATTATTCCAGACATACTTGGGTATATCAATTGAAATAGAAATTAGATGTTTTATGGTACTTTAAGTACTTTGCTATGGTTAAAAATGTTTCTACATGTAAGATTGGTATCTTGTGTACTGATTGAGGGGGGGTGTATATGTCTAAGGAGTTGTGCCCTATACACCTTAATAAAATGGTGTAAGCTGAACATAAAAATAGGTATCTCATGGAGATGGCACATTGTATAGTCAAAAGTCAGGAGTTACCTCATGGTTTCTATCTAGAAGGAGTCATGTGTGCAACATATGTTTTGAACAGGTGTCCTGTAAAGGCTTTGCGCATGATTATTCCTTTTAAAGCTTGGAATGGTAGAAACCCCTCTATGGCTCACTTAAGCATTTTTTGTTATCTTGCTTATGAACTTGTACTCGAGAAATTTTGCAACAAGCTTAACAATAAGGCTGTTAAATGTAGTTTTGTGGGGTATAGCTCAGAAAGTAAAGGTTACCATCTCTATCATCATGCTACTAAGTGGTTTCTTGTGTGAGTAGAGATGTTGCATTTATGGATGATGCAATTTAGCCCTTGCTTTTGTGTGTAAAAAACAACAAAATGTATGTTTGCCAGACATATTCAACACTCTCCTTCCATTGTTCAAGACGCATGGATGTAGAGCATTTGAGTACTCAAAGAAATACTAAAAATCAGCCCACACGTTAAAAATCGGCATGTTTTTCAATCCACAATTCAACCTATTGATGAGGCAAATGTGGATGATATAGTTGTGATGTGGAAAGAGGGGAAATTGAGTAAAAAAGTATTCCAAAATGGCTGGTGCAAACACTACATAATAGCAAATTGGTTGCTTCTTTACCTAATAGAACACATGCAAGTTCTCATCACGCATCTCATGTTGATACATGTCATGCTCTGTAATGAAGAGGAACATTTCTCCTTTGATGAAGCAAAGCAATCAGAACAATGGATAAGTGCTATGCAATTTGAATATGATGCTTTACTCAAAAATGATACTTGGGAGTTGTCGGATTTTGGCCTCATGGCAAGAAGGCCATTAGTAGAAAATGGGTTTACAACCTTAAATGTAAATCTGACGATAGTGTAAAGCGATACAAAGCAAGGCTTGTTACAAAGGGTTATGTACAAGAAAAAGGCATTGACTATGATGAGACCTTTACATCATTTTGTCGTATGACCACCATGTGGAGTATCATTATATCAACAACACATAAAGGTTGGAATGTACGTCAATTGGACATAAAAACTACTTTTTTGAATGGGGATTTGCATGAGGAGGTCTATGTATACCAACCTCATGGTTTTGTTCAGAAAGGTCAAGAATCAAAAGTATGCAAATTGAAAAAAGCTTTGTATGTTCTTAAACAAGCTCCCAGAGCTTGGTATGAGAAGATACATGCATACTTGGTTGCACAAGGTTTTTGCAGCGGTCCTATTGACAGTACCCTCTACATTAAGAGGACTAAAGATGAATTTTTGGTCATCCTACTATACATTGATGACATGCTGCTCATAGGCCCTGATGATGATCATATTTTAGCTTTTATAGGCTAATTTAGAGAGGTCTTTTGAAATGTCAAATCTTGGCCCCCGTTGCATTATTTTTTGGGCATTGAGTTTCGGTAGCATAATGATGGAATTGTTATGCTGTAGGCACAATACATAAAGGCATTGTTGAAGACTACAAACATGTTGCTACACCTATGGAACCTAGTTTGCAACTTAGCCTTGAAGATACAAGTGACCCTTTTGAAGATGCAGGTGACCCATTTGATGTTGGCTTGTATCAAGAACCTATTGGATGCCTTATCTTCTTATGTAACGCTATGCTTAACATTCAGTATGATGTCTTAGTATTGAGAATATTTATGCATAGCTCAGGTACAAAGCATTGGCAATCTGTTAAACTAGTGTTCCTCCGCTAGTACCTAAAGAGCACTAAGCACTTTGGGTTGTTTTATCCCAAGGGGGGTAAATCATAGCTGCATGCATTTACAGACTCATCAGTCTAGGCTGGATGTTATGGCATTCATGAGACGAGTGTCCCTGAGTGGTGTGTGTGTGTGTGCATTCCTGCAACCTCGTTTCTAACACATTTTGATTCCCTAGTGAGCAAGTGTTACTATAGCAAGCCACTGATCAAATGACATATGTTGATGAGGAAGGTAACACCTATATCCTAAGAAATCTCAAGAAGGTAATAAATATATAAAGATCTAGGTAGGGGGAGTTACACCACCCTTTGCCTATATCAGAGAAAAACAATAGCAAGAGGAAGGGAAGTAAGAGCCTCTCAGGAGGAAATCACTTTAAGAAGAGGCAGTCTAGAAAAGGAGTAAGACTTCTCATTCTATAGTCGGTAGATAGTACACCAACTTTCAGATTCCTTCTTTGTTGGACCTAATCAGAGAAAGGATGAGGGAAAATAGTGACATTCAAAGAGAGGAAGTACCTCTCGAAAGAACAAGGGTAACCACTCCCTTAGAGACAAGAGTACTTGCTTAAGGAGCCTAGGAAACCAAGAGACTACATAATCATGAACGGAGAGCTACGAACCTACTACTAGTGGGATATTGCTAGTGGGATACCCTATGACATATATGACCAATGTGCTCCCATAACCCTTACTAAAATCATCAATTGAAGTACCATTCTACATGTAGGTGGGACCATCCTATGCACATGTACCCCCAAAGCCAAACCTAGATACGTAGCCCGATGGCTCTAGAACCAATAGTTAAGCCTATAGAACTGAAATGGATCTAGAGTAACATATTGAATCAAACACATCAAACCAAGAATCTAGTATTCATTAATCATGAGATTAGTTATCAAATGGCTCATCACATGAATATACAAGAGAGAGAAAATCTATAAGTGCATGTAGCAAGAGAAGATGCACAAATAGCCTAAGTGTGTTTAACCTCTCACCAAGAGGATGGCTTTCAAGTTAGCCATCCTCTTGGTGAGAGGATGGCTTTCAAGTTAGCCATGAACTTGACCATGGAAGGCCAAATTTCCATTGATGGAGCCCAAAGGTACAAGATGACCAAAATTAGTAAAAGTGTCAAAAGATCCTACCAATGTACCCCAAGCCCTATTTATAGTCACTTTCTCCTTTTGCCCATGGGCCCCTATGTACATGTGGAAATCAAGCTCTATGGTTCATGACAAACCATCCCTTCCCAAAGATTTTGTTCTTAAAATCATACAAGATATTTACAATTGAATCACAATCTCAATGTAAATCCATGGGAAATAGAGAGGTCTTCAAAAATGCGCCTCAAATACATTTGGAATAGGGAAACCAAATGTAGTAAAGCTGGCAAACTCCTTCTCCAAAAATAGCATGTAGGACTGTTATGGCAGCCATGTTGTCGATGAAGCTTCCCTTGAAATTCTTCATGAAACCTCCATAAAAATGAGCTGCAAATGATGCGTAGCTACACCCAAAAGGGTCCCACATATTTGTCATCGAATCAAATGATCTTCCAAGTGTGTTGGAGTAGATTGGTAACCCCAACAATAGATCCAAAAACCAAAGCTGTCCAAAAATTACAGCACATATAAAACCTCATGATATGCCCATTCTTCACATAATAATCATGCCACTTGATCAAGGAATACTTCCATCAAGTAAACCATGTTGTTGAACATACTCCATTGATTGCCAAGTAAACCATGTTGTTGAACATACTCCATTGATTGCCAAGTAGCCTCATCTATGGGCAAGCGCTTCCATTTCACAAGGAATTCATCAATGTTCTGGTTCCTCAAAACCTTTGTCCTCTTGTCCACAATCCTCTCCGGCTCATAGATAATCTCTCCTTCTTCATCCATCGGTGGTAACTCTTCAATCTCTTGAGGAAGAGATCCCACAAACCTCTTAAGGTTGGATACATGAAACACATTATGAATCCTTGTAGAAGGAGGTAGGTCAAGCTTATAAGCCAGATCACCCACTTTCTTGACTACCAAATATGGTCCATAGTATCTATGTGCCAACTTGGAATTGGAAGACCCTTTGAGAATATTGTGACGGCTCTTAGGAAGCTTGAGCAACACATAATCACCTTCCTTGAACTCCATTTTACGTCTATGCTCATCCGTATTTGCCTTCATGACTTCTTGTGCCTTCTTCATATTATCCTTGCATAATTGAAGAAGCTATCTCATCCTTTCCAACTCTTCCTTGGCTAAAGGATTAACCATTTTATCCTCATGGAAGGCAATAGATGGCACATGCACTTGATACCCATAAAGAGCCTCGAAAGGTGATATCCCAATACTCAAATGCTTGCTTGAATTATGACAAAATTCAGCAAAGTAAAGCCATTCATCCCATGATGCTTGCATGTCATGACAATAGTGCCTCAAGTACACTTCAAGCCATTTGTTTGTGCACTCCGTTTGCCCATCCATTTGAGGGTGATAGGGTGTAGAAGGAGTGATTTGAGTCCCCAAGTTCTCATACAATGTCCTCCAAAAAGTGCCCATAAACTTGGTATCTCTATCACAAACTATGTTGAGTGGAAAACCATGTATCTTGAATACATGCTCCATAAATTGCTTGGCAATGTGAGAGGCCCCATAAGTAGTCTTGGAAGCAATAAAATGAGCTGATTTGGTGAGTCTATCCACCACCACAAATACTTGATCCCATCCATGCTTCGTCTTTGGCAAGCCTGTGATGAAGTCCATGGAAATGTGAGTCCATTTTCCATCCGGAATAGGCAAAGGATGAAGTAAACCACTTGGCAATTGGTGACTATCCTTATTCCTTTGGCATGACACACATTCCAAAACAAACTTCTTGACATCCCTCCACATGCCTTTCCAATAGAAGCTTTTGCTCACTTTGTCAAATATCTTGAGAACACCAAGATGGCCCGAAAGCGGTGAAGAATGCATCTCATGAAGCACCTTGGGAATGTAGGATGAGGTTGGAACCAAATACACCTTATCCTTGTGCCATAATAGACCATTCCGAAGCTTATAATGAGGAAATTCTTCACCATCTCCTTACCGTAATTTTCTGTAAATATGGGTAGCACTCTCATTGACAAGATACTCCTCTTATATCCCTTTTATCCATTCACTACTATACACTTCCATAATTGATGTCAAGGTGCAAGCCCACATTCTAGACAATGCGTCCGCTACTACATTGTCCTTTCCCGGAGTATAGGATATCTCAAAGTCATATCCTTGAAGCGTAGCCAACCATCTCTTTTGCTTGGGAGAAAGATTGGGTTGAGAGAGGAAAAATTTCAACACCCTATGATCACTTCTCACCTTGAAATGAGCACCATAAAGATAGTGATGCCATTTCTTGATTGCATGAAGTATAGCCGACATCTCTTGTTCATACACATGCAATTCCATCTTCTTCTCGGAAAGCTTCCTACTCTCAAATGCAATGACACCATGCTCTTGATACAAAACTGCCCCAAGAACTCTTCCACTTGCATCCGCTCTCACATAGAATGTCTTTGAGAAATCCGGACAAATAAGAATAGGAGCTGATGTAAGTAAAGCCTTGAGCTCATTGAAACTCTTGTCGGTAATGGCATCCCAAAAGAAAGCTTCCGTCTTAAGTAGATCGATAAGAGGTGCCGCAATCGATGCATAGTGCTCCATAAATCTTCTATAGAAAGAAGATAGACCCAAAAATCCTCTCAATTTAGTTGCATTAGTAGGGATTGGCCATTCTTTGACACATGCCACCTTCTTTGGATCAGCCCTAATGCCATTTTCTCCCACCAAGTGTCCAAGGTATTCAACCTCATTCACCATGAAAGTGCACTTGGTCTCCTTTGCAAACAATCTATGTTCCCTCATGACCTCAAAAACTTGCTTCACATGTACCAAATGCTCTTCTTTGCTCTTGCTATAGACCAATATGTCATCAAAGAATACAAGTACAAATTTGAACAAGAAAGGAGCCAACACCCTATTCATGAGTGCTTGGAAGGTGGCCGGGGCATTTGTGAGACCAAAAGGCATAACCATGAAATGAAACAACCCTCTTTCGGTCCTAAATGCCGTCTTCTCTTCATCACCCTCCTTCATCCTTATTTGATGGTATCCCGATCTCAAGTCAATCTTGGTGAAGAGCTTTGCCCCTTTTAGCTCATCAAGAAGATCATCGATGCGAGGTATGGGGTATCTATTCTTGATGGTTACCTTATTCAAATCACGGTAATCTATGCACATACGAAAGGAACCATCCTTCTTCTTCACCAATAGAACGGGAGATGCAAACGGAGATTGTGAGGGTTGAATGAGACCCATGGAAAGCAATTCTTGCACTTGCTTTACCCCTTTCCACCTTTGACAACCGGTAAGAAGGTTTGTTCACAACCTTTGCATTTGGCTCAAGTACAATGGCATGGTCGATTTCCCTCTTTAGTGGCAAACTCTTTGGCACTTGAAAAATGTCCTCATAATCCTTGAGAAGAGCTACCATATCCTTGTCTATGTGCTGTCCATTGCTATCCATCCCTTCTTGAGTGACATGCAACACATAGACTGTACCAAGAGTTTTGAGTTCCTTCTTGAGTCTCTTTGTGGAGTGATCAAAGAAAGCTCTTTTGGTGTATTTCCAGCCAATACCACAAGCTGTCCATCATGTGAAAAGCTCATAACACCTTGTTGAAGGTTCATGTGAAAATCACCAAGAGAAGCCAACCAATCACATCCCATAATCACATCAATGGGCCCCATGTCCAATACTACCAAGTCACCTTCCCAAGCATATGAAGAGGATAAACTCACTCTTGTTGAAGGGCAAAACAATTTGGCTTTTTCATTCTCTCCATTTGCTACTTGTACTTGGAAGGTTATGGGTAGCTCCGTCGGAGATAGTTTGAGAGAGTTGAGGGATTTGGAGTTAACAAAACTATGAGTACTCCCTGAATCTACCAAGATGTGTGCAACTCTCCCATTAATGGTGCCCACCAACCTCAAGGTGCTCGGACTCTTGCAACCCACCAAAAGCTCCTGTGAAATGGAACATACATGGGCTGCATTTTCTGTATATCCTGCATCTTTTAGCATATTATCCCTCAAAATGCATGCATGATCCCTTCCACCGGGATCGAAAGGAAACTCATCCTCTTCTTTGATAAAAGAATGACCTCCCAAGTCTTCTTCATGTGTCTCCTCGCTACAATCTTCAAACTCTTCCACATCATGAGATGACTCGGAATCGTCATCCTCATCCATAATGATCATAGTAGCCACCACTTTCTTTGATTTGCAAATGTGCCCGGGTGACCACTTCTCTTTGCATTTAAAACATAGGCCTTTGCTCCTCAATTCCTCAATCTTAGGATCATCCATCCGTTGAGTCTTCTTGAATGGTTGAGGAGGCTTCTTGACAAACCCATTGCTCTTCTTAGCATCATTATGAACTCCACTTGTGGACTGTCCACTTCCAAAAGATGTATGGAATTTGGAAGTGTAAGTGGATGTAGAAGAAGGTGGACTTTTTCCCACATTTGAAGAAGTATGAAATGGCTTATGAAAAGGTACATTGGGCTGAACCCTCTTATACTTTGGCTCATATAGCTCCGCCAACCTCATAGCCTCTTTGATAGTGCTTGGTCTTTGTGCCGAGACATCCGCTTTGATGTATGAATCTAGACCATGCACAAACTTCTTCAATCGCATGCCTTCATTGAGTCCATCCACAAACATAGAGAGCTTCATGAACCTCTTGATGTACTCCCTAACCGACATGCCCTTTTGTGTGAGTTCATACCATTCTTCATGGTATCGGTTAAGAACCAAAGGCGACACAAATGTCATATTCATTTCATGCTTGAGTTCTTCCCAAGTATGTGGCATAACTCCTTCCTTGAGCATATGTCTCCACCATTGATGTGTATAGTCTTCCAAATGCAAGGATGCAAAATGCACTTTGTCCCTTTCATTCTTTGGATAGAGCTGAAAGTATGTATCCAACTTATTCATCCATTCTTCCAACTCATGTGGGGTTGAACCATCACCCTTGAACTTAGAGAGTGAAATCTTGTCCTTTACATCCTTTGACACGGTTGACGAGGCATTCTCATGATGGTGCGAGGGATTGTGCTTTTGCATTTGCACAAAAGATCCAAGGAATTGTGCAAAATCCTTATACTCCCTCTTGAGGAAATTTGGCATTTCCATCCACCTATCATGAGCTTCTCTTTGTCTCTCAAAATGAATGACATATGTTCCCAATCAAGCTCAACCACAACATCCATATCATACACCTCCTCTTCAAGCATGGAGAACTGAATTGCTTTGGGATGCAAAGGTACTCTCCTCGGATCCCCAAAATTTGACTCCTCATGTCTGAATGTAGGTGCATGTTGCTTTCCATCCAATTGAGAAGAACCCGCTTGGAATGTAGTAGGCTTCATCTCCCGCAAGAAGGCCTCCTAGCATCCGCCATGAATCCAAAAGTGACATTCTTGGTGGAATGCTCATGTGTTACCTTGGGAGAAACCTCTTGTACCATGGGTAGCTTGCCTTCCCTACGGCCTTCAAAAACTGTCCCAAATTGCTTGCCTTCATGTAAAGCACCATGACCACTATCATAGGAAGGTTGGCTCATTGACCGAGCGACCCTCTCTTCCAAAACTTCCATCCTTGTAGCCATAGTGTCAAGCTTACCATTGACTTCCACCCTTGTAGCCATCATGTCCATCTTAGCATTCATTTCCATCAGCATTTGCATGATCGAATCGATGGGGATAGTATGCGAAGATTGTGGGGTGTGCTTATGGGCACTTCCGACATTCAACTCCTCATTCCCTTCTCTTGAAGTATGCCCAAAAGTATCCCCTTCTCTTGAAGTGTGCCCAAGAGTATCCTCCGAAGCATCCAAAATTCCTTGTTCCATCATTGCCTCTTCATCCTCTATCTCGTCGGAAGCCAAAGTGTTGCGCCTCGGTCGCCCTTTTGGCTTCGGTCCATGGAAACCTTCGGTTTCAGAAATTTGGCTCTAAATTGAGGTAGGATGTCCGATTGAAGTGATCTAAAGCTTGTTGGAGAGCTAATGAAGTGTACTAGACCACTATGCAAAGACCCGTAAGAGATGAGGTGTGCTACTGTTCTTTGTTTTAGGGTTTACAGGGTTATAGGGCTAAAACGGTATTTTGGATACAACTTGAGCTAGAGATATCCAAATGCAAAACTTTTTAGCTCAAATGGAGGCCTTCAATGAGTACTACAAGCCTATGTAATTGGATCTAGAAGACCTTCAAACCCCTGTCCTTTGATGAAGGTACACCGTCCTTTCGTCCTTGCTTTGCGCAGCGCCCATACCCTCACCTCTCAGCTATATAAACCCCCGGGGTGCTCCTCAGACGACGGCACGCATTTCTGTGTAGCGTATGCCCTGTCCGTACTGTCGTCCATCCTTGTGTAGCGTACTTGCTGAGCCACCCCTCTCACACCCCCTCATTTGGCTCTTTTCAGATAAGCCAATTTTCCTCCATCCCCCTCTTGCTAAGAGCCAGTGTCCTTAACTCTTCTCCCCCCCGTGTGAATAGACTTACAGAGAGGCTTGCAGCCACCCCTCCTAGCCCTCTCCACGTTTTTGCCTTTGCCCTTAAGGACATCTCACAATCCCCTCCCCCATTTGCGTAGACTTTAGTAAGGGTTTTTTGACTCAAGCGAGGGTTCGTGCGCCATATTCATTTGCTCATACGGTGAGCAAACGAGCTCGGAATTCAGATCCGACTGAAGCGTTTCGATCGCAGCAGCGAGCTCTACAAGGCGACACCTAAGATGGCCTCATCTCGGAGACAACAAAATATTGCCTCAAGAGGAGCACGTAACAACGAGATGGGGGAAGATGCGCCCAACGCGGCTCCATTCCTCCCTTTTCAAGCCCCTCAAGGAAACGGTGGCCAGGTTAGCTTGGTTAATTTTTAAAAAGAAGAGATTTTTCTTAAATTAGTGTTAATGAATGGTGTCTTTTCCTCTTAAAATGACGACATAAAAATTATATGAAGTTATGAATTATGTGATGTTGTATTCGATAAATTGTGTTGAAATTGTTATCTTCATGAATTATGAATATTTAGTAAATTGCATTGAAGATGTTATCTTTAGAATTCAAGATTTTTTTTGGCTTCAACGCTAACTCCGTTTCGTGCTTGTGTAGCCGGGCGGCGTCGTTAGCAAAGCCCGGGAATGGCCCAAGGTATCCCTTATACCTTTGGGAGAATAAGGATCGCCGATTGAGGCGAGAGATTATGAGGCTGCCTAGTTCTGAGGGCCCAGGCTAGTGCGGTAAATAAGACCACCCTAGTGTGCAGACATCCCTCTGAGGGGCGGGAGGATCGAGCGATGGAGCCTGAGAGGGCGACAGGCCAGCTTGAGTCCTCGCCAACGGCCGACGATGAGGTGTATGGTCCCGTAGGGTTTTACCCAGCACGTAGAGGCTAGAAGGCCGAATTCTAGATCATCGGCAGAATAAGAATAAGAGAGCCAGTTTGGCTTGTATAGAATTGGTTCATGTATAAAATTTTTATATAATTACATCTTGTCTTTGGTATGATTGTATTGCGTAAGAAGGCTGTTTTAACGAACCTTGTGAAAAAGGACCTTAATTAAGGAATATGTTTATTTATGTCAAACAGTGTGGTAGGATTAATTAGAAAATAAATTGATGCATGAGTAGGGTGGAAAGTGGGAGGATGGAATGCCCTGACGGCACCATCCTACGGACGGGTGGACCCGATTAGTCGGGTAGCTTTCCAACAGATTAAGTGAAAGCCTACGCTAGATAGTTAGGTTCCTGGGCAACTCTATTCTAGAAGACTAGGCCAGCGGCTGTGCCTTGCATAAGATGAGGAAAAAAGCGTTGTCCCTAGAAATCAAGTCTAGTAGTTGCCCAATTTATGATCAATTGCCCTATTGGTGATTTGATGTTTAGAAAATCAGGCTCCCCCTGCGAGATAGAGCTAAGTCATACCTATAAATCGTATCCTTGAATCTCTACAGGGTCAAGGTGTCGATGAATAGGAAATTTTTTCCAAGATAAGACTTAGCGGACTATCTTAAGTGTTCTCCCATTTTAGAAGGGAGGAACCTTACAATTGGTATCAGAGCAAGTTTGGCTCCTAGGAATTGCAGTTTAAGGACTGTTTTGTAATAAATGTTTTACCTAACATAATGCTAATTAGTAAAGACATCCTACTAAAACAAATAAGTTGAATTGATGTTTGAATGATTGTAGGAAGAGGAAGATGCCTACTCGAAGTTTCTAGTTTTCCAATGCATCTTCGAGACTGCTAGTCACTCCTCGAATTTCGAGTTCCGCGACACCATGGTGCAGATATTAGAGAAGATATCCCTCCCTCATTTCTCTCGTATTCAAAGAGGATGGGGTAGAGATTTCTGGAGTCGTGGGCCGAGATACTTCTTCATCCGAGCAGATCAGATTGGGAACCTCACCACCGACCTTAAGCGGATTCGTTGGATTGAGAAGCTGAAGATGATCCGCTTATTTTGATTTGTCGGTACCCCCAGGGCCGACACCTCGGTGACTATAGATGGGGTTCGTATACCTTAGGATCGTTGGGTGTATGACAAAGTGATGCAGGTCTTACCTGTGATAGAGTAGCAGTGTTGGGATCTACCCCAATCCAGAGTTTACCAGCCTTACCATCAGTTTTTAGAGTCTTAGAAACTACAACGGAACCCCCATATTTCACCTATGTGGACCGCTCTACCCTTATGTCATAGTCAAGCCTAGGAATTCCCCTTGATGTCAAATAAGACTAATTATATTAGTCTCAGATACTTGTAATAAAACTTGTCCTTGTAAATATTTGGAAATAAAATAATTTCAATGTTTTACTCTCCAAAAATTAAGCGTTGTGCAAATATGAATCTTGTAATCTTAAAATTGTTTTTACAATGATGGCCAGGACGACCACCCTCCACTTCCCAATGCGCTTTACATCGATACCCAGGAGAAGAAGCTCCTGCTTAAGCAAATGCAACCTCCCTCCTTTAAAGGAGAAGGTTCAAAGGTTGAGAAGGATGCTGAAGTCTGGATTAAGGCGATGGACGATTATTTCTCTGCTGTCGGTACTGGAGTAGCAAATCAGTCTATGCTCGCACGGTTTCGCCTCATTGGAGATGCTAAACTCTGGTGGAAACAGTGGTGCCGTGACAAGGAAGTCACCGAGCATTCTCAAACGTGGGAAGACATCAAGCAGGCAGTGAAGGAAAGATATCTTCCTCCATCCCATGAATCCATAAAGATGAATGAGTTTTTTAGTCTTAGACAGTGCAGCTTAACTCTTGTGAGGACTACTATTCCAAATTTATTACCCTTCGAAAGTATGCCCCAGCTATGACTACTTCCCAGCAAGTGGCTCGTTTCTGCCAAGGGCTAAATGAACCCCTAGATTCTCGCCTTGAAGCAATGAGGCCAAGCACATTACAGGATGCTCTCATACGAGCAAAGCCCCTTGTGAAAGAAATGAAGGCTAACAAACCGAAGAATAAAAAGAGATCTTACCCTGAGGCAAACCTTAGAGATCAACCCTACAAGAAACCTCAACAGAATTTCCCCTACTACAACAGAGGGCGATAAGGCAACTCTTTTGCCCCCCGCTCGTATGCTGCTTCTTCCAGAGAAGGCCCTCTGTGTTTTGAGTGCAATGAGCCGGGACACTTTAGAGCCAACTATCCCAAGATGGCAACATCATTTCCCCAAGGTAACAGAGGAAATCAAGGCCGTGGAACCCCTACCCACCAAGGTGCAAGAGGCAGTGGCCGTCGTGGCAGAGGCCGCGGAGGAACAGTTGCTAGAACTGCCTGTGTTATAAGTGAAGAACCGACCTTGGAAACGGCTGAAGAAGAGCGCGCCACCGTCCATGCGACAGTAGAACACCAAGGTCCGAATAAACAATTTGGTGTAATCCAAACCCCCGCCACTCATCACGGTAAGCCATTTCAGCTTTTGATTGATTGTGACAGTACCCATTCATTCCTTTCTCCTGGGTGCTTGCAAAAAATAAACTTGAGTCAAAAAACAGCTAGAAAAATGATTGTAGAGTTAGCCAGTGGGAAAGAAGTAGTATCTCGCCACTCTATAGGAAACCTTGATTTTGAGCTGGGTAATGAGCAAACTCATGGTCACTTTAGAGTCTTGCCACTAGGAATTTATGATGGAATCCTTGGGATGGATTGGTTAATTGCAAACAAAGCTAGCATTCATTGTAACCAGGGGAGTATCACTTTTGAAAATGAGCATGGCCAAGTAATATCTGTTCAGGGGATCACAGGAAAACCTAAGTCTAGGGTAGTCAAGGCAAAACATCTTCTCAAGGGAACACGTAAGGGTCAGCAAGTTTTCTTAGTCAAACTCAACAAAGTCATTGAACCTAGTATGGAGACAGAACCCTCTTGGCTCCAAGAATTCTCTGACATCTTCCCTGACGAGCTTACAGGGTTACCGCCTCCTCGAGAAGTCGACCATGAAATCGAGGTGATCCCTGGAGCTCAACCCGTCTCAAAAACTCCCTATAAAATGTCCCTTCCTGAAGCCATTGAACTTAAGGAGCAGCTTTCCCAGCTCATTGAACAAGGATTTGTACGCCCCAGTAGCTCTCCTTGGGGAGCACCTATTCTTTTCCAAAAAAAGAAGGACGGGACTCTCCGTCTCTGCATAGATTATTGAGGGCTCAATCAAGTCATTGTTAAGAATAAGTATCCTATCCCTCGCATCGATGAACTTCTTGACAGGCTTCATGGGGCCAAAGTCTTCTCAAAAATAGATTTGAGGTCTGGTTACTATCAGATCAAAGTCAAGGAAGCAGATATACCCAAAACAGCCTTCAATACCCGTTATGGCCACTATGAGTTTACTATAATGTCATTCGGGTTAACCAATGCTCCTGCAACCTTCAACCGCCTACTAATGCAAGATATATTCCGTCCTTACCTGGATGAATTTGTGCTTGTTTTCTTTGATGACATCTTAATCTACTCCAAATCAATGGAAGAGCATGAGGAGCATGTGCGTAGAGTTCTGCAATTACTGCGCAGACACAAACTCTATGCCAAGAAGAGCAAATGTACCTTCTTTACTCATCAAATTGAGTATCTTGGATTCATCGTCTCCAAAGATGGCATCTCAGTAGACCCTGCCAAGGTCAAGGATATTCTAGAATGGCCACCCCCTAAATCAGTTCGTGAAGTTCGTGGATTTTTGGGAATCACGGGTTGGTATAGGATTTTTATCAAAGATTATGCCTTGGTAGCTACACCTTTGACGGACCTTCTTAAGAAGGATTGTAAAATAGTGTGGTTGCCAATCCATCAAAATAGCTTTGATCAACTGAAAGCCATTATTACTTCTGCCCCGGTCTTAAAGCTTCCTGATTTCTCCAAGGAATTTGAAGTGGTTACCGATGCTAGTAGTCTAGCACTTGGTGGTGTCTTAGGCCAAGAAGGAAGACCAGTCGCTTATACTTCCCGCAAGCTGAAGCAATATGAAGCAAACTATGCCACCCATGATTTGGAGCTCTTAGCAGTTGTTCATTGCCTCAAATTATGGAGACATTATCTCTTGGGAGGCAAATTCCAGCTTGTAACTGACCACAAAAGTCTAAAGTGGATCTTCACCCAGCCTAACCTCAACATGCGGCAAAGGAGATGGATTGAAATTCTACAAGAATATGATTTCGACATCAAATTCCGCCCTGGGAAAGATAATGTGGTAGCAGATGCAGTTAGCCGCAAATCTTTCCTGAATGCAGTTTCAATGCCAAATAATCCCATACTGGTCAAGGTGGAAGAAGTCTCATCTCATGATCCAGATTATCAGAGGATGAAAAAATTAGTAGAAGAAGGGGGACATTCAGAGAAAGAGAAGAATCTAATCAAGGGATACTCCACTCATGAAGGAAGCCTCTACTTCAATCACAGGCTATGTATCCCTAAGGATCCTGCTTTAAAGAAACTAATCCTCCATGAAGCTCATGATAGCCTGCTGCTGCAGGACACCCAGGTTATGCAAAAACATTAAATGCTGTAAGAAGGAGCTTTCATTGGGCATGCTTGAAAAATGATGTGCTTCGATACTTGAAGCAATGTCTCTCATGCCAAAGGATCAAAGCTGAAAGGGTCAAGATGCCTGGAAAACTTCAACCATTAGATATTCCCCCAATGAAGTGGGAGTGCATTAGTATGGATTTTGTCACAAGTCTCCCCACTGTTCAAGGAGGATATGACTCCATTCTAGTAGTAGTGGACTTACTTACCAAAGTAGCTCACCTTATACCAGCAAAGAAGACTCACCTTATACCAGCAAAGAAGACCTTCAAAGCTTCTGATGTTGCTCGAATATTCATCAAGGAAGTCCTCAAACTTCATGGTCTCCCAAAAAGGATAGTAAGTGATCGGGATTCTGACTTCACTTCAAAATTCTGGCAGTCTTTATTTCAAGCCCTGGGAACTCAACTTTGCTTTAGCACAGCTTATCATCCAGAGACCGATGGCCAAACTGAGAGAGTCAATCAAGTAATTGAAGACATTCTCAGAGCATATTGTGGACGGGAACCGAGAAGGTGGATTCAATACCTTCCTCTGGTAGAATTTGCCTACAATACATCTTATCATCAAAGCATAGGAATGTCACCATTCAAGGCACTCTATGGGCAAGAATGCCTGTCTCCTCTAAATTTCTCTGATCCAACCATAAGAGTTGAGGCATCCAGGAAAATGCTCGAAGAAATGGAGGAACAAACCAAGACAATCCAAAAAGATATTAAAGCTGCCCAAGATCGACAAAAGCTTTATGCTGACAATAAGAGGTCTGAAAGGATCTTCAAGGAACGAGACAGAGTTCTTCTACGAGTCCAACCCAAACGAAGTTCTCTATCACGCGGGAAATATAAGAAGCTCAGCCCTAGGTATTGTGGTCCTTATACAGTTATCAAGTGTCTAGGTAAAAGTGCCTATAAACTCCAACTCCCAGCCCATATCAAAGTCCATAATGTATTTCATGTAAGTTTGTTAAAACCATATGTCCCCAGTCTCGATCATATTCTTGATGATGAACAAGTTGTAATCCCTACTCAAGGAGTCCTGGAATTACAGCCCAGTAGCATCATAGATTCTAGGGAAAGGCAACTCCGAAATAGAACTCTTGTAGAACATCTAGTTCAGTGGAAAGATTACCCTGAAGAGGATGCAACTTGGGAAGATGAAGCTACACTCTTAAAGGATTATCCCCAATTCATGACGAGATGAGGACATCTCGATTTCTTTAAGGGGGGAAGGATGTAACATACCCATCTTCACTAATAAAGAAATGTCCATGTAATTATGAGTTTTTATCAATGATTTTATTATTTGAGTCATTTCTACTTAGAATCTTCAAATTCTGAGCCCAAATTTAGAATCTGCGTGCGATTTTACCCTAATATAGGATTTTACAGCATCCAAAACGGACACTGGATCAAGCTTATACGCTAATTTCAATCATTTTAGTTAAAAAACGGCGACCTTTAAACCTTAATAAATGCACGACCGCACGTCCGATTGACGAACGGTCTGAACCCCTGCGACCAGGAGAACCTCTCGGACAAAAAAAAAAATTTGCCCCCCGGGGCGGTCCGGCATGCAAATCGAAGCGGACGCCCCAAATTTGGGTACCCCGCCCCAAAATTTGGTCCGTACACACTTACTAGGGTGCCCGTACAATGACCGCCCAAGAACCAAAGGACGGCCGCCCACTGTATGGTCCACACGTACCCTTACGTGGACACCTATGCTGCCCCAGACCAGATAAGGTACATGCGTACCACTCCTTTCCCAAACAACCAACACCGTACCTTTCCCCTAGACCCATGCAGGCCACTGATCCATAGCCTTTGAAGGTACACCGTCCTTTCGTCCTTGCTTTGCGCAGCGCCCGTACCCTCACCCCTCAGCTATATAAACCCCCGGGGTGCTCCTCAGACGGCACGCATTTCTGTGTAGCGTATGCCCTGTCCGTACCATCGTCCATCCCTGTGTAGCGTACTTGCTGCAAGTACAGCCGCCCTTGCAGCCACCCCTCTCACACCCCCTCATTTGGCTCTTTTCAGATAAGCCAATTTTCCTCCATCCCCCTCTTGCTAAGAGCCAGTGTCCTTAACTCTTCTCCCCCCCCCAGTGTGAATAGACTTACAGAGAGGCTTGCAACCACCCCTCCCAGCCCTCTCCACGTTTTTAAAAGCCTTTGCCCTTAAGGACATCTCACAATTCCCCCCCCCCATTTGCGTAGACTTTAGTAAGGGTTTTTTGACTCAAGCGAGGGTTCGTGCGCCATATTCTTTTGCTCATACGGTGAGCAAACGAGCTCGGAATTCAGATCCGACTGAAGCGTTTTGATCGCAGCAGCAGCGAGCTCTACAAGGCGACACCTAAGATGGCCTCATCTCGGAGACGACAAAATATTGCCTCAAGAGGAGCACGTAACAACGAGATGGGGGAAGATGCGCCCAACGCAGCTCCAGTCCTCCCTTTTCAAGCCCCTCAAGGAAACGGTGGCCAGGTTAGCTTGGTTAATTTTTAAAAAGAAGAGATTTTTCTTAAATTAGTGTTAATGAATGGTGTCTTTTCCTCTTAAAATGACGACATAAAAATTATATGAAGTTATGAATTATGTGATGTTGTATTCGATAAATTGTGTTGAAATTGTTATCTTCATGAATTATGAATATTTAGTAAATTGCATTGAAGATATTATCTTTAGAATTCAAGATTTTTTTTGGCTTCAACGCTAACTCCATTCTGTGCTTTTGTGTAGCCAGGCGGCGTCGTTAGCAAAGCCCGGGAATGGCCCAAGGTATCCCTCATACCTTTGGGAGAATAAGGATCGCCGATTGAGGCGAGAGATTATGAGACTGCCTAGTTCTGAGGGCCCAGGCTAGTGCGGTAAATAAGCCCACCCTAGTGTGCAGACATCCCTCTGAGGGGCGGAGGATCGAGCGATGGAGCCTGAGAGGGCGACAGGCCGGCTTGAGTCCTCGCCAGCGGGCCGATGATGAGGTGTATGGTCCCGTAGGGTTTTACCCAGCATGTAGAGGCTGGAAGGCCGAATTCTAGATCATCGACAGAATAAGAATAAGAGAGCCAGTTTGGCTTGTATGGAATTGGTTCATGTATAAACTTTTTATATAATTACATCTTGTCTTTGGTATGATTGTATTGTGTAAGAAGGCTGTTTTAACGAACCTTGTGAAAAAGGGTCTTAATTAAGGAATATGTTTATTTATGTCAAACAGTGTGGTAGGATTAATTAGAAAATAAATTGATGCGTGAGTAGGGTGGAAAGTGGGAGGATGGAATGCCCTGACGGCACCATCCTACGGACGGGTGGACCCGATTAGTCGGGTAGCTTTCCAACAGATTAAGTGAAAGCCTACGCTAGATAGTTAGGTTCCTGGGCAACTCTATTCTAGAAGACTAGGCCAGCTGCTGTGCCTTGCATAAGATGAGGAAAAAAGCGTTGTCCCTAGAAATCAAGTCTAGTAGTTGCCCAATTTATGATCAATTGCCCTATGGGTGATTTGATGTTTAGAAAATCACGCTCCCCCTGCGAGATAGAGCTAAGTCATACCTATAAATCATATCCTTGAATCTCTACAGGGTCAAGGTGTCAATGAATAGGAAATTTTTCCCAAGATAAGACTTAGCGGACTATCTTAAGCGTTCTCCCATTTTAGAAGGGAGGAACCTTACAGAAATGATGCCTCCCCTCCACTAATCTCCAAAGATTAAGTAGAAATTAAGTAAGATTAAGCCAAAACTCTAAGAAATCAAGAGAAAATTAGCAAGATTAAGTAGAGATTAAGCCAAAACTCCAAGAAATCAAGAGAAAATTCCAAAAATTATCAAGAAAATGACTAATCTCATGCCCAAAACCTTGATAATGGATCAAAATCAAGGCTCTGATACCAAATGAAATGGATCTAGAGTAACATATTGAATCAAACACATCAAAGCAAGAATCTAGTATCCATTAATCATGATATTAGTAATCAAATGGCTCATCACATGAATATACAAGAGAGAGAAAATCTATAAGTGCATGTAGCAAGAGAAGATGTACAAATAGCCTAAGTGTGTTTAACCTCTCACCACAAGAGGATGGCTTTCAAGTTAGCCATGAACTTGACCATGGAAGGCCAAATCTCCATTGATGGAGCCCAAAGGTATAAGATGACCAAAATTAGTAAAAGTGTCAAAAGATCCTACCAATATACCCCAAGCCCTATTTATAGTCACTTTCTCCTTTTTCCCATGGGCCCCTATGTACATGTGGAAATCAAGGTGGTGTTCCTAATAAAGCAGAGGAACGAGAGACAAATACGATCACCATTTGTGAGCTAGTGTCTAAGTTTGAGGGATCAGGGGATCGCTATAGCCACCTTGCTCTACATTTAGAGGGTAACCGATCCTAGAACTAAGATAAATGCCTTCAAATTGACCTTAGAAGGTAATGCATTTTTGTGGTTTCAAATGCTAGAAGACTCATAAAAAGGGACCATGGAGGATCTCAAGCTACCATTTACCACATAGGCTTTTGGTTGGTGTTAAGCATAGCTCAGTTACATAATTGTACCAATTTCAACAACTTGAGCACAGTTTTATGTTAGATCACCGTAGCACCACTACGGGTGCTACCACGGGAGGGGACGGCCTCTGGCTCACCACCTAGCCACCACAGAGGAAGAATGAAGATTGCCCCTCATCCCCCAGGCTATATAGTGTGTGGCCTGACATCCACACTAGCCTGGCCGCCCATGACTCTACATGGGCGTCGTCTCTCACTGAACCCCGGATGGCCACGTCCTCGGCGCTCCGGCTGAGGCGTTGACACTAAAGCCCCATCTGGCCATCCGGTCTGCCGTCGGTCATAGGCGTTACAGCCTACGTGACATTCTATGAGAGTATCAACTGCCTCAAGAACTTAAACAGTAGATGTTGTTGACATATGTAAGCTCGCGTTATTTGTTTAAGTGTGTGAACGCACCTTAGAGGTGCAATATATTGTCTTGTGGGTTGTTGAAAGATAAGAATGCCACATGAGATATTTTGTGAATGGTGAGAGTCACATAAAAGAATGTGGAAAAGGGATTTTCCACATGGCATGACGATGTGTAAAGGATATTGGGACAGAGGAAATCTATATTAGAAGCCTTTATTGTATGGTTCATAACATATTACAAGATGATTAGGCTAGAGGCTATCTATATTAGAACTCTTTCATTGTATGGTTCATAACATATTGCAAGGTGATTGGGCTAAAGGCTATCTATAAAATAGAAGCCTTTCATTGTGCATGGTTTATAACATATTACAAATACAAGGTGTAAAGTGTGCCCATCTTGTCCACCTCTTATTAGTATGCAGTTAGCACCATGGCTTACCTTAATTATTATGAGACTCCTTAAGTATATGGTTAATATGTGATTAGAACTAGGCTTAGCATGATCTCAAATTCTTAACATAGTATCAGAGCAAGCTTTATTTAAGCCTAGATTGGTGTGTGTTTATTTTTTGAGTGGTGTTGGTTTATGTATAGAAAAAATTATGGCACACTCATTATCTTAGGGAGAGTAATTTGTGTGAGACTATGCCTTTACATGGTTCATTTAAAGGTTGGAAGTCATTTAAAGCTATCCATGAAGTCAAGATGTGTAGATTTCAGCATTATGAAGGCTATGGAGTCTACATCAACACCAAAGGAGTTTCCCTAAGAAGGGTTACCAAAGAAGGTAATTTGTGAGATTTGCCTCATACTTGGTCTTGAGCATTAGTAGAATGCTCATTTTGAGAAGGGTTGTTGTGGTTTGGGATTGGAAAATCCCATGGATCTTTACATTGGAAAAGAAGCATGTTAAGGTGCAAGGTTGCTTGGCTATGGGCGATCAAGTTTATGGGCTTGATTGGGAGTCCATATGGTGTGTGTGCATTAAGAATGGATGTACTTGTCATTTGCTCAAGTGGGGAGTCAAGAGGTTTTCAACTTTATAAAAAATTATCGTTTATTGAGAGAAACCAAAATGAAGAAGCACCCTTGAGTGGTTGCATGCAAGGGAGGAGCATGCAGATTTGAAGCTCAATTGGAAGCTCGTGATGACCAAAATTAGAGGAGGCACAACCATAGTCTAAAGAGTCAAAGAAAAATAATGAAGCAAAGGCAAAGGAAGCTATCTCACAAAGCTAACTGCATTGGTGATGACATCATATAAAAAAGCAAGCACTGTGATAAAGGCACAACTCATAGTGTAGAGGGTCATGACCATGGTTGTAGTAGCAACCGAGGCTGTCACCCCATTGAGTGATGAACCACAACTTTTACAACTACAAAGAAGGGTGCCTTGAGAAAGAGAAAGCAAAAGAAACCAATAGCAAAGTCGCGCTTGTGTGTTGTGCTCCTAAGGAAGTTCTTAGAGATCTTTATGGATGATCTATGTATGAACTCAAAGTTGAGACAAGAGTACCATTTGAGGTTAGTGTTAGAAAGATGCTAATGATATAGACTGCCCAAGAACCTTAAAAAGTGCAAATTCGTGGTGAGACATGGTGTAATCCTAGGCATGTGGTGTCAAAAAAGAATCTCCATAGATGAAGGAAACATCCGAGTAATTTTAGAACTAGAAAGACATGAAACACCTAAGGTAGTCCAAAGATTCATGTGTCACATTATAAACGCTTCATATTCATGTATGTATAGATCTACTATATGCCTTGTTGTTGGTATGTTTTATGTGGACTGAAGACTGCAAAGAGTCATTCCATAAGCTCAAGGAGGCCTTGATAAACAACTCCGATTCTCAGAGTGCTAAGGTAGGATGGCATCTTCCATGTAATAGGATGTATACTAGCTTAACTTGGTGAAAAGAACATAAAGTTTCCTATTATTTATGCCAGTAGACAACTCAATGATCCTAATAAGAATTATACCATAACACAGAGAGGAAAGGCTTAGTAAATGATTATGCAGTTAAGAAGTTTTTCCATTATCTTTAGCAAATAAATTCACGGTGTCAGTTTGTAAAGGAACATCAGAGCTAATCACCTGTCTAAGATTTCCGATGAGGAGGGACTAACAGGGTTCGAGGATGATCTTTCAAATGCGTCCCTATTTCAAATAAGCTTAGTGCCAAGGTGAAGTTATGATATTGTTAAGTATTTAAACAATGGACTTCCCTTAGTAGATGAGACCATGTCCCTAATAAAAAAATGCCGGTTAGTGAAAGTAGCTCTGCTTCGTACACCCTCATTCTAGGACAACTCTATAGAAGAGGGAGGGATGATGTAAGACTTTGCACATGCAAGGATGAGCATGTTAATATCCTAGAACAAGCTTATATAGGAGTCAGAGGACAGTTCAGAACATACATTATAGCTAGAAAGGTCCTATATGCATGACTATGGTGGTAACTCTTCAGTGATGTAATGAAATCTGTCAAACGTTGCAAATGAGTGCCAATGCTCCACCATTCCCTAATAAAAGGATAAAATGTCTTTACAAAAATAATCATGTTCAGAAGACCTTTTTCCAAATGGGGCATTAGCTTGGTGGGACCCATTAGCCCTATTGCTAGAAGCACACATGCGATACATCATTGTGGACTACCAATTATATGTGACCAAGTGGGTTGAGGCTAAGGCCACAATAAAAGTAGACGTGAGAACGACCACCAAGTTCATTTATGAGCACATCATCATCACTATATTTGGATGCCATCTTGAACTAATGGTAATGCACTGGAAGTCTTCCCTGTACTATCCACAAACAAACAACAGACAGGTTGAGAGCATTAACAAGGTCCTATGCACTATGATTACAAAAGTAGTCAAAGCATAAAGGAGGGATTAGGAGAAAAATCTCTCATCCACTTTATGGACTTATACAACTACCTACAAAACTTTAACTGGGACTACTCCATACAAAAGTTGCTATACTCCTAGTAGCCCAACTTTGAGGGTAGCAAAGCAAATAAAATGAATGGGTTGTTTGAACGACATATAAAGCTCGAGAAACTTGATGAAGCAAGGCTACACTCAATAGTGGGGATGTATGCTAAGAAAAATAGACAAAAAGGTGGTTCAATGTTAACATCAAAACCAAGAGGTTCAAGGAAGGGAACCTAGTCCTACTTTATAACCTTAAGAAAAACAAAAGGAAATTAATGAGTCCTTTTAGGATCTACAAACTCACTGGAGGGGCAGCACACCTGTAGAGCATGCCTAGAGAACCTTAATAGAGTCCATATGGAAGGATTCCTCAATGGGAGTAAACTTAGAAAGCACTATGGGCCATCGTACTATAAACAACTTTAAGCCATTCACAAGGATAAAAGAAGGAGGCTCAGACGACGTGACGAGCCCAACAGGAAGCTAAAGCCCAGATGGAAAAAGAGAAGCAAAGGAGAGGTATTATACATATCCACATGGCCAACATGCATAATGACCACATGGCTAACATGTATAATGACCACGAGGAGGAACAGATTAAATCCGTAAGGCTTTACCTAGACTTCCCTCCATAAACACACAAACAAGAGCCAAACTTGCTTTATTGGATATAGGATTAGGAAGAAACTTAATGTCATATAAGACTTGGGTCTCATTATTTAGGAAGATTTACCCTTGATCCTACTCAAGCTCTAGTACAAATTGTCTCAAGCCTCTATAATAAATGCAAAGGGATGTTAAATCTCAAGTTCCATATTAATTCTTACCCTGTGGAAGGTAGTTTCTATGTTATGACTACAGGTATGATGCTGAAAAAAATCATCCTTGTTGAAAGGGGATGGATAGCCAAACATGACTACAACATAGATTGGACAATAAAGACAACTATAATTAAACTCGCACAATGCACTGTAAGTGTTCTTCTCGTGAAAGGAGATTTGGGAAAGATCTCTACTAAGATCCAAAAGTTATTAGTGCTATTAAAAGAATCAAGCCAATCAGTGCAATTATCAAGGTCTCATCTAATCAATCCTCTCCACATTCCATAAAACCAAAAACCTAGGAGACAAAATCCTAGCCAAAAGAGGAAAAGCTTTATCAACAGCTAAGGAGGCACCATAAGAGACACCAAAGACCAGAAACCAATATTTCAAATCATGGTACCTCAGTCTCTCATAAAGTCCCAAAAACCAGATGAAGCAATTGTGGGTAGTACCAAAGAGGCACCAAGGAAGTCAACTCATGTGCTCACCAAATTAGCCCAAGAACAAAAAGCCTAAATAGATGTGGATTCCAAAGGAGAGTATCCCCAAAATGTTGACAAAAGTGGATGACAAGATGGTGTGGATCTTTAGAAGAAGCCAAAAGTCATATAGTGATCCAGCCACATATAGGGATGTGTGTGACCACACAAAGGCCACTAAAATAGCCTAAGGCACTAAGGAAGAAGACAAATTCAGGTGCCAAAAATGCAATCTACCCAAAGATGCAACCCTCCTAGAGCAAAAAGAAAAAAGAAAAGTCAACAAAATCATCATCATGCTCAAGGACACTACATCAACAAGTCACACCAAAGCAGGTATGGATGCCCAAAAGTTAAGATAAAGGGAAAGCAAAGATAGAGCAATAATGCATGGTGAAAGAGCAAGAATAACTTTAGAAGAAAATTCAAGAACTCCCCTCTTGTTCAGCTCTACACAAAATCCTAGAGCAGAGTATCAAGAATGTCCCAGCACAAGAGTGCCCAAAGACCATCAAGGCCTTATTCTTAACCTAGGAAAAAGCCAAGCTCATCAAGATGATGCAGACCCCATTCACTTAATCTTAAGACACCATTGCTTAAATCATCTCAATAGGGGAATGCCACCAAATAAGCATCTAACTCTATGTCAAGTCATCGCGTTAAAGAGATGAACTCTTCAGGAAAAGCTCATGTGTCGAGTGAGGCACCTTCACTTGGGTCAATGTATTGTGAATGTTGGAGATGATAAGTCTTTCAATGTCCAATGTTGCAGGTTGTATTTCACTAAAAGTTGGATGGAGGAGGAGTTGTTCAAATATTTTCTTTTGATTACTTATGGTCATGCCATATGTGTTCTTGCACCAACACTTAGCCACTGCTTTGCTTATCTTATTTCTTTCAATTTCATCAACTGGAGTATTCTCTCCCAACTTGTGCATTGCCTTTTCTTTTCTTCTTTGATCTCTTTTCTTTGAAGTGCAGTATTCCCTCATATGTCATGTGACTTCAACGAATATGAACCGCATTAACCTGTGCATCCAAATTCTTGTTGATGTAACCTTAAATATTCATTCAAAAAATGAAGAACTCAGAATCCATCCATTGAAAGATATATATATATATATATATATATATATATATATATATATATAGAGAGAGAGAGAGAGAGAGAGAGAGAGAGAGAGAGAGAGAGAGAGGGTTCTAAAGAGAGATCGAGAGAGTTCTAGAGAGAGGAAGAGAGATAGAGTTCTGGAGCTAAACAAATAGCTCCATAGTGCAAACAGTAAAGAGAAGAACACATGAAGCAGAAGGGAGGAAAGAGAAAAGGTAGGCTCACATGAGAGAGAGAGAGAGAGAGTTATGTAGCTCACTTGGCATCTCCATGGATTTGATGCCTTTAGCTTGCAGCTCCATCCTTTCATGTGCACACACACACACACATACATGAGAGAGAGAGAGAGATGCCGTGACTCAAGAAAGAGAGGAGTCCACAAATGATGGCATCTCCAAGATTCGATTATACCAAAATTTGCAGCTCCATCCTTGGGGGGGGGGAGAGAGAGAGAGAGAGAGAGAGAGAGAGAGAGAGAGGGAGAGGGAGAAATGTCATGATTCTAGAGAGAGGGGATCACACATGATGGGTCTCAACTCTCCAAGATTCAGTTACAAAAAGGTTATTTTGGTATAAAAAAAATTTTAAAAAGAGATTTAATTCTTTTACCACTCTTTTTGAAACACTTGGAAAGAAATGTCAAAGACAATGCTTTTTGTACCACCAATCCATGCTTACACCCATAAGCCCCATAGTGTGAACCCAACCAAATAAGGTAATTTGGGACTAATACCATAACTCTAGTAATCAAAGAAATTATCATACTACTAAAATATACAAATCCTAGTGTGTGAACCTAACCAAATAAGCTAGGACTAACACCATAACTCTAGTAATCAAAGTGGTTTGTCATACAAGATCTTTAAGGTGAACCTATCCAAATAAACTAAGCTAGGACTACTACCGTAGCTCTAGTAACCAAAGTGGTTTGTCATACTGCTAAAACATACAAGATCTATAGTGTGAACCCGACCAAATAAGCTAAGAAGGGACTACTACTACCAAAGTGGTTGTCATACTACTAAAACATACAAGATCTATAGTGTGAACCCGACCAAATAAGCTAAGAAGGGACTACTACTACCATAACTCTAGTAGCCAAAGTGACCAAAGTGACTGCCGTACTACTAAAACATACAAGTTCTATAGTGTGAACTCGATCAAAATAAGCTAAGCTAGGACTACCACCATAACTCTACTAACCAAAGTGGCTAATCATACAACCTATAAAACCACTAGTGACATACACCAACCATGGTATTGACATAAGTTTGGAGATATTATCGTGGTGCGCCATCGATATTCACACTACTTCCATAAGTGTTCACCAAAATGAACACTCACCTTGTAGGAGGAGAGAAGAAGTGAAGACACCAAGATCGATCTTCGGAGGCATGCACTTAGCCAACCCTATGAGGGTTAACTCCACGATGTGAAGCTGCTATAGGGGCTCACTCCACCACCACTTGTGTCACTCAAGTGGAGCTTCCATGTGCTGCTAGGTAGAGAGCAAAGAGGGAAGGAGCTATGGAAAGCTCAACCTTCACATCAATACCTTCATGTGTGCAAGGAGGGTGAGAGAGAGATAGAGGAGAAGGGAATGTAAAGGAGATGGAGAGAATGTATTGGGGAGAGCGATGAAAGGCTTTGTAGCTTATCCAAAAGACCATCTCCATTGTATCTTTAAATGTTTGGAGTTGCCAAGCTGGCATCTACTAAATTCTTTCATAGTACCCAAAGAGTTGATTAAGGGTGGGTCCCTTGTTGATGCCAAAAGCAAGCCCATCGGTTTCCTTCATCATAGTGATACTAGGTGGGAAACTTGGTTAACAAGGTGATGATGAGGTTAAATAACTTGCTGATGGTTGTGTGATGATGGCTAGATCTAGCACCTGCTCGTATGTGGTGTTAAAGGATTTCATCCTGGCAATCATGATATCTTCTGTGTATGGGATGCCGAAAGGGGGGGACTAAACCATGGAAATTTGGATTGTACCTTTGGATTCTATTGCTGCTCTTGTCAAAACAGGTCACATGCCCATCATCGAGTAGATGAAGATGTACGCTGGGTTGGTGCGGATATGCCACAAGGCCTTGTAATACTATCATCATCTTCGTCCTCTCCTTCTGTGGTAGCAATAGTGGGTGGTGGGCTTTTTGGAGAAGAAAAAGGTTATGGCCTAATGGACCTCTTCATCTATGGCCTAAAGGTTATGGCCTAATGGACCTCTTCATCTATGAAATCCTAGGGAAATGCCACATGAGATTTGTCGATTTACATGATGGCCGTGGTGATGATGAGGATTTCTAGCTGGTGGTAAACACAATTGTACAAAACCAATAAGCCCAGGGGGGAGAATGGATCGGGTGCATGGGGAACTATTAGCTCCACCGAGGCATCGGATTCTGTGGCTTGTCCATGTTCTAGGATATGGGCCCAAGTAAGGAGGTTGGCGGTAAGAGGATGGACTTGGAGGGTGAAGAGGGTAGTGGGGTGGTCAAAAGAGATTTGGCCCCGGAAGAAGAAGAAGGCCATAAGTATATTGATTGAGGATGGAGGCATTTTGGTGATAATATAGGAGAGAGAAGAGATGGTGATGGGATCCTTTAAAAAGATAAAGTTGGAGAGTGTAGAAGTGGAGTTTGAGGATGGTAACAGGGTTTTGAGGAGGGTAGGTTAGGGGAAGAATCTTGGTGGTAGCATTCATCAATCTATTGACTTTAAGTTCGGTCATGGGCTGATGCCTGCCCTAAAGCTGCTGTAGTTTCTTGCACCTTGTTTGTTCTTTGGCATCCTATAGTTTCTTATCCTTCCATGCCAATGCATTTTTGTGGCTTTCTTATTTTCTTGGAAGGTGGCATGGATGTGCTCTTGCCTGTCTTGGGCAACCTGAGCAATGTGCTGCATTTCAATGGCCTCCCTTCGAGTGATGGAGGAGTCTTTACTTCTTGCAATTTGGCTTGTAGTTGATGAACGCTAATTCGGGCTTCTGCTAGGCTAGCTTTTCAATGTGTGAATGAGGCTTGAAACTTGTTGTTTGTACTGAGAGCAACGTGGAGGTCCTGTTGGCACTTTATAAGTTTGGCTCTAGCTAGGAGCATGGCTGACTGGGAAGCTGTGACCTACTCATTTTGCCTCTGCATATATTCTTTCATAGAGCCTACCAACTCCTTAGCTAAATTGGAGAAACCAGCAATTCCTTGTGAGGTGTGGATGCCTTCTGAGTAGGCTTGTTGAGAATGGGAGCAATCGGCAGACCCAACACAATGTGTCCACGGTGTGCTTGTTGGTGGAAGTTTGGGAGCGTGATGTAGAAGGGCCTTCCTTTGTGTTGGGTTAGCAAGGAGGGCGATGTTTGGCCTCTAGGAGTGATAGGTGACGACTATAAAAGCATTTTCTCCAAGAATTCAAACAACTTTCAGAGCTCCTCCTCCTCTATAGCCCTGCATTGGTCTTCTTCTTCTTGAGTTGGCACTTGGAGGGGGTGTTGGGTGGGGGGAAGGTTGAGGTTTGGGAATTGGGTAGGGAATGGTGGCTTCCACCTATAAACAGATGGGATTCAGGAATGTGTCCCACCCTATAACATGATGCAATACCTTTGTGAGGAGAGAGGAGGCTACCATTACATTCAATCACTCCCTTCCACTAACCACCATCATTCTGCCCTCCAACCAACACAAAACCATGCCACCAAGAAAGAGGCCTCTCCCCATAGTGAATACCAAATTACCTCACCAAATCTCATCTATACTAAGCTCTGCTACAACCCAAGCCCACATCAAAGAAGCCACTACTACCATTGCTAACCCCACTAACAAGACTAACCAACCCCAGGTACAACTTTGGCCCTGATACACAAAACCCAAGAACCCTCACACCTAGGTGCCCCCAAGAAGCTCCTTGTAGCCCAAGGCTATTATGCGGACGTGACAATTCTATGGATTCCCAAAAGATCCACTTCCCCCACTCATGCCCCGGCTCAACCAACTCCTCATACCTCACGCCGCCGACCTCCAATTTGACAACCACGAGCCCACGAGCCCACAAGATACCGAAGAACCTCTGGTGCAGACCTTCAAACGAGGTCCAACCATCATTGCCACCAACCTCTTCCTCTCCTCGATTACTTACAAGTGGATCCCTAATCCTCTCCTATAAGCTCAACACTTCTATGAAGGGCGATCGGTAATAAATCTGGGTCCCACGACAACCAAGGTGCATCGTTCCTATTCTCGTGATTCTAGAACCGCAAAAATTTCAATGGCGACCCAAAAAAGCCTCTAGTGCCACCACCACTACTACTGCACTGGACAAAGGGAAAGCAAAACTCCACGAGGACACCATGATTACACAACCCTATCCACTGTCCTCGAAAATGATGTACCTTCAACTTCATCTACTCCACCACCCCATATCATCTGACGCCCTCGGTGCACCCCCACTCAGTCCCTTGGTTCTCTAACCCCCCTTCACCCAACAACTCCCTCCATGGAAGCCTCCAAGCTTCTGATGGAGCTACCAACCTCGCCACCAAAACCGGATTGGAGCCTTCTTCTCACTCTTAAAAACTGGGCAAGAAGTCAGTACAAAATTCGCAATGGGGTGTTGGCTATATAGCCTTAGGGTACAAAACCTATTTACAAGGTGCCCAAAAAAAATCTCTCTCTGAAGACACAACCAAACACTGTTAAGCTACGGTCGTTCCTTTGTCACCTGTTTAGCCACACGACCATACACTTTTAAGCCACATGGTTGTTCCCACACGAAGATACGGCCGTACCCTCATGAGTGAAGACATAGCCATTCCCTTGTCAATTGTTTAGCCATGGCTGTTCACTCCACGAAGCCACCATCGTTCTTTTGTCCAAGCTTAAGCCATGGCTGTTCCTTCATCAAGCCACGGCCGCTCACTCCTCATTCGCTAAGCCACAATTGCTCACTTTGTTTAGCCCCAGGACCGTACACTTCGTAGCCATGGTCATACACTCATCATGAAGCCATGGCTATTCCTTTCTTAGAAATCTATATAAAAAGGGGCCACCACCTTCATTTCACTCACTTTTCTCTCTCCCCCTAGCCAATCTATTGTAGTTCTTTATCTCGAGCTTTCACACTTCCTTTACCAATTTTTTATCCTCAGTAGCATGCTAGCCCCCGCCCACTCTGACTCCTCCCACAAGGTTCTCCCTCATACACCCCAGAAGAAGAAGCAACTTGACGATCCTCGTTTCGAGGAGTATGCAAAGCACCCCACCTAGCTCTCCCACCTGAGTGAGAACCTCATGCGCTAGGTCAGTTGGCCACACTGTCCATAGCCTCATGAAGAGCAACCACAAGGTCAAGCATAAGTTGTTGTATTACACATAACCTTGTTACAGGGAAATCACCGATATCGTCTCATAGTGGCCCGCCTGGAGCAGATAGGGCTCAACGGTTTGCCCACTCTTCAACCCCCCTGGGACTTGGATCTAGTGAATTTCCTATACTTCACGGAAACCTATAATGCCAACCAGGCTACAGGGCAGGTACTCGACAACAAGGGCCACCCCCAAATAATCCACCTTAGTCTGGACCTCGTACAAGAGGCGTTACATCTCCCTCGCATGGAGCATCCCTATGTTTGACTGGCCAACATGATGTGCCACGTCCAAGGTACATACTAGGGGCCCACCACCAACAAGGACAAGGTGGAATGGCAGAACATTTCCCACCAGGAGCTTATTATGGTAGCTCGTGCTGTTTCGTTCCTCCTCACCACCGACTACTTCAACAAGTGCCACATGTCCACTGTCGCTCGCATACATCAAGGGGTGTAGGTCAAAATTGGGCAAAATACATACATAAAGAGCTCCATGTAGTCTGTGCCAACCCCCAGGGAAAACTCGTGGCTGCCTCTCTTCTCACCAAAGTGCTATACCATGCTGTTGGTGGTTGGCCAGAACTTCCCCATCTTGTTTGCCTCCAGGGTGCCGCCCCCATTCCCACACCTCTGCCCACAGAACTCTGACCCCCCTCGTTGACCTCTCCACCCCCCAAACGCCATTACCCCAATACCCAAGAACAAGAGGATGCCCGCCACCACCAAGGTGCTGCTATGGCAGCCGAAACCCAACTCAAGGAGGACCCAAAAGCCGAAGCCCGTCGTAAAATAGAATAAGAAGAGGAGGATCTGTGGGGGCGCACCACCTAGTTCTTTGATGCGAACCTTTTTGAAACCCCCCCTCCCATGTCTCCTCTACATCCCCTCCATTTTTTTTTGAAGTAGGTCCTTCCATCGATCGCCCTCACATCCCAAGTCGCGGTACAACTTCATCCAAACCTACTCCATCTACTACCCCACTGAGTCTCCTTGCCAACTTCGAGGACGGATCTGAAATAGGGAGGGGGTATGTTAACCACACTGGTTAACATCATTTTTAAGTGTGGTTACTCTTCTTGTAACTCATTATTATGTAACCATGCTAAGCGCTTCATGTAAGAGATATATAGGATGACCAAGCTTATGACTTGTGTAATGCCGGCCACACAGGAATAAGCCTAGGTGTACATAGAGCTAGGAAATTAGTTTTGGGCCCCAATTGTTAAATGGGCGGCCGGCCATTTGTAAAAAGTGAGCTCATGTATATAAGTGACTTTTAAGAAAGCAATCTTGCGGGATTTCCATGGGGTTTTCTTGCTCACCTCTTTGGTGCAATCTCTATCTATTCTTTTTTGAATTTTCCTTTTGTAGGAAACTTGCCCACTTACAAAGATGGGCTTTGTTATAATTTTTCTCCCATTGCTACAGATACTATGATGATATCCTTCTCATTAATGTCCCAATCCTACTATCTTTTTCCACACTTCTAATGTTGATCTTGCCTCTCCTTTTGTTATTCATCCAATGGAATTTATTAAACTTACTGTCTCTGATACAGTCTTTAAGTCCTTCCCTAGTGGACATTTTGTTGGTATCAAGACATCTTTTTTGAACATTGAGTTTATGGTACATGATCTAAAACGATCTACCTTCAAACTCTATGATAAGAGAGATCACCTTCCTTTTAAGATATTGAGGTTTATCCATAGGAGTAGCAACCGGCCTTCGGATTGGGCTCACAAGGTCATTCTCTCACAAATTAACGCTTGTCTTTACACAACTAATGATCCCAATGAAGCGGGTCTTCGGATTGGGCTCACAAGGTCATTCTCTCACAAATTAACGCTTGCCTTTACACAACTAATGATCCCAATGAAGCGGCCTTCGGATTGAGCTCACAAGGTCATTCTCTCACAAATTAACGCTTGCCTTTACACAACTAATGATCCCAATGAAGCGGCTCTTGCTGTCCGTAATCTGGTTCAAAGATTTTGCGACAATGGATTTGAGAAAGCTAAACTTTGGAGACTAATCAAATCGGCAATCAAGAATACTTTTCCTTATCTTCATTTTGATATCCTTTTGTTTCAAAAGATTCTCTCTCTGTAGGATGTACACCATTGGTCATACCTAGGATGGATGGCCTTGGTGTCATCCATTCCTACTCTTTAGCCCTTTGGTGATGGGTTTAGGGCGGGTTTTTTTATAACATTTTGCTAATATAAATGACAAATATTGTCTTGATCTTATTGAGGTTTGACTGAAATTTGGAAGCATTATTTTGAAAAATATATGTCGTCCTTTTAAAATTTTTGATAACCTTGGATATTTAAACCATTACTTTTTGAAGTATTAGCCTTGAAAACTCATTTGTCTTTGACAAATTTAAAGGCATCTTCATTTTTTACTCATCCTTATGGATGACCCTTCGTATGGAATGCCCATACATGTGAAACCCCCTCAAAAAAGGAAACCCTACTGGCTTCATATACCCTATTGCAAGAAGGCGGGATCCCTTTCTTCTCTCCCATGGCCAATGAAACCTAAAGCAGCACCCCTTCTCATGGTGTTTCTCCATGAGAGTCTACGCTTGTAATGGTTAGGCATGGATTCTCTCCCAAGATCTCTACGTTTCTGGTTTTCCCGAAGCAGTTAGCTGCTGTTTTGAGTCACCTTCTGTGATGATGCACTTGCCTTCTGTTGATTTTGCCTATTTTGGTTACCGTGTCAAGCGCCATGAAGCTCTTATCTCATGGATACTTCAGATGTGGCTTGATTCCTGATTTGACATGCATACCCTTGTATGCCGACTTGCATCAATCTCTGGCCTTTGAGCAGCGCCGATTTTTATCCATTCGTATGCGTAGTGCATCTAACGGACTATGATCTGTATTTCTGATAAACGAAATTTCTATTTTTTTGACGATTTGATTAAGTCAGAATCTCTAAAGCTTAGCTTTAGGTATTTTTGATAAATGAAATTTCTATTTTTTCGACGATTTGATTAAGTCAGAATCTCTAAAGCTTAGCTTTAGGTATTAAATGATCATTATTTATGATGAAATATTTTTCTTGCCTAAATGTGGAAGAAAAAAGAAAGTTTTTCACTTCTTTTTCATGCATAAAAGCTAACCCTAAGGGTTGCTTTTTCATAATGATTTATTGCCAGTAGAAATGTTTAAAGTATTTTCAGATCCATAATCTCGGATCTAATGTTGATTCAAGCATCTTTTTGAAGCATACTTTCATGCTCCCCAAAATTTAAAAAGTTTTACTATGTCATGACAATTATTTGCTTGCTTGACATAATCTCTTTCACCTCGGTTGTCAGTATTTTTGAACCATATTGTCTTAATGCTTAAAATCTGTAAAATCTTTTTGCAAAGTTGTTATCATTTTTGAAAAGATACAGGGGGGAAGAGAGCTTGAGCTCTTGCAAGCACACACACACTCACAAAACCCTAAAAGAGAACACACAAGGTGAGAGGCTGAAAATCTTCTTCTTCTTCACACAACACTCAACACACTATATACAAAGATAAGAGTATACACAACATGAAAAGGTACTCAACCAAATACATACTAGGGTTCTCTATAGTGTGAACCCAACTAAATGAGCTGGCGCTATAACTATGCCAGTCTCTAGAATGGCTGTCACACAGCCTGTCATTCCACTGGCCGCATATCACCCATGATCTCACCAACCATGCCAGTGGTGTAAGTGTGGGGCCTATCCCCCAGGCAGGTCATCAGTGTCCACAGCCTCACTAGATGAGCTCAATATCTCAATACTCCCCCTCGAGCTCAACTCCATCTCATGTACACCAAGCGAAGCCTTGAATCTGCGAAGCTTCTCTGTACCCAATGCTTTGGTGAAGATGTCAGCGACCTGATCCTGTGTGCTAACATAAACAAGGTCAACATCTCCTGCCAAAACCTTCTCTCTTACAAAATGGTAGTGGACCTCTATATGCTTCGTGCGAGCATGAAAAACTGGGTTCCTGGCCAACTCTATACTGCTAATGTTGTCACAAAAAATGACAACTTGTCTATCCATTGATAGACCCAAATCTGCAACAAGTAGCTTTGTCAACCAAGCTACCTCACATGCTGCCATAGCAGCACCTCTGTACTACTCGGCCTCTGGTACTGGATAGAGCAACCGTAGGCTGCTTCTTGTTGATCCAAGTCATAGCAGCACTCCCCAAAGAAAACATGAAGCCACTAGTAGATCTTCTATCTAAGATACTACCAGCCCAATCAGCATCTGCCCATGTACACATATCTCTGTCCCAGTTTCATAAAATAGTCCACAATGCAAAGTAGACCTCACATGCCTCAGTATACGTCTCAATGCATCCAAATGCAGCTTCCGAGGAACTTGCATAAACTGACTCACCAACCCAACAGCATAGCTCAATTCTGGCCTGGTGATCGTCATGTAGATCAAGCTTCCTACTATGCGCCTATACATAGTAGGATCCTCCAAAATCTCTCGTGAATCTGCACTCAACTTGCCATTCTGATCCAATGGCACTGAGATAGGCTTACAGCCTATCATACCATACTTGGACAACATGTCCAAGCCATACTGTCTCTGCAGTAATCCAATACCATGTGGTGACCTAATCACCTCAATGCCCAAGAAATATCTGAGCTCCCCCAGATCTTTCATCTCAAACTTCTATCTAAGCAAGATCTTTACGTCAAAGATCTCTACATCATGGTCCCCCGTAATGATCAGGTCATCTACATAGATAACAATAAGCACAACCCCTCTATCACTGTGTCTCACATACATCGAGAAATCTGCATTAGCTACATGAAAGCCAATAGTGACAAGATATTCAGACATCTTGTCAGACCATGCTCTTGGTGCTTGTTTTAAGCCATACAAGGCTTTCTTCAACCTGCAAACATGCTCGGGGTGACTCACATCCTCATAACCAGGTGGCTGCAGAGCATATACACCTCTTCCTGCAAATCCCCATGCAAGAATGCATTCTTTACATCCATCTGATGTAAAGACCATTGCTTTGACGAAGCCACTGCTATCACAACTCTCACTGTTGCCATCTTGGCAACTGGGCTAAAAGTTTCCTCATAATCAATGCCATATGTCTGCGCATATCCTTTGACTACCAATATAGCCTTGTACCTGCTTATGCTTCCATCACTGTTATGTTTTACTTTGTACACCCACTTGCATCCAATGGCTTTCTTGCCTTCGAGCAATTGCACTAAATCCCAAGTCTCATTTCCATATAGTGCATCCATCTCCTCATCCATAGCTTTCTCCCAACACACATTTCCAATAGCCTCATCAATGCATGTGGGCTCTACAACCTGTACAACTTTTGCCATGTATGCATAGTGATGTGCCACATAACCATCATAGGTAAACCTCTGCACAGGATTCTTCACTCTCCCAGATCTTCGCAGCTTTGCATTCATGGCTTCCATAGCCTTCTTTACACTAGGTGTTCTCATAGCTGGTATCCCAAGATCCTCATCAAGGCTCATCTTCAAGCCACTAGACTCTCCATCAACATGAGAATGCCCTGCAGAAATGTCAGGCATACTAAGGGGCTCAATCACTTTCTCTTTGCCTTTATGTGATGTACTAATCACATTTGCAGGACTGGTATTATGACGCAACCTGGCACTCCATGGTCTATCAACTGGACCACTAGATGAGGACTCTCCTGGTCCACTCAAAGACTGTGATTGCTGACTTGCATTCTGTGCAGCCACATTTCCACTTACATAAGCCCCAACAGCTTCTTTTTCAGCAGCATACCAGCTACTCATCTCATCAACAAAAACAACATCCTTGCTTACCCTTAACTCACGTGTAGCAGGGTTATAACACATGTATCCCTTTTGCTCAAGGGAATACCCAATAAACACACATTTTTCAGCTTTTGGATCCAGCTTAGTTCTCAGCTCATCTGGCACATGCACATATGCAATGCATCCAAACAGATGAGACAAATCAGGTTTTCTGCCAGTAAACCTCTCCTCTGGAGTTACATCATGTATGGCTGCAGTTGGAGTCCTGTTCATGACATAAACTACTGTAGCGGCATATTCTTCTCTCCCATCAATGCTCGCGCAGTCTCAGCAATGTGCCTGTTTTTTCGCTCAGCAACTCCATTTTGCTACGGAGTGTATTTGCATGTAAACTGTCTTCGAATACCATTCTTCTTCAACAATTCAGAGAACTTAGTGGAGAAGTACTCTCCCCCTCCATCCGACCTTAGGCACTTTACATGTTTCCCTGTTTGCTTTTCAACCATAACTCTGAAATTCTGAAAATGAATGAACACCTCACTCTTCTCCTTCATGAAGTATACCCACACTTTCCTTGTGTGGTCATCAATAAATGTCACATAATACCTGCAGCCTCCCATAGACATGGTCTTCGTAGGACCCCATACATCTGAATGCACAACATCTAGTGTATTTCTGCTCACATTTCTGTCACGTGGAAATACATGCTTTGTTTGCTTTCCAAATTGGCATGCTTCACATATTTTCTGCATACCTTCAACTTTAAACTTTGGCAACCCTATCACTATTCCTTTAGTCTGCATAGACTTCATTCTCTGCACATTCACATGTCCAATTCTTTTATGCCAAATGTCTGTGTCTGTAACAATTCCTGAACCATTTGCAAACATGTCTGTGTCTGCAACAATTCCTGAACCATTTGCAAACATCGCAGCACTCACTTCAGGCATGTTTACATTCAATGTAAACATTCTGCCCACTTTGTTGCCTTTTGCAACCAACCTGCACTTGTCTTTAAAGTCTTCAACATAACAACCATCAGGGTTAAACCGAACCTGTAAACCTTGCTCAATCATCTGGCCAACTAAAACTAGATTCTTTGTTATGTTCGAAACATGAAGTATATCTACAAGGTACTTCACTTTGCCATCCTGCATAAACAATGGCACATCTCTAACATGGGCAATTGGATGAGCAGTGTCATCCCCTGTTTTCACAAAACCTGATCTTTCAAGGTTTTTCATCTCCTTGAACCACTCCCCATGACTTGTCATGTGGTTCGAAGCACCTGAATCAACGTACCATAAATCATCTTTATGTGCTGCTTTAACATTTTCAGACATGGCATTAACGACATGCTGCATAACAAACAACCTTTCATTATCCTCATTGTTTGTGCTCGAGGATGCATAGTTGTTTTGCTGCAATTTTCCATTTTGCATGTCAGCCTACTTCTTTCTCACTGGTTTGAAGCCCGTGTAGTCTTAATCTTCACAGCTTGTAAGGCATGGATATGTCTTCCTCCTCCGACTTTCAAAAGGTGGATGTATTTTTACCTGGACAAGGATAACAAACGGACTTCTTTATTGACACCTGCATTCCCTTAGAAGTATATTAGGTACTAACCTTATATTTTTTATGGATGGTTGCAGGTATGAGAAGAAGTCCTTGGGTTTTTCTACATTCAGTTCTCATTCGCATAAGTATTTTTTCATGTAATTCTTAAGAAGTGGTTACTTCTATAAAAAGTTTCTTGTCCATTTTGTTCCTTTCCCTTTGAATAAGTCTTGTACTCCAATTGCTAGTTATTCTAAAAATATTTTAAGACTGTGCTAATTTTAGCCTTTCTTAAATCATAAAATTGACTCTTGTAATCTCATTTCTTTCTTTCTTTGTTGTATAATCATTAATTTTTGCTTTATAATAAAGAATTTTCAAATTTTTGGCGGTTACTGTATGTCTTGTATCGAAATGTTTAACACACACACACACACATATATATAGATATATCTATATATAAATATAGATATATATGTACATATATATCTATATATCTATATATAAATATATATATATATATATACATATCTATATCTATATATATATATATATATATATATATATATATATATTTATATTGATATATATATGTATAGATATATAGATATATAGGCACACACATATATATATATACACATACACATATAGATATATATATATATATGTATGTATGTGTGTGTGTGTAGAGAGAGAGAGAGAGAGAGAGAGTATAAATATATATGTGTATATATACATATACATGCATATATATACATATAGGTGTGTGTGTGTGTGTGTGTGTGTGTATACATATATACTTATATACTCTCTCTTACAATATATTCATGGAGCATGTAGGTGCCACAATGCAAGGTACCATTTGTTTGCCAACATAACATGCAAATGAAGATGGAGAGAAACCACTTGATGAGGATACTTCTATGCGCTTGCAAAGTTTAAAGAAGGTAGACAACTCTAAGAGGACAGGATGATGGGAATGACGAGAACTTATTTAAATTTAGAAAATTAACTTTGAATTGACTAGCTAGGGGGAATTCATGGTAATGGGGAGGGAATATTAGAAGTTAGATCAAGAGGATATCCACCTTGAGCTTCACACGATCCTTTGCCCAAAGTGTACATGGGAAACAATTTCATAGGGCATGCTCTCGGTGGATTGCTTGCAAGGGATATCACAACATTTCAACTTTTTGTGTGTGTGTGTGTGTGTATAGGCCATGCATGGAGCCAAATGCTCGTGTGGGGGGCGGTCATTAGCGCTACTAGACCTAGTGGTCGACCCTGAGCTTAGTGTATTAGTTAATTAGTATACAAATTAAAGTGATGGGAAGGGGCCCGCCCACACACACACACACACACACACACACACACACACGACCAAGGTCCAACGATCGTGCTCACTATCGAACAAAAGTGTGAAGAAGGAGGACTTGTTGTAGGCTAAACCCTACGAAGTCCACCCTCGCTCACAACCACACCTCCTCTCGGAGGACCTCGGGGTTCTGAACGTGACTCTGCTATGGCTATGGCTACGGCTATGGCGTGAGAAAAAGCTTCTCTTTAAGCGTTGGGATTTGCAGAACGGCGTAGCACCATGGCCACCAACAAGCATCACCCTTTCCACACGGCAGCAGGTTCAGGAGCTCACTCGGCGCCGCGCTTTCCCGCCGCAGCTTCCCCTCCCGCGCGGCTGAGCTTGCAGCTGAGGCAGGACCTGGCCAAGCTGGCCGACAGGGACCCGGACACCCGGCGCAGCTCGATGGAAGCCCTCAAGGGGTTCATTGAGGGGGAGCTGGACGCCCGTAGCATGCCCACTTTCCTGGAGCAGGTGTCCGGCGAGAGCAGCAAGGGCAGCGGCAGCGGCAGCTACGCCATCTCGCTTTTTGTAGAGGTAGCCCGCGTTCACAAGCAGTTCACCGTGCCCTTCATCCCGCGCATCATGGCTGCCGTCCTCCGCTCCCTCTCCTCTTCCTCTTCCTCGGGCGGAGCAGGGCACAGCAACAATCTTCACCAGGCCTGTGCGAGGGTCGTCTCCGCTGTCGCCAGGTACGCCATAGAACCCGCCTGTAGCTCGGCTTCCGCTTCTGATGTGCTCTACAGCGTCTGCCAGCCCTTGCTTGGGCTTCTCTGCTCCAACTTGGAGCCTGTGTCCGTGGGCTCTGCCACCTGCTTGCAAGTTCTGGTAGAGGCAGAAAATTGGAAGTTTGCAGCCCCCGAGCTTGTAAGTGATGTTTGCTACAGATCCTCCATGTCTTTAGTGGAGAAGGGTAAGCAGACGGTCGCCCACATGCACCTTGTACGCTCGCTGGCCAAGTTCAATTCCGGGGCCCTGCAAGAGTATGTCGCCTCCTTGCTCAAGGTTGGGGTGGACATCTTGGTTGCAGTGGCAGCAGGGGGTGGAGGCACTCCCTCTCGTACCGGAGGCTCCTCTTCCTGGCAACAACGTGTTGCTGCAGCCCAGCTTCTAGGAACCTTGCTTGGCTGCCTTGACCAGCAAATCCTCGTCTCAGAGCTTCTCCCAACCACAGAAGCTCTGGACCGCTGTCGCCTGGACAAGGTAACCATGGTACGGCAAGCTGCTGGAGAAGCTCTTACCATTGCAAAGACCTTGGCTTCTCAAATTAACCCCCTTTTTCTACCCAAAGATGTATCTGAAGATGCTGCCACTGTCTCGCCCCCTCCACGTAACAGGCCTCCTGATTCTCAAAAGCATGTGACCCGCAGGAAGAGGCTTTGGAGAGCAGAGGAATCGTCGATTATCGCCATGGATGACATGGTTCTAGGCTCTCAAGAATCACAGCTGGTGTCTTATGCCTCTTCACCCAGCTCTTCCATTACGTTGGTTTCCACTCCTTCCTTAGCCTCTCCATCACCTCCTTCTGCGGCAAGCTCTGCCACCAGAATTGGGCGTTCCCCTCTTTACCCAGCAAAACAGTCACCCGTCTTTCCACCTTCTTCCACAGATCGGTACATGGCAGAGTCTGAGTTGCAGTACATATTGTCTCACCTCAAGTCTTCTGATTCCAAGGAGAATGCACCTTTGGTTGGGAAATCAGGAGAGCCACTTCTATCCACAAGGTCTGATGACATAAGTTATTTACTGTACAGCAGTGGAATTAAGGTTTCCAAGGAGAACAGAGGGGATGAAGAGGCCATGGGTACTATTGATGCTCATTCTTGTACCACAGAATATGAAAGAGACAGTTTATTCTCAGAAGAGCATGTAGAGGCTAACAACGTTGAAGCTGATTCAAGCAGTGAAAGGCATATCAACAATGATGACTGTCTTAGGGTTTCCTCAAAATCGCTGGATGCAGTTTGTGAGCAAGAAAAGTGTTTGAAGGAAGGTTGCAAGAGGGAAGTTTGTCTGGATCAATCTGCATCAACCCAGGTGGGTGAATACCTGGGGAATGGAAGCTCTAAGGCAGTGCACATTACACGGTGTGATGGTGCGCAAGAAAAGAGTGCCGATTCAATGCCCAAGACCCAGTGCAACTCTTTTGCCCAACTGGTGAATCTGCCAGAAGTAGCCCATTCCCAGGTGCGTGATGATGAGGGTTTTTTTCTTGGGTCAGTCATGGTGGGAATTTTGCGTTTTTGTGCTTAATGCTGTGATTGTCCTTCTTCACTATTCAATGCACAAAATTTGTGCTAGTTTCTCAACTTGAGTGAAGGCTTGACTCTGTTTTTTTGTGATTCTCAGGGGACCAAGAATCGCATGTCAGCAGAAGACTTTCTCATCTTTTCCACACCAAGGAGGTTGGTACGGTCTTTGCAGTCCGTCAGCTCTACTCCGGAGTCAAAATGCCTCCCAGAGAGTGACCAGAAATCAGATTTGGATTTTGAAACTTTGAGTGAGTCAGGCTGGAGTGTAAGAGATAACCCCATTGCTGGTGATAGTGAGGAAGACTCTCCGAGAACAACTACCATTCCTAGTCTTATATGCCAAAAAGATATGCTAACCAAGAGTGTGGAAAATCCTCTTTTGAGTGGCTCATGTTTTGAGGGTTTAACTGCGACCCAGCTTGAAGAGCTGCCTTTTTATTCTTCTGAAAAAGATGTCAGGGTGTCAGGGTCAGCAGATTTCTCCGACTCAGTTTTGGCAGCTTCTGTGAGTACTCATCCAGTCTGCAGTGGGCTTGATGTACTTGGGCATGGGAATCTTGATGGTTTGAGTCTGAAAGGGCAGACAGTGGGGACTTTTGGTCGTGACTCTGCTGACTGTGCTGTTCCAAGTGCAGAATCTGCACAAGCTAAGCCCTTTCAAGAGAAGTGGACTTTCAGGTGGTCGAGGCAAAAGGGTTCAAGTGACTGGATTCTGTGTGCGAGGAGACTCAGAAAGATACACTTTTATGTTGAGATGTTTCTGTTTGGTGCTTTGCTTATAGTGCTGATTTTCACAACTTTTATCGCTATTCTAAATTGTATTAATGGGCATCCTGACCTCCATGTGTTGGTGCCTACGTAGTCTGAGCATTTGCTGGACCTTATATCACATCCAGATGCTTAGAACTGAAACCTAGTGAGAGGTTGTAGGAGCAGCGACTCATTTCCTCTTCTCAAATCTCTTCCTTTTAGAACTGAGGAAGTACAGTTGTTAAATCAAAACTTGAGGGATAGTCAAGTAGTGTTTAATGGTTTGAAGGTAGCTTCAGTAGCATTGTTCATCTCTTATCAAACGAAGAGTAGTTCATAACATTTATGCCCCACTAATGCTTGTACCATAATTTGGAGCTTTCTTGAGCGTGTAGAAGGTATGTTTCTTTATTGCCATTGCTTTAAACGAGTGCACTGTTTGCCATGCATTTATCTTGTTTTAATTCCGTGCTTGCTTGGAAACTGCCTTGTTGAAAGGGAAGGGGAAGAGGTTTTGATGTCTGCTGCTTGTTCCCCAAGCACTGATCTCAGATCATGATGTTGGGGCTGTCTTCTTCTTCCCATTGGGTGTAGCTCCCTATCGAGAGTGGGACTTGTCAGCGGCTACTACTGACGTTCATTGTTTTTCATGTGTTTGATGATGACCTTTGCCTTTTGGATGCGATCAGCCAAGCCTGGCTAGTAGTGAGGTTGGAGCAGGATTGTTCCACGTTTTTTATTGTGAGCAATACACATTCATTCCCTTGAAATAGTTTACATTTGAGGTCTCTATATTCTCCCAACCCCCTTGCGTCTATTCTATTGTATCTTGCTTGCTAGATCGGTTTGGTTGTTGGCTTTTTCCTTTTATTAGTTTCTTTCTCATCCACACTTTGTGAGAGAAAACAACAGTGAAGGATATCTCTCTAATCTCCACCTAGACAAAGGAAGCTCTACCTTCACCCCCTTTGCAAAGGAGCATTCAGATGTGACAATGGAGTAAGGAAGCGATGGATCAGCTAGTGTACCCACACAAGAAGTTGCACCTTGTGAGAGAGAACAACACCAAAGGATTTCTCTCTTACCTCCATCTAGCGAAAGGAAGCTCTACCTTCACCCCCTTAGCAAAGGAGCATTCAGATGTGACAACGGAGTGAGGAAGCGATGGATGAGCTAGTGTACCCACACGAGAAGTTGCATTTGTGGCTCTCGTAAAGCACTAAATGACACTTGATTTGGCAAGGCAAAGATAAGTTGTTGGCTGGACATATTTTGTGGTGATGTCGGGGTAAAGCATAGGGCTTAGCTCCATTTGTCCATCCTTTTTTCAATCTATTAGGGTTACTCAATATTGCCCAGTATTGATTAGGACTTCCCAATATTGCTTGGTGTTAGATGTGTTTAGTTGTAGTTTTTGATTTTGCTTTGAAGCTTATTTGCATTAGAGCATTCTAGTTGCATATTTTGGAAGGAGAAAATCTTGGTTTCTTAGTGGTTTACATGATTTTGAAACCTACAAGGCTTAGATTTCATTCCCTTTATCAAGAAATTGTGATTAGGAGTGGAATCTACTCAAAAAAACATAAGCTTTGAACTGGGTTAGGTGTGGATTAGAGTGGAAAGGTTAATTTTTGTTTAAGCTCTGATGTGAATTAAAGTGGGAAAGTCGTTTTTTGTCCATGCATTTCTCACCTGGAGCGTCTTTGCATCCACTACCAGCTGTCCAAAAAGCTCCGAATACCTCGGGATTTGAGTAGAGGCTGCAACCTCTTGCCACCTCTCGTTGCTGGTGAGAGAGAGATGGCCGCCCGTATGGTGCCCACTGCCTATTTACGTATCCAACTAGAATCCAGCAAAGAGTCTCGTAGGTTTCCTGTACTACTCTTTCCTTTGACCTCTCCGTCCTCACCAAATGATTACCCCAAAATCGACAGTGATGAAGATCCTAGGATGTAAGAGCGGCTTTTCTGGTTGCTAAATTTGACCATTGCAAAACCTTAGCCCCTAGGGCGCTTTGCATGGGTCCAGGAGCTCACACATTAGTGTGGGATTAATGTTATTTTGGTAACCTTACATAGAAAAAACATTATATCTATTAATTGTATTCATGATTTATATTTTTCACTTGAGATTTTAAAATTTCTACATCGATAAAAAAATTTGTTTTTCATCTACCTTCATAAAATGTAATGCTAAGAAGGCATGCAATATTTTCTTAGAGAACATCTTTTTTTTTTTAAAAAGAAAAGAAGTGGAAGGACTAATTTGGATTCAAGTTATATTCATAGTCTAAAAGGTCTAAAAGAGAATCTCTTCTCTCTCTCTCAACAGTAATGAGGCAAGATAATTCTAACAATCGAGTGACCAGTCTAATCTGCAAAACATACCATTATCTCTCAAGTTAAAGAATCCTCTTGGGTCAACACAAATTTGTATTCATAGCATCTCCATCCCAACATATCAGGTTTACTTCCTTGAACCACCCATGAGCTGATGGAGAGGAGCACACACTCATGAACCTCGTATGAGGCATTCAGATCTGTAGATCATCTTACATCTAGACCATCACCACCAGGAGCCTCCCATAACACACTTGTGCAGCTTGGTAGTTCACTGACCCACCTCTAGGTTAGATCATTGATCTTAAGTTATATGTATAGCATCTATCATTGGTTATGAGGAGTCAACCGGTTCACTTATACAGTACAGAGTACACTCGTGGAGCTTGTACCCACCTCTCGTATGGCATCTAGATCATTGGTTATGCGTCAACCGGTTCACTCATATATATAGTAGTAGTAGAACACTGTTAACAGTATTATCAGTCCAGTGATTGCTAATCCCTAGTTACACATTTACTATAATGAATTGTGTCTGGCCTTAATGCTAGCTTTGTCATGTCTATACAGTACAATAGAAACATTACATCCTCCCCATCCTGATTCTATAAACATTCTCCCACGTGTACATGATCGTTTTTCGTTTCATTTAATTCTGCAGAGAAAGCAACATTCTCTCCCATCCTTTCATTCTTTTCAGCAGCTCAAAAAATGTCAAATTTTAAGGAACGGACCCGCGACCCCTACGATCAACAATCACGTCTGGCTCATGGAAAACATAAACGGAAGGAGTATCTCCAGCACCCAATATTTCTTTCAATCTACTAACATAAAAGAAAGACCTGGCCTACCTTAGAACCCCATGAGGCTGATGAGATCCTTAGCCTTCTTTTATCACTTCTAGCATAATCACACTGCTTTTACCCCCAAACTTCCAAAACCTACATTTGAAGGCGGACGCAAGAAGACAAATAGAGAATGTATCTTTCCAGCAGAAACGACGATGAATTAAAGGTATCAAAACAGCCATGCATTGTGACTTTTGAAGCGTTTAAACTGAAACACCGGCTTTCAGAAAGCTAGAGCTGTATATAAGTGGGTGGCTTCTGAAAGCTGGTGTTTAAACTGAAACACCAGCTTTCAGAAAGCTAGAGCTGTATATAAGTAAGTGGGCCTTCCGCTTGCTATCAGTGGACATAGCAAAGAAAGTGATGTATCTAAAACTTGAATGTTCTTGCACAAAAGAAACATATTTTTTCACACAAATTGCAGAGGAGCATAGCGAAATTTTTTCATCAATAACGTAGTTCAATGTTGCAAATACAATGAATAAAAAGGGTAGAGGACCATACTAGGGAACATCTTTCATAAATAACATAGTTCGATGTGAATAGCATGTTGCAAATAAATACACTGAGCAAAAAGGATATCTTACTCTTAAAGTTTTATTTTGTGAAAAGTTCATATATATGCATCAAGTCGACACCCAAATGATCGCTAAAAATATGTACATATTGTCCACTACAACAATTGGGGATCACTATAAAAGCAATCTCTTTTCCCTCCAAGTGAGGAGAAGTTTGCCTATACATACAAGTGGAGGATAAAAGAGGAGAAGCTCATGCAAGAGAGATCTGACAATAAAACCTATACCATCAATCATACAAGTGGAGGATAGAGAGGAGAAGCTAATGCAAAAGAGATCCTGCAATCTATGGGTAGCTAGCATCTAGGTAGTCCACCCAAATTGTCCCATTGTGTAGCAAACTATTATGGTTTGAGCCTTCTTGCTTTTAACAACCTTGTAATGGTTTCTTGGAAACGGATAGTACTTCGATGGATGTAAACAACAAAGGGGGGATTATTTCGATATGTGTGAACTGAGGGGATAGTTGAGTAAAGAGTGGATGAGCTGAGCTTTTGCCAATGTATTGTATTGTATTATTGAGAGTTCAAGCTAATACTGAAGAATGTCACATGGGTTGGTAGTCTCTAACTTGTCTCTATTTTGCTCTGCATAGTTCTGTCTTTTCTACATCTGTTCCATGTTAAGTGCATTCTTGTCCAGACGTGAATTCCTATCCGGAATCATGACGTGCCTAAGAACTAACCTGCTAGCTATCATGATTAACTCCCCAAGATTACGCAGACAGGTAGCTCAACATGCCAGCATTGGCTTATTGCGTTGGGCATAGTTGCATTAGTCGCTGCTCTTCAGGAGAGCTGACTAGGTGGTCTGGAACCACATAAGTGCTAGGTCTTGACAGGACACCGACACTTTTGGCAATCTTGCTTGGGAATAGTACGCCAAGGAGGGGAGTAGGAAGGTAGAGGCTAGTTCTAAGGTTAGTCCTGCACAACAAGTTCGAATAGAAAAGCTAGTCGAGGTAGATCAATAAAGGAAGTGTGCACGTACTTGTGTCGGGTATGTTCATGAGGGAGTCGTGGAGGTACCCACTTCTTTTCCTACTCCCTGTGCAACCCCCCCCCGCCTTGGCCCCCTTCGGTCGTCGTGTCCCCTCTTCCCCCTCCCACCATGCCCAAATCCCCATCCAAAGCCTCCCCTCTCCACCATAGCTACGAGAGCTTGCACACAAACCCGAGCCTGGCACGCAAGCCTCAAACCCTAGCTAAAAAGATTATCAGATAAACTATTAAATACATGCAATGGACAGTGCATGGAGTGTTGAGATGTCAAGCTCAACATGAGCTGACACTCACGAGGCGCCTGCATGACCGTTCGACATTTATATCACTGGCGGGTTTGGTAGCTAGCACCGACATATCTTCGCCAGAGATTTTACAGCTAGACTACACTAACTAGTCCACATCTACCCACTCCTCTTAGCGTGTTCACATTATGGACCGCTTGTATATACTCTATTATGTGTGTTAGTCACTTTATCTTCTTTGTAGACCTCTTTTGTTGTGTGAAGAAGAAAAAGAATTTTCAGCCTCTCACCTTGTGTGTTCTCTTCTAGGGTTTGTGTGAGTGTGTGTGTGCTTGCAAGAGCTCAAACTCTCTTCTCTCCTACATCTTTTCATGGTATCAGAGCGTGGTTCGTGCTAAGGGTTGAGTGGCAGGCAAGAGAAGCACAGGAAGTGGTACGATGGTAAGAGCTTCATCTACTCTTCTCCTTTTGTGTTGGTGGCTACACCCTTGTCGGGAGCTCTTCGGAAGGCACCGGCAAACGAATTCCGATTGAGTAGCTTTCTTCGCAGGAGGAAAGCCACAGGGCAACTATCCATCCCTATTTGACAACATTTTTCGAGGCGAACACGCATTTTAAGCACGGTTGGACCTCCGTTTTTCAGTTCGCAGGCGTTCACCAACACTACGGGTAAGTTTCGATTCTCTGTAGAACTCTGTTTTTGGAACTACAGGAAGGGCGTTTGGTTGTGCAGACAGTGTGTGTGCTGCAAAGAGGTCTCAAAGTTGCCATTGGGTGTATGTATGCAAAGTAAGGTCACTAGTTGTGACAATTTGGGTGCAGTACAGTACTGCTATAGAGAATACATTAGTTTGTGCAAGTCAAGGCAAGAGTGCTGTTGCTGGTAAATTTGTATTGCAGAAAAGATGTCAAATGATGGAATAAATGAGACTGTTGCAGAGAAGCTTGACAAGAACAATTTCCATGCTTGGAGGTTTAGATTGACCAATTTCTTGATGGGAAAAGGTTTCTGCTGGGACTACATTGAAGGTGAACATGAGGAGGCACCGGGGAGATATCGAAGATTAATCCAACTGCTGCAAATATAAAAGAATTCAAGGATTGGAATCAAGGAGCAAGGAAAGTCATGTATTGGCTTTCTATCAGCATACATGACACTATGATTGGGCATATACACGATGCCAAGTCACCTAAAGAGGCATGGGACACCTTGGTGAAGCTGTATGAAACCAACACCAAGGCATGAAAAATTCAGTTGAAGAATGAGCTTCATACTATGGAAAAGAAGAATATGTCTGTGAATGATTATGTTTTGAAGATCAAGGGCATTGTGGAATCCCTTGCATCTATTGGAGTTTCTGTTGATGATGATGATAAGGTGGAAGTGTGTCGGGGTGGTCTCGGGTCTTGTATTGCATGGTCTCGGGCCACAATACAAGGCATTCAAGATGTCTATTCACACTCGGGAGAACATTCCAAACTTCATAGATTTGGTGTCAATGTTGATCTCATTGAAGAGAAGAACTTGGGTGAAGATAAACAGTCTTCACAAAACAGAAACAATTCAGAGCAGCAGGACTTCTATACAAGTGCAGGTAGAGGACGAGGTAGAGGTCGTGGCCGTGACCAAGGTGGTGGCCGAACAGGTAATCAGAATTATGGTCAGCAGCAATAGTCCCAAGATTCACAACAATAACATACATGTGGAAGAGGCCAGTTTAGAGGCAGGGGGAGTCAACGAGGTCGTGGTAACTGGCAAAGGCATCATAATGATACACGAGGGTATTTTTATTGTGGTAAGCCTGGACATGTGTAGGTAGATTGCTATAAGAAACAGAGTGACATGCAAAATGGAAAAGTGCAGTAAATACTGAGGATAATGAGAGGATGTTTGTTATGCAACATGTGGTTAATGCTGTGTCTGGAAATGATGTAGCAGCATGTAAGGATGACATATGGTATGTTGATTCAGGTGCTTCAAACCACATGACAGGTCATGGTGAGTGGTTCAAGGAGATGAAGAGTCTTGAAAGGCCAGGTTTTGTTGAAACAAGGGATGACATTGCTCATCCGATTGCCCATGTTGTGTCTGGAAATGATGTAGCAGCATGTAAGGATGACATATGGTATGTTGATTCAGGTGCTTCAAACCACATGACAGGTCATGGTGAGTGGTTCAAGGAGATGAAGAGTCTTGAAAGGCCAGGTTTTGTTGAAACAAGGGATGACATTGCTCATCCGATTGCCCATGTTGGGGATGTGCCATTGTCTATGCTAGCAGGATGATAAGGTGAAGTACCTTGCAGATGTACTTCATGTTCTGAACATTATAAAGAATCTGGTTTCTGTTGGCCAGATGATTAAGGCAGGGTTGCAGGTTCGGTTTAACCCTGTGGTGGCTGTTATATAGAAGACTTTAAAGATAAGTGCAGGTTGGTTACAAAAGGCAACAGAGTGGGCAGAATGTTTACATTGAATGTAAATATGCCTGAAGTGAGTGCTGCAATGTTTGCAAATGGTTCAGGAGTTGTTGCAGATACATACATTTGGCATAAGAGAATTGGGCATGTCAATGTACAAAGAATGAAGTCTATGCAGACTAAACAAATTGTGACAGGGCTGCCTAAGTTTAAAGTTGAAGGTATGCAGAAAGTTTGTGAAGCATGTCAATTCGGAAAGCAAACAAAACATGTATTTTCACATGACAGAAATGTGAGCAGGAATGCACTGGATGTTGTGCATTCAGATGTATGGAGTCGTGCTATACAAAGACTATCTGGCTGCAGGTACTACGTAACATTCATTGATGACCACACGAGGAAAGTGTGGGTGTACTTCATGAAGGAGAAGAGTGAGATGTTCACTCATTTTCAGAATTTCAAAATTATGGCTAAAAAACAGACAGGAAAGCATGTAAAGTGCCTAAGGTCAGATGGAGGGGGAGAATACTTCTCCAATGAGTTCTCTGAATTCTTATGAAAGAATGACATTCAGAGACAATTTACATGTAGATACACTCTGCAGTAGCAAAATGGAGTTGCTGAGCGGCAAAAAAACAAGCACATCGCAGAGATAGCACGAGCATTGATGTTTGAGAAGAAAATATGCCACATAGCTATTGGGCTGAGGCTGTGTCTACAGCAGTTTATATTATGAACAAGACTCCTACTGCAACCATACATGATGTAACGCTAGAGGAGAAGTTTACTGGCAAGAAACCTGATTTGTCTCACTTGAAAGTTTTTGGATGTATTGCATATGTGCATGTGCTAGATGAGTTACGTGTACCAAGCTAGATAAAATGTGTGTTTATTGGGTATTCCCTTGAGCAAAAGGGATATAGATGTTATAATCTTGCTACACATAAATTGAGGGTAAGCAGGGATGTTGTATTTGATGAGATGAGTAGCTAGTATGCTGCTGAAAAGGATGATGTTGGGGCTGATGTAAGTGGAATTGTGGTTGCACAAAATGCAAGTCAGCAATCACAGTCATTGAGTGGACCAAGAGAGTCCTCATCCAACGGTTCTGTTGATAGACCATGGAGTGGCAGGCTGCGTCATAATACCAGTCCTGAAAATGTAGTTGGTACATCACATAAAGACAAAGAGAAAGTGGTTGAGCTCCTTGGTATGCTTGACATTTCTACAGGGCATTCTCTAGTGGCTCAGAGATGAGCCTTGATGAGAAGCTTGGGATCCCAACAATGAGGAAACCTGGTGTGAAGAAGGCTATGGAAGCCATAAATTCAAAGTTACAAAGATCTGGAAGAGTCAAAAATCCTGTGCAGAGGTTGACTTATGATGGTTATGTAGCACATCACTATGCATATATGGCAAAAGTTGTGCAGGTTGTAGAACCCACATGCTTTGATGAGGCTATTGGAAATGTGTGTTGGGAGAAAGCTATGGATGAGGAGATGGATGCATTGTATGGAAATGAGACTTGGGCTTTGGTGCCATTGCCTGAAGGCAAGAAAGCTATTGGCTGCTGTAAGTGGGTGTATAAGGTGAAACATAATGGTGATGGTAGCATAAGTAGGTACAAGGCTGCATTGGTAGCCAAAGGATATGCGCAGACACATGGGATTGATTATGAGGAGACATTTGCCCCAGTTGCAAAGATGGCAATTGTGAGAGTTGTGATTGTGGTGGTTGTAGCTAAAGGCTAGTTTTTACATCAGATGGATGTCAAAAATGTGTTCTTTCATGGTGACTTGTAAGAAGAGGTGTATATGGATCAGCCACCAGGTTTTGAGGATACAGGTGACTTGCAAGAAGAGGTGTATATGGATCAGCCACTAGGTTTTGAGGATACAGGTCACCTAGAGTATGTGTGTAAGCTTCATAAGGCCTTGTATGGGCTGAAGCAAGCTCCACGAGCATGGCATGACAACATTGTTGAGTATCTTGTCACTATTGGTTTTCATATGCCAGATGCAGATCACTCTTTGTATGAGCGCAAGAGTGATAAGGGTATTGTGATCATCACCATATATGTAGATGATATTATTGGGGGTGACAACTTGGAAGAGATTGAGCATGTGAAAAGTCTTCTCAAAAGGAAGTTTGAGATGAAGGATTTGGGAGATCCGCGCTACTTTTTTGGAATTGAGGTCATTCACACACCTGAGGGTATTTGGCTGTCACAGAGATAGTATGCATTGGTCATGTTGTCTAAGTATGGGATGGCTGATTGTAAGCCAATCTTGGTGCCATTAGATCAAAATGGCAAGCTTAGTGCGGATACAGATTATGTGTTGGAGGTTCCCACTATGTACAGGAAGATTGTGGGGAGTTTGATCTATGTCACGATGAGCAGGCCAGATTGCACTATTGGCTTAGAGAGCCAGTTTATGTAGGTTCTACACAAACCACATCTTGATAATGTGCGATGCATACTTTGATATTTGAGGGCCACTATTGATTATGCATTGTTTTATATGTAGTAGGTGTACCATTGGAGCTATATGGGTACACAGATGCAGATTGGGTAGGTAGCATCTTAGACAGGAGATCTACCAGTGGATTTATGTTTTTGTTAGGGAGTGCTGCTACGACATGGAGCAGCAAAAGAAGCAGCCCACAGTTGCCTTGTCGAGCAGAGAAGAAGAGTACAAAGGAGCTGTAATGGCAGCATGTGAGGTAGCTTGGTTATGCAAGCTACTTTGTTGATTTGGGGTTGCATGTGGAGAGAAAGGTTGTCATATATTGTGACAATCTTAGTAGTATACAATTGGCCAGGAACCCAGTTTTCCATGCGTGGACAAAACACATTGAGGTACATTACCACTTCATCACAGAGAGAGAGTCTTGGCAGGCGACATCGACTTGGCCTACATCAACACACAGGATCAGGTTGCTGACATCTTCACATGAAGGCCTTGGGAGCTGAGAAGCTCCGTAGATTTCGAGATATGCTTGGAGTTCATGAGCTAGAGTTGAGCTTGAGGGGGAGTGTTAAGATGTCAAGCTCAACATGAGCTGACACTCACGAGGTGCCTGCATGACCGTTCGACATTTATATCACTGGCGGGTTTGGTAGCTGGCACTGACATATCTTCGCCAGAGATTTTATAGCTGGACTACACCAACTAGTCCACATCTACCCACTCCTCTTAGCGTGTTCACATTATGGACCGCTTGTATATACTCTATTATGTGTTAGTCACTTTATCTTCTTTGTAGACCTCTTTTGTTGTGTGAAGAAGAAGAAGAATTTTCAGCCTCTCACCTTGTGTGTTCTCTTCTAGGGTTTGTGTGAGTGTGCTTGTGCTTGCAAGAGCTCAAGCTCTCTTCTCCCCTCTGCATCTTTTCATGGAGAATGAAGAAAGCTCAAATAGAGCAATGCAAGGTCTGCAGAAAGTTCGAAGCTACAAGGAGTGAAGGGCAACTACATCGTCCAAGAATACTTTGGGAAGGGATTTTGCGGGGCAGCACGAATAGCAAAATCAAGAACCTCTGAGAAACCAAGAGGGAGAGCACCAGGAGCTTCAAAATAGGAGGCATCAAGATCAAGAAGAAGAAGAAGAACTTGTAGTTATGGATAGGATGTCTCTCAAATACCTAAAGTTCAAGGGCAAGAGTGAGGAAGATCTAGATGCTCACATCTTCGCCTTCGAGACAACATTCTTAGCCACCTGAGCTCCATTGCTGCAAAAGATAAAGTATTTTGCGGACAACTATAGGTAGCAAAGCCACCGGCACAGCTGGTACGTGCAATATGGTCTAGAGTACTTTCAAAAATTTGAAGAATTGAAGAAAGCTTTCTTGAAAAGATTCAGGAGAAGCTGTAGAGGCTGGAGAAGCTGTAGAGGTTGACTCAGAAGAAGAGGCCAATAGAGGATTATGCGACAAAATTTCGAGCACTGCTAATGCATCTGGATCAGCCTTATAAACTTGCCCTAGCCACACTGAGTCAGTGCTTCGTGAGAGGAATGAGGGCAAAGCTCCAGATGGCGGTGGCTTCGTATGATTTGGAGACCCTCACCTTTGAGAACAAGTGGTGGCGAGAGCAACCAGAGTTGAGGGGATCTTCAAGAAGACAAGCAAAGACCCCAAGAAGAAAAAGAAAGACAAAAGAAAGGAGGAGGAAGAAACTTCTGAGTCGGATTTTGGAGAAGACACCTCAGAATTAGATTCCAGTCAAGAGTTGGATGCTGAAGAGCAAAAGCCCCGGAAGAAGAAAGGCAAGAAGTATGCAGTGGATGTTCAAGAAGAACTAAAGGCTGCCCTAGCCAAGCTTTCCAGAGGACATGCAGGATCTGGACTTAGACTGGACGTCTGGTGTATGAAGTGTAGCAACCAAGGTCATACAAAGGAAGAGCGCCAGATGAAAAGCACACAACAACCATGTGCTATCTGTAGAAAGAGAAACCACACAACTGACACATGTTTCTACAACACTTGGAACATGAATCCAAGATTGGTGGAAAGGCAGCAGCGTCAGACCCACAACAAGTTCCAACTTTCAAAACCAAGTTGCCCACCGGGCCTCAAAACAATAGACCATATGGAAGAGGAGGTGGAAGATTTGAAGTCTGGATAGAGGGGAGTCTGGTGGCTAATATGTTACTACTGTAGTGCCCCAGGGCATAGACAAAATGACTTCCCCATATTACAATGCCATCAGTAGGAACTGTAAGAGGCAAGGCCGCAAAGAGAGGAAAACCCAACAGGAACTCATGTAGTGAATATGGTAAAAGTGGACCAATGGGCATGAAAACAATAAGAAAAGCCACCAGTAGTGATGGCTGTAAAAAGATCACAAAAAGGACTTGTCAAGATGGTGACAGGAAAGAATTCCGAGCCAGAATAGAAGAAAAATCCAAAACAGTGGGCAGGGTAGCAAAGGGTTTGAGAGCAAATCACCAAGTTAGTGGAGAGTGCACAAGGGATGTTGCGGACAATGCAGGAAAGTAAATATAATATCAGACAACCTGAGCAAAAAGCTAGGAATCATAGATATGCAACCTGCTTCCGTTCCAGATCTGGATGGCTGATCAAGAGAAGAGTCCGACCAGTTGGAATCATCAGGGGAGAACAAATCAAGATGGCAGGATGCATGTTCATTGCCGTGTGCATAGTCCCGAAGATGACTAAAATGGCGGGTGCATATCCCATGCCGTTGGGAAGACCGCGGCTTAGAATCAAGCACAACTGGGATGATACGGACATGATTACAATTCAGAGGGGGAAAAATAAGGTATACATCTAGGTCGTGCAAGGAAAGACAAGTTAAATCTGGCCAACCGACCATTACATGCAGAAAGCCTAAATTACTTAGAAGGGATAGAAGATGATGAGGAAGAGCAGATCCTGAAAGAAAATCTAGATCTTCTATCACTCTTTAAGGTGGACATTGAGCGGATTATACAGAGATACGATCTAGAAGTCCTAGTCGCTCATCCTGAAGTGCTCATGAATGAAAAGTACTAAGGAAGATGAGGAAGACACTCAGGATAGTATAACAGAAATACACGTCGAGAAGGAGAAAGCCATGGTTGCTCTCAAGCACGAAGAAGACCAACTGGAAGAAGACCGATTGAGGAGGCAAAATATCAGGGTCCAGGAAGATGAGCTTGAGGAGGAGATGATCAAGAGCCCAAAATAGTCAAAGTCTGCGCAAAACTGAATTAGAAATTCAAACGAAGACTCTTGGAGCTGTTGAAATCCTACAAGGATGTGTTCTCATGGAACTACTTTGACATGAAAGGAATTGATCAAAGAAATTCAAAGGAAGACTCTTGGAGCTATTGAAATCCTACAAGGATGTGTTCTCACGGAACTACTTTGACATGAAAGGAATTGATCCTAGATTTTGCCAGTACAAGATTAATCTAAAGAAAGATGCAATTCCTATCAGGTAGAGTGTGTATAGAATTAACCCTAACTATGCCAAGCAGGTCAACGAGGAGATAAGAGTGGGGTTCATCTATCCACTTGATAGAGCAAAATGGCTATCACCCTGGTCATTGTTCTGAAGAAGAACGGGAAGCTCAGGGTTTGAATACACTACCGTATATTGAATGTCTCCACCATATCAGATCCATTCTCGCCACCATTCTCATAGATTCTCTATTGGATATGGTAGCAGGACATGAGACATGCTCATTTGAGGATGGGTTTAGGGGTTCAACTAGGTGCAGATGGCTCTAGAGGATAAGGAGAAAACAACCTTTGTAATAGAATGGGGGGATTTTGTCTCCAATGTGATGACTTTTGGGCTCAAGAATGCTCCAGCCAGATTCCACAAGATGGTTCAAGAAATATTCTACGAATATTTAACCTTCATGAGAGTCTTTGTGGATGATTTCAATGTGTTTAGAAAGAAAGAAGACCACATAGAGCACCTTATGATGTGTTTGGAGAAGTGTAGAACTGCCAAACTAAGCCACCTCAATCTAGCCAAGTGCACCTTTGTTGTCACGAGCAGATCTCTATATTTGTCTGGAGAAGGACTGGAGGGCACTTTTTTGAAGAGTCACGGGACAAAAAGTGTCCAGGCAAGATTATGGTGGCCGCGAGGATGGCATTGAAAGATGCACACAAGTTCACAAAGGAGTGCGACATATGCCAGAGGCTAGGCCAGCTAAGTGATGCAGATAGAATGCCTCATACCCCAATACTACCACTAGAGCCGTTCCAAAAATGGGGCTGAACTTTGTAGGGCCATTCAAGCTAGCAACTCAGAGAATAGGGAACATATACATATTGTTGGCTACATATTACTGCATGAAATGGGTAGAAGCTAAGTCTTTGAAAGACTGTAAGGCATCATTTAGTAGCAAAGTTCATGAAATGGGTAGAAGCTAAGTCTCTGAAAGACTGTAAGGCATCATTTAGTAGCAAAGTTCATGTACGAAACTATCATGACAAGATTCAGATGCCCAATAGAGATAGTCAATGATCAAGGGAGCCACTTCCTCAATGAAGTGATTAAGAAGCTGACATAGCAACATATGATCATACATAAGAAATCAACAGTCTACTACCTGTAGGAAAATTGTCAAGCAGAATTCACCAACAAAATCCTAAAAGGAATTCTAGTCAAGATGGTAAATGAAAATAGGACCGAATAGGATAGGAGGCTGCATTCAACATTATGGACATTCAGAACAGCTTACAAGAATGTAAGAGGACTTACACCATTCAGTGTTGTGTATGGACTAGAAGTAGTAGTGCCCATGGAGTTCCTCACGCAAAGCCTCTCAGGATAGCCGTGGCAAAAGAATCTCTCTGAAAGAGTCAGAAGTGCACAAAATTGAGCAACTCCTTTGATTGGATGAAAGGAGACTGCATAGTACATGGATGGCTAAGATTGTACAGAAGAGGAGAAAGCTCTAGGTGGACAAAAACATAAAGTTCAAGATCTTCGAAGAAGGAGACACAGTCCTGCTATTCTCGTCAAGAGTGGGACCTCACCCAGGAAAGCTGAAGATGAGATGGACATGCCCATTAAAATTGTCAGGAAAATGGGAATGGGAACCTTCGAACTAGCAAGCCTACATGGTGAAAGGCTAAGGAAACTAGTGCAAACAGATATAGGTTGAAGCCTTATCATGGACGGATGCCAGAACAGGAAGGAACTCCAATAGGAAACGTGTGTCCAAATCTGGAGAATGTCCAAGAAGCATAATCCAAGTCCAATCAGGATCACGAATCAAAAGTGGAACAAGATACTAGAGAGAAAAAAATGGAAAAGAACAAAACCTAAAAATAGGAACTGTCTATGTAAATATGATCTCAGTGTGCACTGAGAACGAGGAGCCATTTGGCAACATTGTGGAGGTGGTAGGAAAATCAATGTTGTTGCCCTGAAAAAGAATGCATGGATGGAAAGGGAGAGACGTCAAGTCAATTTTGCCTCACCTCAACCCGGCCATTAATGACCTTGCAGCTTGTGTAATAAGCACTCACAGACAGAATTTTAAAAGAATTAGGGAGAATCATGGAGATATCAGGCAATTATGGCCGTACCAAGGGGAGACGTGCACCATGACAACAACTCAAAATCGCAGCTCTTTCTCTATTGAATGCCTAATTTGCATGTCTCTATTATGCAAAAGCAATGTGCTGCATTGCACTTCCAATACTATCTGTGCTAAGCTCTGCTATCACCCTTACCTTCTGTCTCTCAACCCTAGCTATCTTGTGTCTTACAGGATGGTGGAATTCGAGTATCTCTCGTCCACCTTGTACAACGAGACATATAAGCATGCATAATGGCTAGAGAGGATAGGACTGAAGCAGTTCACGGAGCTGCCCTGGGAGGAGCTCCAACACAATTTCAGAGCCATGGAGCAGTTGGAGCAACTCCAAAAATCAAAGATCCTCACACTACTCTCAGAAGAGAAGAGGGAATTCAATCCTTTATTTGTGATCGAGGTGTTCAACTTGCCGGCTAAGGGAGAAGTGGAGATCAAGCTACTGGAGGATGATGACGATCAAGGAATTCGGCCCACTGGAGGGAAGAGCCAAGGAATACAAAATAATGGCACATTGTATGAAGATAGTGCTATGGGCTACCACACCTCCCAAGAGGGAACTCCACACAACTGCAATCGAGAGAAGCAATAGACAACAACTATTGTTGGGTAATTACCAATGCTTTAAGTTCACATCCCTTGAGCCTCCCCAAGCTCACTTTTGGAAGCTCCACTCCTCCAATATCCACATACACGCTATCACCCATGGAGCCGCTCACACCACAATGCAAGGCAATCTACCTCTCACTCTCCCACACACATGCATAGAAGAGGAACATGAACTAGAGTACACTCTCTCTCTCTCTCTCTCTCTCTCTCTCTCTCTCACACACACACACACACACACACACACACACACACACATACACACACACACACACACACACACACACACACACACACACACACACAAGACAAAGCCAGAGTTCTCATAGCACAAAGGGGGATTGTGTTCTTTCATTATGAGAAATTGCCTTTTATACATATGGCCCTTATTCATACTTGGGTGCCCAAAACTTACTAAGGCCTTGGGTGGCCAGTATCTCAAAATGTACAACTTTTATAGTGCATTTACATAACACTTATTGATGTCCTCAATTGGAGGAGCATCTTTGTTAACCTAAAATGGGATTAACATCCCCCCCTACTTGATGTAGGTTATGTCCTCATAACCTTTTACCTAGGTCAAAAGACACCTAGTTGCCAAACTTGTGTCTGTAGAAGTTTTGATGAGATTGTAGCTTTTTAAGGGTTCTTCGAAATGCTGAGTGGGACGTCCAGAACCCGGTGTCTACCATGTCTTCGAACGTGACATGCATGTAACCCGAAAGACATCTCTCTCTCTCTCTCTCTCTCTCTCTCTATCTCTCTCTCTCTCTCTCTCTCTCTCTCTCTCTCTCTCTCTCTCTCTCATGGATCTACCAAAAACCCATCGAGCTGCTCTCTCTCTCTCTCTCTCAAAAAAGATGATCTGACTCCACTTCCTTAGGAGCCTCCATGAAGTTTGCTGATGTCATTCCTTCTCCACTAGGTTTGCTGTAGCACTCTCTTGCCATGTGTCCCGGCTTTCCATAGTTGTGGCAAGTGAAGGTCCTTCCTCCTACTTTGCCTTTTCCTCATCCTCGTCCTCGAGAGAATCCTCCTCGGGTGAAGAATGCTTTTTCTTCTTCTGATGTTGAGTCCAGCCATTTCTTCTCTTAGCCTCTGGTCTCTTGCTCTAGTAGAGCTCCTTCTATCTCATGTAGCTTCAATTCAGGTACATTCTTTAGTGTTGCTACAATGTTTTCATATTCACCTTTGTCCACACTCTTCAGAAGCACTGCTAGTGCTTCATCATCTTCTACCTTTTTGCCAATAGCTACCAGTTGTTGTTGCTTAATGCTTTTATATTTGTTCAAGTGTATGATTAAAGGTTCACTTTCCTTCATATCCAATTTGTAGAATTGCATTAATAGATTTATCTTTTAATTTTTTGCTTGTGTGCCAAATAATTTATTGAGTTCATCCCATGCATCTTTTGCCCACCAATGTATCCCTGTGATGTGATGAATGATTTCATCATTTAAACTGAGTGCGATAAGTCCCAATGCTTTTTTATTCCTGCTCTTCCATTCATTTTCCCCTCTCACCTCTGGGCACTCATCTCTTCCCTCAACTAGTCCCCACAGATTTTTCCTCATAAGCAGACACATGGTTTTTGTCTGCCATGTGTAAAACTGCTCCCCATTAAATTTGGCTATCTCTTGTGCCGTACTCATGAGATGATGTGAAGGGGGTCTTACCTCTTGATCCAATTTCAAGATTCAAGGGTAGTGTCTACCCTTTTACAACTCAATCTGGTGTTTAGGAGACGATTACAATAGATTTATCAGCATAAAATCACCAGAAATTACATTAAACCAAGGGTAACAAATTTGTACGGAATGGTTACCATCTCTGAATTGAAATATGAAGTTATAAGGATCTGTATCAGATATCCAATGGTTAAGTTGAACCTTCAATTGCACCAAAAAATAGTGATTAGTACTGATTAATCACTAATTAGCAAATTAATCCTCTATTTTGTGTGCAAAAAATAGAGTATGCGCGGGGAGTGAGGCCTTAGAGTTCAAATAAGCTCAAATCCTTTCAAGGCCATCAATAGCAATTAGTCTAGTAGAGGATTAAGCTAAGAAACACAAGATTTGACCAAACGTTGAATGCTTAATCTGTGTTTTACCAAAGTCACCTGCAGATTTGATAAAGAGCTTGGATCTCAGTGTAGACTTGATCAAATCCAAATCTGTCTTCACCAGCTTGTAGGGCCAAGAGGAATTAGAGCAGTTTGATCTAGAACAGCAGAGAGTTAGGAAAGCACCACAAATATCAAACATAAAAGTGTACCTAGCACCTCTTATCTACAAGCTCCAAGAGCTTTGGTAGGGTTTTAAGATAATGACGGCTCTAGATCTTAGGAGGAGCATCAAAACTTTCTTCTATGAGGCATACTCACATGGACTACACATGACTATCTTAGGTTTTCACTATGTTCAAGTGTGGAGTGTAGCATCTACATGACATATATAAAGCATTATGTTTTTATCATTACTCGATAATCAAGTTCAACATGGATGATAGGTCTTGTTATACAAAGTCCATCATGCTTGTGCTACTTTATAGACCAGAATTTGATTCAAAAGGTAGTGAGAACTTAAACAAGTGTATATAGAGAGTGTAGCATCTACATGACATCATATATAAAGCATTGTGTTACTTTTTATCATTACTCAATAATCAAGTTCAACATGGATGATAGGTCTTACTGCAAAAGTCCATCATGCCTATCCTACTTGTAGATCGGAATCGGATTCAAAAGGGAGCAAGAACTTAGTGTGTATATCTATTATCCATTTTATAGAAGGTTTTTACATAGGATCACATGGTCAGGACCTTTGAGGCACAAAAGTTCAATAGCAAAAACATAAAGGATCGAGCACCACCTTGCATGATGACTCCACGTGACAAGAGTTCAGCATGGACTACATTTGACCGCATTTTAAATCTATGGACAGAAGAATCCAAGAGAGGAACCATCAAAATGTAGCCCGAGAAGTTGATCTTCCATCTACTAGAGTATTAGAATAAGCTAAAGATTATTCACCTATTGGAACCTATGCACATTTTTAAAAATTTTATAGGAGGCATCTTACGGGCAAGAAGGAATCGCATGGAGTAAAAAACGATCTTGCCAAGTCCAAAAGTAAACCTTATCTATGGTCTCAACACAACTTTGAAGGGACTGGGGGTGCTCTTATCGTGCTGCTCCATGGGTTCTTTAAAACCAAGAGCATGCAATATCTTGGAATAAATCAAGTGATTTCAAAACCCACTGGATACAGAGCTTCATTTTGAAATCTTTTCACCTCAAATAATGACAAGCTACCGGGACTAAAGTCCCATGATTGGTATAACTTCTTGCAAGTTGAGCATAATGAAGCAATAAATTAAACCTACATTTCTAGTTTTTTTTAATGTGTGCAAGTCTAAATATAAACCACTTAAACCTACATTTCTAGTTTTCCTATGTGTGCTAGTCTAAATATAAACCACTTAATATTGTATTTTAGAGCATGTACTACCAAGGCTATTTGACTCCTGGGATACATGATATTATTTATCAATTAGAAGCACTTGCTCGATAAGAAATACTCCTTCACATCATGTTTTTTTATCATACATATTATTACTTGAAATATTTATGATATTGTCAATTATTACAGGTTTGTTGTCACAAAAAAGATTGATTCGATTGATTTGCTGAAGATGAAAGAAGATACCATAATGCTTTTGTGTGTTACAAAAAAGGAATTACCTAGAGGCTTCTTTGACATATACAAGTGCATGTGCTCATCCACCTTGTGGATGAAATGTCTCTTATAAGTGTCATTGAGTAACTGATGGATGTTCTTCTTTAAGCATTTAATAAAGGTGAAAAAAATTTTTCCATAAAAAAACATGACCAGATGACTTTTCATGGCAGAGGGTTGGCTTATTTAACAAACACAACCGAGTACATAGTGATTATGGATCTTGTTACACCATCAAGATTATAGATAGAGGACTGATTGGATCCTATTACACTAAGGTTACAAACAAAAGACCAATTTAATAAATTTATGGGGGAGGTGCTATCTGGAAGGCAAGGAGGTAAAGCTTTTGTATGAGCCTCACCAACAAATAAACACCTTTTTGTTGTATATGGCAAAGTGGGTTGACTTGTACGAGGCAAAAAAGATCAAGAGACTCCTTGCAAGTACGGGACCACGACATCGCCACTCAACTACAAGCATGCCTAATGTACTTGATTGGGTTTGAGAGACTTTGGATAGGATGGCAAACGAGTAAGGGGATGATGTTTTCTCATGATGAAGTGTAGGTATCTTGTGGGTGTGATTTTCATAATGTAAGATACATGTATATGCAATTTCTATCATTATGTAGACAATTTTACTTCACATGTAATTCCTAAATTCACACACGAATTGCTTACTATGGGTCTTATCCAAACCTCACAATATCCATTTGCATCACCCATTCTATTGGTGAAGAAGAAGGATGGGTCCTTTTGTATGTGCATTAATTACCGTGACTTCAATAAAGTCACTATCAAGAATAGGTACCCAATACCCTACATTGATGATCTTCTTGATGAAATAAAAGGTGTAAAATTCTTCACCAAGATTGATTTAAAATCGGGTTACCAGCAAATAACGAATGAAGGAGGGTGATGAGGAGAAGACGGCATTTACGACCAAAAGGGGATTGTTTCACTTTATGGTTATTCCCTTTGGCCTTACAAATGCCTCGGCCACTTTCCAAGATTTGATGAATAGGATATTGGCTCCCTTTCTATTCAAGTTTGTGCTAGTGTTCTTTGACAATATCTTGATCTATAGCAAGATCAAGGAAGAGCACTTATATCATGTGCAACAAGTGTTTGAGACGATGAGGAAAGCATAAGCTTTATGCAAAGGAGAATAAATGTGCATTCATGGTCAATGAAGTGGAGTATCTTGGATAGACAAGGGAATTAGGGCTAATCCAAAGAAAGTAGCATGTGTCAAAGAATGGCCAACCCCCAGCAATACAGCTCAATTGAGAGGATTTTTGGGATTATCTTCTTTCTATAGAAGATTTATGAAGCACTATGCATCTATTTGCGGCACCTCTTATCGATCTACTAAAGAGGGAACTTTCTTTTGAGATGTTATTGTCGACAAGAGTTTTAATAAACTCAAAACCTTGCTCACATTGGATCCTATTCTTGTTTGCTCCGATTTCTCAAAGACATTTTATGTGAGAGCGGATGCAAGTGAAAGAGGGCTTAGGGCAATTTAATACCAAGAGCATGGTGTCATTGCATTCGAGAGTAGAAAGCTTTCCAAAAAGGAGATGGGGTTGCATATTTATGAGCAAGAAATGTTGGCCATACTTCTTGCAATCAAGAAATGGAATCAGTATCTTTACGATGCACATTTCAAGGTGAGAAGTGATCATAGTGTGCTGAAATTTTTCCTCTCCCAACCCAATTTTTATCCCAAACAAAAGAGATGGTTGGCTACCCTTCAAGGATATGATTTTGATATATCCTACACACTCGAGGAAGGACAATGTAGTTGCGGATGCATTGTCAAGAATATGGGGTTGCACTATGACTTCATTTATGGAAATGTATAGTGAATGGATCAAAGGGATTTAAAAGGAATATCTTATCAATGAAGGTAATACCCATATTTACAGGAAATTACAGCAAGGAGATGATGGAGAATTCCCTTACAAGCTTCATAACGGTATCCTATGGCACAAGGATAAGGTGTACTTAGTTCCTACCTCATCCTACATTCCCAAGGTGATTTATGAGATGCATTCTTCACCACTTTCGGGCCATCTTGGTGTGCTTAAAATTTTTGACAAAGTGAGTAAGAGCTTCTATTGGAAAGGCATGTGGAGAGATGTCAAGAACTTTGTGTTGGAATGTGTGTTTTGCCAAAAGAATAGGGATAGCCATCAACTTCCAAGTGGATTACTTCATCCTTTGCCTATTCCAGATGGGAAATGGACTCACATTTCTATGGACTTCATTATGGGTCTACCAAGGAAAAAGCATGGATGGGATCAAATATTGGTGGTGGTGGATAGACTCACCAAATCAGCCCATTTCATTGCTTCAAAGATCACTCACATTGCCAAGCAATTCATGGAACATGTATTCAAGATACATGGTTTGCCACTTAACATAGTTTATGATAGGGACACCCAGTTCATGGGTAATTTTTGGAGGACATTATATGAGAACATGGGAACCCAAATCAATCCATATACAACCTATCACCCTCAAATGGATGGGCAAACACTATTGTCATCATGATATGCAAACATCTTGGGATAAGTGGCTCTATCTTACTGAATTTTTTCATATTTCACGCAAGCACTTGAGTATCAAGATGTCACCTTTCGAGGCTCTTTATGGGTATCAAGTGTATGTGCGATCTATTACCTTTCATGAGAGGACAAAATGTTTAATCCTTTGGCCAAGGAAGATTTAGAAAGGATGAGATAGCTTCTTCAACTTTACAAGGATAACATGAATAAGGCTCAAGAGGTCATGGAGCCCCTTGTCCCCATTTTCTTGCTTGCCCTCTATGACCCCCTTGTCCCTTGTTACCTCAAAAAAAATTCTTTTAAATTTTGATGTCCCACCCTCCCCAAACTAGTGTCTAAAAATTGTCTATGATCTACGAAGTGTACTTGATCACTTCGTTGAGGTGTTTAGATTTTTTGGGTTGCACATAGCTTTCGTACTCGAGTTTTAAACCACACATAGATTCATGCAAAATTTGGAATGCATTAATTCCCTACAATTTCAAAACTATCTTGTGATAGTTTGAAATATACTACATGAGTGTTATGCCCCTCATGGAGCATCTATCCCACTCATGCCATGACCTCTAAAGGTCGTTCATAGGTCAAAATTCCATGTAGAATGTGCTCTCAAACTTGACCCAAATGCGAGGCTATTTATATCGCTATCGGTGAGGCTAGGCTTATCCACCATTTATATGCCTTTCCTGCTAACGTCCGGCTAGTCTCAACCACTTTATATTCCTCAGGTGTATGCCTAAGGTTATGTAGGTCATACCATTTTTGCAAAAATATATTGACTACATCCTTGTTTTGCGTTCCTTTTCCTTCCCCCCATCGCTCTCCGGAATATGTGGTAGACACTACAGATTGCCTTTGTGCGTATCTTACTGAATCTCATCGAGTAGAGTCAAAATGTACTCTATTCAATTGAGGGAACTCAACAGGAAATGGTGGGCTACCAAAATTGTCCCCCCAAACAGTGGTGTATATCCCAAAGGACTTTCAAGATATCTCGTTGGTTCTGCTCTAAAGTCTCGGTTCTTTCAGACAACTCTAAGAGGGTTTCATGCAAAACCTCCTATGCGGCGGGAACCTCGTGGGTTACATAAGTCGTACCATTTTTGTAAAAATATATTGGCTACGTCCTTGTTGCATTCTTTTACTCCCCCCAAATATTGGCAAAACCTCATGCATGCCTAAGATTATGTAGGTGAGACCATTTTTGTAAAAATATATTGATTGCATCCTTGTTCGTTCTTTTTCCTCCCCCCCAAAGACTAGCACTTTAAGATCTTTTAAGATGTTTGTAGTTGATCCGGACTACGAGTACAGTTGAAATGCACTCTACTTGGTTAAGGGAACTCAACAAGAAATGTTGGGACTGTTGACTAGCCCTCCAAATGGTGTCCCAAAGGACTTTCAAGATATCTCATTAGGTTTGCTCCAAATTTTGGGTTCTTTTAAATAACTTTGAGAGGGTTTCATGTGAAACCTCCTGTGCGAGAATCTCATGGTGGGTTGTGCATCTACGACATCATCCTCTTCAATGTCTAAGAGGTCCTCCTCCGTGCCTATGTTTATTTGGGTAGTGTTTAGATCTATGTCGTCTGCTCCCAAATGTAGGTCATCTTCAGTCACTTACGAACTAATCTATGGGATCGTCAAAGGGCCATGGTAAGGTATGGGCTGCACGAGCGATGAGGACTACTAGTTTCATGGGTGGTAATTGCTTCCTAGTTATGGCCATTGCCTTCATTGGGGCAAGAACATCATCACATGGACCTCATTGCATATTTTTTATCTTCAAGATGACCATGGCCTCTTTATGCAGCTTCTCATCAATGAATTTGCCACACCTGACCTTGGGATTCTCTTTCTGCTTGGATAGCATTGGCACTGAGACACTTCAAAAACCATCTAGTGGCATGATATTCAGCTTCTCCTTCTCACCTCTTAAAATTCCCAAGATTTCAAGCTACATCTATAACTCTATTTCCATGGCTTCAAGATCTAACAACTTCTCAAGCTTTTTTGATTCTTTATCTTTGTGACGAGCTGAGGATCGCAAGTGTCTAGCTTGGGCTGCCTAGACACAGTTTTCTTGCATTGTTGATTGGCTTGTGCTTAGGAGGTTGTTGCCAACTCTACCACATGCAAATTTGATATAATCTTTGCCTAAACCTTGTGGATTGGCACCTCTCCCTTCTCTTGGTCTCTTTGCTTTAATTGAGCTAGCCTAGGCTTTCATTCTTGCCTCTAATAACTTCAGCTTGCAACCTTGGGGTATCATCACACAATTACTTCAAATGGCCTCATTGTTGTCTACACCCCTGGGAGATTCATTTATCAAATGGGACTTTTTGTTGCAGAGCTCTTGCTTTTAACACCCAACACTAGAGTACACTTGTGCCATCCTTTAGTCTTTGGGATACAAGTACAACTTTTGGCACCCATCTTTTTCGCTATCCTTGGCCTCCAAGGATACTTTCTTTGTGTGAACAACCTTATCATCTCCTAGGTAATATTCTTTGATCCCATACTTGATAATTGTAATTGGCTTATTCCTTCCAAGGCTCCTACATTCTGGGCTCATTTCCCGCTTGATTTGCATAGTGGGAACTCTAAAATGATTTCATGGAATCCTTTGTCAAAATCCAAAGGTAGTTTCCATCCTCATCAATGCACTTGACGTCTTCGACTCTTTGTGCCTTATACCCAAAGTTGCCCAACTACAAATACAGACACTATGGGTGGATCTTAATGAACAAGATCCACTTTACTCTTACAGGGCTAAGGTATGTTCATCCAATTCTACCAATCCAAATGCAAACTTGGACCATTGATTTTCCCTTCTTCAAAATTCATTAGTAGCAACTACTCTTGTGAGGCCATTTATTTTCCCTCCTCCTTTATAATTCATTAGTAGCAACTACTCTTGCAATGGCCTCTTTGCTAGATCAACTCGTGGGTGGTGTGGCTGAAGTTTATGGTGCCTTGTAGCTTACACCTCGCGATAGTAAATGTTCAAAGAATCAATCAATGCAAGTTCAAGCATCCAATTTTTGTGCTCATTACTTCACAACTTTATATCATTAAAATGAGAGCTCCACCTTGGTTATTTTGATGGAGTTGGATAAAGTATCAAAGTCTATCATGGCCATCAGCTTAATGGCCCAAGTGTGTAGGTCAATCCTTATGGCTCTTTCTCTATTTTGGGAGTTGAACCTAGTGCTTCCCTCACTCATGGATGCCCTAAGCCAAGGTCTCCCCAAGATTACATCGAAAGATGGGGTAAATTAGTGTGTGAGGGAGAATCACAATAATACTTGTGTCCCTTAAACCTACTATCATTATTGGCACATCTTGCATTAAGCACATTGGCTTCAACCTTGCTAGGGCAAGCGTCCCTTGTTGTAGCCCATGTTGTATGAACCAAAAGAACCTTTCTATGCTTAGATGTGTGTCACCCATAAATGTTCACAATCAAATAAGATGGCAACATGGGATAAATTGGTGTGAGGGAGAATCACAATAAGACTTGTGTACCTTAAACCTACTATCCTCAAATCCTGCATTAAGCACATTGGATTCACCCTTGCTTGGGCAAGTTTCCCTTTGTTTACATTATTAAGATCAATTTAGACCTTTAGGTTGTTGTTCTTCTTAATAACTACCTCAATTGGGGATACCCAATCCGTGTGTTCAATCTCTTAGATGAATCCCACATCCAAGGGTTTCTAGATTTCCTCTTTCATGATGAGGTGAGAATATTTTAGATTCATCTCACGTTGTTGTTGCTTGATAGGTCTCGACTCAGCCCCATAATTAGAATTGTATGCATTATAATAGAGGGGTGTACTCCTTTCCGGTCAGAGTATGACCATGCAAACACTCCTTAAGAAGGTCTTTATGATGTAGACCTTTAGGTTGCCATTCTTAATAACTACCATAATTGGGGATACCCATTCCATGTGTTCAATCTCATAGATGAATCCCACATCTAAGAGTTTTTAGATTTCCTCTTTGATGATGAGGTGAGAATATTTTGGATTCATCTCGTGTAGATGTTACTTGATAGGTCTTGGCTTAGCCTCACAATTAGAATCATATACAATACAATAGAGGGGTGTACTCCTTTCATGTTAGAGTATGACCATGCAAGCCCATCTTGATATTCCTTAAGAAGATCAGTGAGATCTTCCTCTTCACCTGGTGAGAGGTCTTTGGCTATATACACAAGTTTCGGTCCTCCCCATAGATCTACCTCCTTGGTGTTAGTAAGTCCCTCAAAAACTTATTCTGGATTGTTCCCAAAAGATAGCTTATTAGTGTTACCATATTATAGTAGTGATGTGTGTGAACACACTTAGGACCGCCGGGGCACTTTTTCCCTCACTAGGAGGTTTTTTCCCCCGTGCATTGTATATACGCCCATTATCTTCTAGGGCTTGTTATCTTTCATTTTTGGCACTCATAATACACTACTGTGTTGTGCTCAAGCTTCCTCATCTTCTTGAAGTTGTGTGTGCATTCCTGCAACCCTAATTCCAACAATTGGTATCAGAGCAGGCTTCCTCCTCCCGGGCAGCATCACCGGCACCTGCCGCTTCATCTCCTCCGATTGCAACGAGGTTTCACGAGCGTCTGCAGGTTAGTATATGCCGTCATTTCGCCCTCCGTTTTTGCATTCCAAGTACTGCGCAGGCAAAATCGTCCTACTGTGCAGATTTTCTGTCAAGATTAAAATCTGCAGGACAGGTGCCCATTCGTCTGTTTTGGGCTGTGCTATATAGCACAGGTCGATTTTATACAGGTTTACCTCTTGCAGACAGCATTTACATCTAGTAGTACAGTCATTGGCCATGGCTGACAACAATGATGTATTTCGCATGTTGGCTGCTGAGGATAAGTTGGATGGCACCAACTATCCATTGTGGGCATATATGATGCGACATGTATTGGTAGCAAAGGGGTTATGGAATATTGTGCAGGGTATTGATGCACGTCCTATTGTGGCTGGGAATGCTGCAAACACATCAGAAACAGGTACTGTTGATGATGGTGCAGGCACAAGTGCTGTAGCAGCTGTTCGAGAACCACCACTTTCAGCAGAGCAGATTCGTTGGGATGGTAGAGATGCGCAGGCTCATGCCTTGATTGCGCTGTCTGTCAAACGTACCATTATCCCACATATTCGCTCCTGCAGGACTTCTAAGGATGCTTGGGATGTACTTGCCACATTGTATCAGGCAAGAAATGAGGCTCGTGTTGCTTATCTCCGAAAACAGTTGGAGAATGAGCATATGAACGAAGGTGATTCTATGGATAGCTTTTTGACAAAGATCAAGGATTTCAAAGAGCAGCTCATTTCTGCAGATGAAATCCTGTCAGACAGTTCACTTGTGCAGACTGTTTTGAATGGTCTACCAGATTCTTATCAGGGTTTTGCTTCCACTCTTCGCTTGATGATGAAAGGCAATCCCAATGCCTTATCATTTGAGGAGTTAGTTTCTGTTTTGCTGCAAGAAGACCAGTCAAGGCAAAACAGGAATATTATGCGTGTCGCAGATCAAGCTTTCGTTGCTAGTCAGAGAAGCGGGAAAGGTAAAGCTGGCTTTTCTTCTAGTAAGCAGAAATCTGCAAATGCTGCGCAACCAAAGAAGGAAGACAAAGATGAGAAGAAGGGTGACAAACAGAAGACATTTTGCAAGTACTGTAAGGGAAATGATCATGTCATCAAAGCGTGTCCTAAGCTGGCTGCGAAAGAGGCTAAGAAGAAAGAGGCTGGTATGGCTGTTGCAGATGCCTCTCCTTCTAACAATGAATCTGCTAATGTTGTGCTAGATACAGAATGGGCATTCAATGCGCAGTGCAGTTATGACCCATCTTTGCATGACACATGTATGTCTGCAGTAGATTCAGATGTATGGTACTTTGACAGTGGTGCCACTAAGCATATCACCTCGCAGCGCAGTTTATTCACTTTCCTTGAGTCTGCTCCCACAGGGAATACTGTCACTTGTGCCAATAACTCCTCTTATCCCGTTAAAGGAGTTGGACAGATTGTGCTGAATGTTGCAAATGGCAACACCTTTACACTTTTTGATGCATTGTATGTGCCAGGGATCAAAAAGAATCTGCTGTCAGTCTCCGCATTTGCCAAAACAGGTTTGGTTGTAAAATTTGTGGATGACAGATGTACTGTTCATGATCTCTCTTGTGGTGACATCATTGTAGCATCTGGTTCACTATGTCGAGGGCTGTATAAGCTCAATATGGATGGCAAATGTGTAGAGGATTCAGCATGTGCTATTATGGATACGCAGGCTATTTCAAATGCAAAACTGTGGCATGCACGTTTTGGTCATCTGAATTTTGCAAGTTTGCTGCGCCTGCAGAAATCTGAAATGGTGTCTTCTTTGCCTAAGCTTGAGGCACCTGTCAAGCATGTTTGTGAGGGCTGCATATTGGGTAAAATGCAGCGTGCTTCCTTTCCCAAAGATGGATCAGTGAGAGCTGAACGCAGATTGCAGCTTGTTCACAGTGATGTTTGTGGTCCCATGCAAACTCCATCATTTGGAAACTACCTTTACTTCGTGACTTTCATTGATGATTTTACCAGGCATGCATGGGTATATCCTTTGAAGGCAAAGTCCGAAGTGTTTTTGTGCTTCAAACAGTTTTTGGTTATGGCTGAAAATGTGTCAGAAAGTAAGATGGGCACCCTCCGTTCAGATCGAGGGGGGGAGTATATGTCTTCAGAATTTAATGCATTTCTGGCTGAGCGTGGGATAAAACACCAATGTACAGTGCCGTATACACCACAGCAAAATGGTGTGGCTGAGAGAAAAAACAGGTCTCTCATGGAAATGGCAAGATGTATGGTTAAGAGTCAAAGTCTACCACATGGTTTTTGGCTTGAGGCTGTCATGTGTGCCACTTATGTACTAAACAGGTGTCCCACCAAAGCATTACAGGTTGTCACTCCATATGAGGCTTGGCATGGCCGCAAGCCATCTGTTGGCCATTTACGTGTTTTTGGTTGCCTGGCATATGCATTAGTGCCTGTGCAACATCGCAGAAAATTGGATGACAAAGCTGTCAAATGTATTTTTGTTGGATATAGTGCTGAGAGCAAAGGCTATCGTTTGTATCATCCACAGACAAAGCGCATTTTGGTTAGCCGTGATGTTGTATTTGTGGAAGATGCAGTTCAGCCCTTGGTTTCATGTACTAAGGAGACAGATATCAGCTCACGTGATGTCTATGATACATTGTTGCCTCTTTTCAGTGGTGCACAGTCAAGTGCAATACCTCATGAGGCAGTTTCTCAGCCTATGCAGGTTTTAAATGATGGCACAGATCAGCCTATATCTGATGCAGATGTGCATGATGCACTTGAGGATGAGAGACAAGAGATTGAGGGCTCTAGGAATATGCCTAGATGGCTGGTGCAGACTTTGCGTGACAGCAAGTTGGATGCCCCTTTGTCTAGTCGCACTCGTTCTGGCTCTCATGGTGCCTCTTATGCGTCAGATTGTTATGCATTGGCTGTTTCTAGTATGTGCGATGAAAGTGAGCCTGTTTCATTTGATGAGGCACAAAGTTCAGAAAATTGGATGGCTGCTATGCAAGCAGAATACGATGCTATTATGAAGAATGGTACATGGTCTTTATGTGACTTGCCCCCTGGCAAGAAGGCCATTGGCACTAAGTGGGTATACAAATTGAAGCGTAAGCCTGATGGCACAGTGGATCGCCATAAGGCTAGGCTTGTTGCAAAAGGTTATGCTCAAGAGAAGGGCATTGATTTTGATGAGACTTTTGCTCCCACATGTCGTATGACCACTGTTCGTAGCATCTGTGCATTAGCAGCTCATAATGGTTGGAATGTACATCAGCTGGACATAAAGACTGCGTTCTTAAATGGAGATTTGCATGAGGAGGTGTATGTATCGCAGCCTCGTGGTTTTGTTCAAAGAGGGCAAGAAAACAAAGTGTGCAGGTTAAAAAAGGCTTTATATGGTTTAAAGCAAGCTCCACGAGCTTGGTATGAAAAAATACATGCATATTTGACTGCACATGGGTTTCAGAATAGTCCAACAGAAAGCACTTTGTATGTTAAACGTGTGGATGGTGTACATCTAATCATTGCTCTCTATGTCGATGACATGCTGCTCACAGGACCAAATAAGAGTCATATTGCTGATTTTAAGGCTGATTTGAATGCCTCTTTTGAGATGTCAGATTTGGGGCATTTGCATCATTATTTGGGGATACAATTTAAGCAGTGTGATGGAGGTATTGCTTTGTGTCAGACAAAGTATATTGAAACATTGTTGCGGAGATTTGGCCTTGAAGACTGCAAGCCTATTGCTACTCCAATGGAGACAGGTTTGAAGTTGAGTCTTCATGATGCTGGAGATCACTTTGATGTCACACTCTATCAGACAGCTGTTGGTTGCCTCATTTATGTATGCATTACGAGGCCAGACATTCAGTTTGCAGTCTCACAGGTGAGCAGATTTATGCATAGCCCAGGCATTAAGCATTGGCAGGCAGTGAAGCGTATCTTTCGCTATTTGAGTGGTACTCGGCATCTTGGGTTGTTTTATCCCAAGGGGGGATCATTGCCGCCAGATTTACATGCTTTTTGAGATTCTGACTGGGCTGGTTGTTATGACACACGCGTGTCCACAAGTGGTTTTTGCTTCATGCTTGGAAGCTCATGCATATCATGGTTGAGCAAGAAGCAGCCTACTGTGGCCACTTCTAGTTGTGAAGCTGAGTACAGGGCAGCTTTCACAGCTACGGTTGAGTGTGTGTGGCTCAGACGCCTTATGGCTGATTTGGGTGTTGGGCAGCCATCTGCCACCACCATCTTCACTGACAGTCAGAGCGCATTGGCAGTTGCGCGGAACCCAGTGTTCCATGCTCGTACGAAGCACATTGAGGTGCACTACCATTATGTCAGGGAGAGACTCTCTGCAGGAGAGATCAGTTTGGCTTATGTGCCAACACAGGATAACCTTGCAGACCTTTTCACAAAGGCTCTGCCTCGTGAGAAGTTCGAAGCTTTTCGCAAAGCTTTGGGCTTACTCCCTTTTGTGGATTCGTCCACATAGCTAGACACTTCCCTATACATGAGTGCTAGCTCTTGTTCACCGCATCACTCCAGGGGGGATTTGTTACCATATTATAGTAGTGATGTGTGTGAACACACTTAGGACCGCCGGGGCACTTTTTCCCTCACTAGGAGGTTTTTTCCCCCGTGCATTGTATATACGCCCATTATCTTCTAGGGCTTGTTATCTTTCATTTTTGGCACTCATAATACACTACTGTGTTGTGCTCAAGCTTCCTCATCTTCTTGAAGTTGTGTGTGCATTCCTGCAACCCTAATTCCAACAATTAGCATTGTCACTTTTGAATGACTATCTCTCCTATGTTGCAGTTGTAAAAATGCTAAGTGATAGGCCTTGAATTTCCTTCCTCTTTTTCCTTTGCCAAAGCTTTCATCCTAGCTTTGGCTTCTTTGTCTTATCTTGCCAACTCCGGGTTGAGCAAGATGGGGAGGAGTTCTACCATACTCTAAGCGACTTTTTTCGAGCAAACCAGAAAATCAAGCGGGGCATGGCAAAAGGCCTCCTATAGAGAAGTAGATTGACAGTGGAGACCATATCAATTAATGTGTGAGAGATAAAGGTTGAGGGAGAAATAGAACAAACTAGAGCATAGTGGTTGTACTTCAACACATATCTTTTGGTACATTTATAAGTACATTCACACCAAACTACATAAATATTGATTGTGAGTTTGAAGAAGAGAGAGTTATAAAAGTAGTGCAAATATTTAATCAAGTGGCATTTACAACACAAATTTGGGAACTCAAAATGGATTCACAACTCAAAATTGGGTGCCAAAACTAGGGAAGACAATATCTAGAAGGGGGCCTACAATCGGCGGCATCCCTTGGCCATTTTTCTTGATGAGCACATGGCATCACATGAGGGCCATAATTCTTTGTTTTCATGAGCACATGAGCACATAATTCTTGATGAGCACATGAGGGCCATAATTCTTTGTTTTCATTTGGCCCCCTTCTTGGCGACGTATTCTCTGGGAGTGTAATAATCGCAGGATAAGTATGATGTAGGGGGCAATCATCATCGACATGTGAACCTGTATGCCATGGGTTGCTGTGAAATGTATGCTAGGGTAATATTCTTGTGAATATGTATGCAAATTCTTGTAATAATCTTGGTAGAAAAGAAATATTAGTCGTCCATTTGTTTGAATATGTATAAAAAAAATGGTGCCCAAGGGAGGCCGTGCCACTGCAGCCTCCCTTAGGCACATTCTTTTTAGCTTTTGGCCATGACCATTACAAGGGGGTACAAAAACTAAAGTGGACAAAAACAAGCGAGGGTAAAATGAGCAACGAATGGTAGTTAAGGTAAAAAAGTCATTTTAAATTAATGTTTCCTACCAATTTGCATTTATTAAACCACTTACATTTGTCTAACTATCCATGCTACTTTATTACAAAATTCTGGTCTCATCTATTACATATTAACCATGGACAACCAAGGCACAACGAGAGGAGAGAAAAGAGAAATCCTAGATTTCTAAAAAATAAGAGGAAAAAATCCCTTTGATTAACCCTTTGTATTCCGGCTTCTAATCCCTTTGATTGACCCTTTTGGCTATTGGGAATCGATGAGTCTCCTTGGTATATTTTGTTTGTTGATGGAAAGACCATGCTAAATAGAATTGGTGAGCCCAAGCCTTCTACGTATTTGTTGCCAAACATTTTTCACAGAAAAAACAAAGCATGCTCCTAACTGAAGCCAAAAGGTTTCTTGACATTTGCTATTCTATTGATACATCGTCATCCCCTCTCCAGGATCAAATGGCCAAGCTTGGATATCTCATTTGAAAACCTTCGAGCTTTAGAAAAAAAACCATCAAAAAAGCTTCATTGCCTCATTCTTACTACTTTAGACTCTGCTTAAGTTTGGGAATAAGATTTTTTTTAGTACATGAGAGGAAAAGACATTAAAAATGATAAGCTATGGAATTCCGAATACATCTTATGGCAGATCATCAAAGTTTGTTGAGGGCAACCATGCACCACGGCCTTCAATTGATACATGATGATTAGAAATGTCCTTTTCCCATAGGGATTTTACCAAAGTCTACATATGTATGAAGGCTGTAATTTGTTGAGCAAGAAAGAGGGAAACATGTGAGGTGATGCATGATGTCACGCATCACATTTTAACCCTCTACATGTAGCCACCATCGGGCCTTACACAATGAGGCCTACTTCCTTACACAATGAGGCCTACTTGCACGCTTGTTTGTGTGTCCGTCTTCCTTAACCTTCTGCCCTTGCCACCGCCTACTTGAATGATTGTTTGTGTGGCCATCTTACTTAAACTTTCACCCTTGATAGTAGTGGTCGTATGAAGCCCTTGTGATTGTCTTAGATTTGTTGCCTAGACCCAGATATGGAAACCTCAACACTTTGAATCTAGTAAGATGATCATAAAATGTGTTCAAAACCATCGAATTCAGAAGTGAAATGTACATTTAAAGATCAAATGTTTCTACAGTTACAACAGTGCTATGTTTGCTTTCATGGTTCCTCAGAACTTGGCGCACGAGACAGTCAATTCAACAAGCGGAAAAACTTGAGCGAGCCTGGTTTTATGAGCAAGAGAGAGGCTGTGATTTTGAATCCTAAGGTACCCTTAGAGAAATTTTGTTGATGATTGAAGGTCGGGGAGATTAATTTAGGAACATAATTCATAAAGCAAGGTCTTCTGTCACAACATAGCATTTTCTTTGAATTCAAACTAGGGGCTCAAAACATAATTCATAAAGCAAGGTCTTCTTTCACAACATAGCATTTTCTTTGAATTCAAACTAGGGGCTCAAAACATCTCTTGAAAGACACCCTATAGGGTTACTCATACAAGTTTGTGTGGGCTACTTGCACTTCACATTCCATGGAAAAAAAGGTGTTTCCCCCGGAGGCCTTTAGCATGTGTTTCCCCCAAAGGCCTTCAGCATGGCAGACCCTGCCATCCCCAAGATAGACTGAAAAGGGCTAACGAAGAGGGGAGTAATTTACCAGCCAATCAATGTTAAAGGCCATATGGTGAGAGTTTCATTTGTGTCAAAGCATCAGCTGTACCCATGCATGTTGCAAATAGTTTAATGGAAGTTATAGATGATCTACTGCCTGGAACAAATCTGCTGAAGAAAAATTTGCTTGTGGCCGGCTGTTTGAGGACTTTGTTCCCTTCTCTTTGTGTGGCAGTCCCACTCTATGTGGCTGGGATGAATGGCATGCCACTATGTGCCCATTGAAGGGTGGTGAGGGCCATGTGAAGGAGTAGCATTGGAGGAGTCAGCATCGGTGCCAGTAGTTACACCGCACGACACACTCTGCAAATCCATGCTTTTAAGCCCTCCTTTAAGAGGCCCAACCCTCCGCAAAATTTCCCCAAGCAAGCCAACTACTTCTACCTTCTTCACACAGAAAAGAGCTCCATTATGATATATATAGTAGATGCTGCTGCTACTCACATAAAGCTTCAAAGGTGTGTGCGTTCATAATTCGACCATCAGCCCCCCACATAGAAATGAAGAAACTGCTACACATAGGATTATGTCCTTGAGATTGTGTGTCTTGCCACACCAAGGTTATCACAGCTCACATCAGAAAGAGCTACACAGCTTGCACACGTGCTACTAATTACCGTAACAATGCAATGACCAGTGCTATAATGCCATCCATGCTACGCATGCAAAAGCTGCTGCTTGGATTGCCGCAGCCCCGATGAGATAAAAATATCACCTTAAACTATCTGCATGCGCTTATCACGTTAACCGGCTTTTAAAAAAAGCTTCCCAAGGAAGGCCTCACCTTGCTCACGTGCTACTAATAACTACGGTAAAGATGCAATGGCCACCTACAACTGCTATAATTCCATGGTGCACATGCAAAAGCTGCTGCTTGGATGCCGCCTCACATACAACCTCGATGAGATAAAAAATATATCACCTTAAACTATCTACTACATGCGCTTATCTTCTCATAGAGACGTACGTAATCTAGCCATCCCCATGGCTTTTCAGGATAATTGGATTTAAAACAAGGTGCCCAAGGGGTCGCTCGACGCGGCCTCCCTTGGGCACCTTTTTTTAAGCCGGTTATCCTGAAAAGCCATCAGGAGAGCGGGTTACCTCTCTGTAATCTGGCTGCTCATCAATTGAGCCCTCCGCCACACGGGCTTTTTAGGTTAACCAGCTTTTTAAAAAAAGCTCCCAAGGGAGGCTGCGTTGGCGCGCAGCCTCCCTTGGGTACCTTTTTTAAAAAAATTCAGTTAACCTGAAAAGCCCATGGTGGAGGGCTCAGTTGATGATGCTACCATAACAACTCGGCTGCCTGTCTAGAGTTTCGATTAGCAACACATCCCTTTTAGGTTTAAGGCTCACCGATCGAACTTCACCTTCTTCAACAATCTCTTTCCCCCTTCCTTCCCTTTTTGTCTAGCATTTACATCTCTTGTCCCCGACTAGACATCACGTTGGTGCCACGGAGACACCCGAGCTTCTTACCATTGAAGCTTCTCTAAGATTTTTCCTTTTGCAAATGAGCACATGTCGACTGTGGACAACCCTCTGAGGGTTTCTCCCTTTCTTAGGCTTGAATCAAGATTTTGTGGTCTGTCCTTTTTTATAATATAGAAAGCCTACCTCTTGTCCACGTATGTAGGCATTTCTTTCTTACAATAGGACATAATTTTGACTAGGGGCACTTTTGCGACATACCTCATTGTAGTTTATCAATGCAAACATTAATCAAGGTTGAAATAATAAATAGGAAAAAAAGTGTCCAAGGGGAGGCCGCGCTGGCACAGCCTCCCTTGGGCACATTTTTTTGTTGTTGGAAGAAATGTCGTCATGTCTACCTGGTTGATCCCGCTTGTGTGTTGATTATCCCATATACACAGAGTAGACAGCTAAATATATATATATGTGTGTATATATATATACACACATATATAGGTATATATGTGTATATATATATATATGTATGTATATATATATATATATATTTATATTTATTTATTTATTTATGTGTGTGTGTGTATATATATATATATGTGTGTCTTATATATATATAAGACCTCCCCTATCCCTTTACCACCCTTTTTGGGTGAAGTGGATGCCAGGATTGGAGGTGACGGGGGGGCCTTCTCTATCGCATTTGAGATGGTCCTGCTATGATCTTTGGCACTTGTGCTTCTAGTGGTATCAAAGCAATGGTATCATAGCGCCTACGCTCCCTCTCTCCCTCTTCACATAGACAATGTACGCTCCTCGTTTAGGCAAGCAAGCTGTTAATGCTACATAAGCTGGTGGCAACAGCATTAAGGGGGACCATAGCGTGCCTTGGACATAGAGTTTCGTCGTTGAACCCATACCTCTGTGAGCTAGTTCATTGGTAGTGCCTATGATTCGTATAACAAGAAGGTAACATCATCCTCTCCTCGTTTGCAGGGGGTGTTGGAAGAAACATCGTCATGTCTACCCGGTTGATCCGCTTGTGTGTGGATTACCCCATATATATGGAGTTGATAGCTCAAAATATATATATATATATATAATCATCTAAGGCCTGCCCTATCCCTCTACCACCCTTTTCAGGTGAAGTGGGCACCTAGATTGGAGGTGACAGGGGGGCTTCTCCATTGCATTTGAGATGGTCATGCTAGGGTCTTTGGCACCTGTGCTTAGAGTTTTTAAGTTGCCCCTAGAAAAAACAATGTGCCCAACGGAGGCCGCGCTGGTGCGGCCTCCCTTGGGCACATTTTTTTGAGCTTACTACTTTCAAGCTATTATTTGTTTCAAGTAGTTGCTAATGTTAGGCCATGGTAGGGGGTTTCAGAAAGCATTAAGTAAGATAAGGCTTTGCAAAGTGTCGAGCTATGTAGGGATGATGCCATTGAGCTCATTAGCACTGAGATCAAGGTAAGTAAGCTTAGGAATGAGGGATATGTTGAGCTTGGAGAAGAAGTTGCGACTGAGGTCAAGGTAGGTGAGGCTTTTGGGAAAGGAGGGAAAGGTTATGGTGCCAAAGAAGCAGCATTAGGAAAAAAGGGAGCTCATTTTGGGGCCTTTTACGGTTTGAAAAAATAAGCTCTCAACCAATCAACAGAGGGCCAACGTAACGTTAGAAATTCACAAAAATAAGAGAAAATAGATAAAAGAAACAATACTTTATGTAGGTACAAGCATGCTACATTAATGTGGAGATTGGTTTTTTATTCTCACAAGATCTTTGGACATGAAGATAGAATCTAGTCTGACATTTTCTCTGACAAGGGCCTTCCCGCTTCCACCTTTCTTTGAACTTTGAAATGTTGTGCTGCCTTTCCTTCGAAAGGTCTACCATTCTACACCACTGCCTCATTGTGGAGCAGCCTCTTCTTTTCCAAAACTGCTCCCTTGATCCTGTTTGGCTTAGAGTAAGATGTTTCTTGTCAACTGTCTGTCTGCCCACTTTCTCTTTCTTGAAACTTCACTTTGTTATCTTGTTTACATTACTTTGCTGTTGTTACAGATTCACAAGGTCTCCATGGTGAATAAAAACTATGGCCGTTCTTGTGGAAGACGCTCTGTGGATGATAATGCTATGAAGGCAGAATTATACCACACATCCTTACCCCGTCGTCCTACTTCTTCTATTTCTTCGGTAGAGAATTCAAGTACAGTCAAAACGGAAGGAACTTGGGAAAGGTTTAGTGTTTCGAAAGGAGCATGGGTGCTCATGCAACCTAGCAAAAGAAAGAGACCCCAGACAAAAAACATTTTCTTGGCGTCATGGAAGGGAAGAGTATGAGATTTTAAAATCACCAGAGGGAAGATATCGGTGAAAGAAGTTTTGATTCAGCATGTGCACATGCATAAAGAACTTGTCTTGAGAGACTATCCAAATGATCTTCCGCAACACAAGCCTAATTGTATATTTTTCTATTGTGGTTTTGTTCTTATGGATTTTTAAGATGAAGCTTTCTTTCTTTGCTTATTGACATTCTTGTGTTATTTTATTTCAGATTTATACCCTTCATCATATGAGACATGGCAAAACATCGATTGTATTCTGGGATTTATAGATGTTTTGCATGGATCGATAGGAGAACAACAATACCAAGGTCGATGTGCAACAGAGCTAGCTCAATCGGGTATATTTTTTACTGATCATTTTTATCAGTTGTTGCTGGACAATGCTAACACACATGGTGTGTTAAGAAAACAAGACCTTCCGGCATGGAATTCAGTGGATTGGCCTCTCCCACATTTTAGTGTTACAGAGACATATAGGGCCAAGCTTTTCAAAGAAGTACAGAAAGCTCTGAGGCCCAATATTGCCACAAGGATAATAAAAATTTCTTTATGCATGCCTCTCACAGTTTTTGTAGACTTGTTTAATACCTTTCCAGTGAAGGTTTCAAAAACAATGTTCACAGTTAAAGCAACAAGTCTGGCATGCATGCCACAATTTTTGGATAAAGGTTGGGATAAGAAGACATGTAGTTCAGTGTTTTGTGAGGTTGTCCAACCTTCTATGCAACTGAAGTACATGGTTGCATCATAAAATTTTATTTTTTCTTTTTATTATAAGCGCAGTCGAATGCTAGGTACAAAACTAGTCCCAATGGATCAAGATGAAGATTCTTTTGGTGCAGAAAATAAACTTCTTGATATTGATGTTGTTGAGAATGGTGATGTGCTAGTCAATATCTCATTAAGACAATGTTGCTCCCTAGCTCAATTGCACAATGACATTCTGTTTGCGACAGGTTCTATTTCAAAGGAATTTTATTTATCTACAACAATAAGAAGGTACACCATCTGACTTATCCTAGTCTCATTAAGCACTGCTATTAGTTTACTTTACCCTATTGTTTCATATTGCCTTTTTGCAGGTGCTCAAAAGAAGAGAGAGTTCAATAAAATGCAAAGACATTGAAAATTTAAAAATTGAGATAACACAGACTCCATAAACAAACGTATTATATTCAATAAAGTAAAATTTTGTACAGAAGTGTTTAATTATATATGTAGAACATATTCTTGATAACCATTTTCTATTTATCTACAGGCTGATCTAGAGGCTGCTCTACATGGTCCAAGCTCACCGTATCATCTTTTTTTGGAGAATCTATTTTCTGCTGCTCCATCCTGTCGTGTACAGTCTCTTGGTGCTGCTCCATTGTCTCCTCTACTGTCCCTGGAGCATCTGTTTGCTACTGCTCCATCTTCTCCTCAATAACATCAGCAGAGCAGGTCCTTGTTCTTGTGGCTTCTCCTCATCAGCACTAGGTCCTTGTTCCTGTGGCACCACATCAGTATCATCTGTGTCATCAAGGTGTATGACACCTTCTCGGACTTTAGAGCTCTCACCCAACTCGACAGTAGCTGGTACAATAGGTTTGGGGGAGGCATACTTCAAAAACTTCCAAATTGTATCAGCTCTGAAACTATATACATAGTTCGAGCTGAAGCTATCTTCTCTCATCTGCAATGAGATATGATGATTTAGAACACTTTGTACCAATATCAATTATTTTGAAGCTAAATGAAAATTATTTTTTCTTACAAGCTCTGGCTGTCCTATCTCAAAATAGCTTGAAAGTATATATTTGGCACTGATCAGCACTCTCCAGCCGCCGCAGCTACTTGAATCATCTTGTTGTGGTGTCTGTACAGTTGGAAAGTTATGATAGAAACTATTAATATCTGAACAAAACAAAATTATTCAATAAGTTCAAAGGCATAGCATGAAATAGACATCAGTAGAGGGAATGACTTTCTATCTCTAAATCTAATGGCTCTATTGAATCCAAAAGATTGACATTAGGAGGACAGTGATCCAATGCATCTAGAAGCCTTCTAATACAACTGCAATACATATAATTCAGTTAGTGTGCATTAAATCAAAATAATGAAGTTTAAAGTTAAAAATAGCACACATACCACTTACAATTTCAGCTCTCTGTGTGTGTTTTTAAGAGAGTTGAATAAAAAGCATTACTTCTGCTAGATGTCAATAGAAGCAAAGCTCCAGTGGTCACTGCGTAAGGAAAAAAGCATTAAGAAATCAAAGGCTACAAGAGTTCTCAATCTTGAAGAAAAATCCCAAAAGAAGCAGTCACCCACATACTTGTTATGGTATGGAAGTAGCAAAATATCGACAACATCAAAATCGCAGTATCTAAACCAATTGGAAATATCCATGGGAGTTTCCTTTGGATCTCTTAACTTGAAGGAAATAGCAGGATCAATAATATGAACTGTATGCTGTACAGCGTGGTTAAGCCAGCTTCTCATCATGCTGCATTGGACCAAACAATAATTAGGGGAGGGTGTAAAGGAGGTACAAGAAGGATTGTTTTGCAAACAAATGTAAAATAAAAGACACTTACTAGAGCATTGCAAGAATGATAGTATCTGAGCAATACTCATTCTTATGAGCCAATGCTGCCAAGCATGGTTTTGTCAAGTCAAAATTATTCACTGAAGTTTCATCCTCAATATGGACAACTATGTTAGGGGCCAGCTCCTGCAACCTTCTCTGTATTTGCAGCTCCATCTGTACAGTCTCCACATCTATAACAGATTTGGATTCTTTTATTTGTTGCTTCAGTGACTCCTCATAAGCAGCTTTCCCTTTGGTGCTCATTGAGTGGGTTACTTCAACAACCTTAACCTCATCTACCTTCAACTTTCTTGTAGGTGGAATTAATAATATGTCTCTCATTTTGATGTCCTGCCATTCCACAGGATGGACCGGCTTGTCATACCTCCATCTCACTCTGGACAAAGTGTTGAATTCTTTGGCCATCAGAGTTACCCTGTGAGCATGGGCTGCTACCAGCATTCCATCTTCTCAAAATATTTCTCCAAGTAATCCTCTGCCATTTCCTGTAAGGAAAGAATGGCAGTCCTGTTCCACCTGAAACCAAGGTGCCAACTGTCACATATGTCTCTCACTAGTCTCTGAAAAGGTACCTTGGGGATTGCAAAGCCTATAGCTTTCTGTTGCTTCCTGATCTCCTTTAGCACACCTGCACCATGTTTCAATCTCTTGGCCTTTTGCTGGAGCAGGCTCATTGGCTTCCCCTTCCTGCCATGTGCAACTCTTCCCTTTGGAGGCACACTAGCTGCCCCAGCTGCTGCTGCTGCAAGCCCTGGCCCCTTGCCAGCCCTCCTTGCAGTTGACTTGGTTCTTGCCATCACTCTGACAAGCTGGATACAAAGCAATGGAAAGAGATTATAGCCATGGAGAACATGGAATGATACAAGAAGGCAACGAACAGGGGTGGATGAAGCAACATTTATAAATTTGCAACAAAACGCGATTTCGGCAGTTTGAAATTCCTAACAGCTCACTCTCGCGTTTTCCTGCAAATATCTGAAGTAACATGCTATTACATTCCTACAGTGATTTCTCTGTCTTTACAACTAAAAACAATATGGATTGAGTTTATGCAAGGAGTGTACAGCCTTGGATAGCTTAGAAAGACACAAAATCACAATGATAGGGGTGGATGAAGCAACAATTTTATATTTGCAACAAAATGCGATTTGGGCTGTTTGAAATTCCTAAAGCCTTCTCCTCGCGTTTTCCTGCAAATTCATGAGACAGCATACTGGAACATGCCTTCAGTCATTTCACTGTGTTTGCAACTTGGTGCAAGATGGATTGAGTCTATGGAAGGCAAGAAGTGATCAATCTCTCACTCAACCAACCCAATTCAAAAGTCTTCCTACTTGTGGTTGCAATGGAAAAAGCTAAGGAATGCATATAATATTTATCTTAATATCTAAGCTACATCACATCACTCAGTACCTTATCCTCATATACTATTAAACAAGAAGAAAAGGATAAAGAGAGTCTTACTGACCTGGAAGCTATCTGTAGGTGTGCTGTGCTGGTGATGAGTACCCTGTGCTGGGGATGAACCTTTGCTGCTGGTCAGGATGCTGATGGTGCAGAGTAGGGAGGTAGAGAGGCAAGAGAGGGGAGGGCCTAGATACGAGAGATTAAACAGGAGGAAAAAGATTAATGCAAAATACAAACAAAGCAGCTAATAAATATCACACGTGTGGAATGGAGTCGTTTTTTCACACGTGTGGATGGGACCCAGATCTCTTGGAGTTTGAAACTTGGCACATGTGAATGGCACTTTTTGCCTTGGAACTTGTGCCAATCATGATTTCATAATCAGATCCATAAACACTCTTGTCTCCCCGTCTTTCATCCCTGCCAGCACCCTCCCATCATCCTTTTCCTTCCCCCTCTGATTCCTTCCTACCCAACACACTCCATCCAGACTGCAACCTGCCTGAAGACTACTACCACTGCCAGATCTCCAGGTTACCTAGGCTACAGCTCAAGTTTGGAAGAGAGCAAAAGAATCACCAGTGCAACTCCAACAGCATGGAAAAGGAAAAGAAAGGTCAGAGATCTATATTCTTTTCAATGTTTTTTGATATATATATCCTCCATCCATAGAATTCTTGAATCTTACTGCCCAGGAATCTGGTATAGCACCCTAGGATTTGATTGGAGATAGATATCAATAGGACCTAGAAGTTTGCAACAAAATGCGAGGAGGGTGCTTTACATTTTCCAAATGGCCCTATATCGCGTTTTCCTACAAATTCTTATATTAGTTTTGGTTTTCATTTCTTCCTCATTGTTTTGCTCTCTTTGGCCCTGGGGAATTCTTCCTAGTATCATCTACTGTCCAGGACACTGTGAGATGATCCTAGCATTTGATTGGAGATGGATGTCAATAGAAATGGAGAATTTGCAACAAAATGCGAGGAGAGTACTTGACATTTTCCAAATGGCCCTACATCGCGTTTTCTTGCAAATTCCTATGTCCCTTTTGGTTTTCACTTCTTCCTCATTGTTTTGCTTTCTTTGGCCCTGGAGATTTCTTCCTTGATGAGATGAGAAAAGTTTTTGCTTTGGAACAATTGATTCTCACGCCCCTCCTTTCAAGAGGAAGCTGGACTTTTCTGCTGCTATACTTAGACCACAGCAATCACCAGGTGAGTCATGTGTGCTCATGAAGAGAGTTGTTTGGTGATATCCTATACATTCCCTGATTGCATATGTCAGCATATAGAATTCATGATATATAAATTTTTGTTCAGGCAAAAGCAAGAGACTGGAGCAGAAAGCTGAGTCTTCCCTTTCAAAACAAAAGGAACCAGAAGAGGACAAATCTCCAGATTTGCTCCTATTTGACTTTCTTCACAAGTGCAAGGCTCAGAGGAACTTCCACATATACCACAGTATTTTCAACAAGGAGTTCACTATGAGCTCTGTACTGGAGCATCACATAGATTTTCTTTCAGACCATTGGGATACCTTCAAACAACTGACAGAGGCAGGAAGGATTGTGGAAGGTGAAAAGGTTTTTGTGCACATAAATCATATTGTCTCCATTGACAGGCTGAGGTACCATCATGTGAATAGAAGATTTGACAGCCTGCCTGAGGAATATAAATTCAGCTGTAACTTGCACACTAGAAAGTGTAGAGTTCTTGAGGAAACCATGGCATTCCTTATGTACATTATTGTCTTCCATCAGCACTCTCCATAAGAGCAAGGGCAGGAGGCTGAAGAAGAAGACACATCTGTAGTAGCAGAGGAAAAAGAGGATGTTCGTGTGGCAACAAAAATGGCAGAGCAGGAAGAAGATATCAACCTCCAGGATGAGGGGCTGCAAGTGGCTCCTCTTGACCTTGTTCAACTGAGGACTGAAACTCTTAGGGCAGCACAGCCAATTCAAGATTTTGATGTTCAGAGCAGCAACTATGCAGTGCCCATGCTTCCAGGTGTCTTGATTGGTGGTAAAGATTATGTTTTCCTCCATGATATAGAGTGTATGTTCAATTTGAGGGAGGACTATGCCATTTCCCTTATTGCCCAGGCTTCAAGGCTTGACAAGGAGGTTGGCATAGAGGATGACCATTCACTACTGGCTTTGGAAACAACTTTTGATCCTGCAGAGGCCCTTACTATTTGTTTCAAAGAGGCTGAAAAGTTCCAAGAGCCAGATGAAGCTGCCTTCCAACTCACACAGGAAGCTATGAATCTCTCAGCACTATACAAGGGAAAGCTTAAAGAAGAGGCTGGACTGGAGGGGAGAGGAATAAATCTTTGGAAAGATGAACTTCTTGTTGCTGATGAAAATGAGAAGGTATGATCTTCTTACTTCAAATCAAATACTTTATCTTGTGTTTAAATGTTTTGTAGTTGTGTATTATTGTCTCACTCCAATCTTTTGATATGTGGCAGCTACAAATTGAGGATGACACATTCCTCCAGAGAACAAGTGGAAGCAGGCCGGCTGGGTTTGGCAAAATGTCAAGCCTAGCTCATTATATTCATGATCTAGGCAGTGCTAAGATCTTGATTTACCATAGGCAGTTGAGCAACAATGGAGAAGCCATTGTTTACTTCTTTAAATGTTTGTCTAGGGTTTTAGGTGGACATGATCTTTCATGGCAAAAGGAAAAGATCATTTTAATAGAAAGGTTGTCTGCCATAGATATATTTGGGGATTATGTGAATAAGCAGGCCTCTAGGGCCTCTTACTTTTTGTCTTACACTTCTTATGCATTAGCATGTGGTGTTAAGGAGCCCAAATGTCTGGAGGGCTATGGAAAACACAGGCTCATAAGGTTTCGAGAGCCACCCATGATTGCATCAGGCGACACAATCCAAGAAGAAGAACATGTGGAGATAACTGAAGACAAGGATACCCCTCCCAGACAAGCAACAGAGGCAAGCATTGATAAACAGACTAAAAAGATGCAGGGGGGAAGAGAGCTTGAGCTCTTGCAAGCACACACACACACTCACAAAACCCTAATAGAGAACACACAAGGTGAGAGGCTGAAAATCTTCTTCTTCTCTACTCAACACTCAACACACCATATACAAGATAAGAGTACACATAATATGAAAGGTACTCAACCAATACATACACGGGTTCTCTATAGTGTGAACCCGACTAAATGAGCTGGCGCTATAACTATGCCAGTCTCTAGAATGGCTGTCACATAGCCTGTCATCCCCCTGGCCGCATATCTCCCATGATCTCACCAACCATGCCAGTGGTGTAAGTGTGGGGCCTATCCCCCAGGCCGGTCATCAGTGTCCACCGCCTCACTAGACGAGCTCGATATCTCAACACTCCCCCTCGAGCTCAACTCCATCTCATGTACACCAAGCAAAGCCCTGAATCTGCGGAGCTTCTCTGTACCCAATGCTTTGGTGAAGATGTCAGCTACCTGATCCTCTGTGCTGACATAAACAAGGTCAAGATCTCCTGCCAAGACCTTCTCTCTGACGAAGTGGTAGTGGACCTCTATGTGCTTCGTACGAGCATGAAAGACTGGGTTCCTGGCCAACTGTATACTGCTAATGTTGTCACAGAAAATGACAACTTGTCTATCCACTGATAGACACAAATCTGCAAGTAGCTTTCTCAACCAAGCTACCTCACATGCTGCCATAGCAGCTCCTCTGTACTCGGCCTCTTTACTCGATAGAGCAACCGTAGGCTGCTTCTTGCTGCTCCAAGTTACAGCATTACTCCCCAAAGAAAACATGAAGCCACTAGTAGATCTTCTGTCTGAGATACTACCAGCCCAATCATCAGCATCTATGTACCCATGTACACATATCTCTGTCCCAGTCTCATAAATAGTCCACAATGCAAAGTAGACTTCACATACCTCAGTATGCGTCTCACTGCATCCAAATGCGGTTTCCGTGGAACCTGCATAAACTGACTCACCAACCCAACAGCATAGCTCAAATCTGGTCTGGTGATCGTCATGTAGATCAAACTTCCTACTATGCGTCTGTACATAGTAGGATCCTCCAAGATCTCTCCTGAATCTGCACTCAACTTGCCATTCTGATCCAATGGCACAGAAATAGGCTTACAGCATGTCATACCATACTTGGACAACATGTCCAAGCCATACTGTCTCTGCAGTAATCCAATACCATGTGGTGACCTAATCACCTCAATGCCCAAGAAATATCTGAGCTCCCCCAGATCCTTCATCTCGAACTTCTGTCTAAGCAAGATCTTTACATCAAAGATCTCTGCATCATGGTCCCCCGTAATGATCAAGTCATCTACATAGATGACAACAAGCACAACCCCTCTATCACCATGTCGCACATACAGCGACAAATTTGCATTGGCTACATGAAAGCCAATAGTGACAAGATATTCAGAAATCTTGTCAGACCATGCTCTTGGTGCTTGCTTTAAGCCATACAAGGCTTTCTTCAACCTGCAAACATGCTCGGGGTGACCCACATCCTCATAACCAGGTGGCTGCAACATATACACCTCTTCTTGCAAATCCCCATGCAAGAATGCATTCTTTACATCCATCTGATGTAAATACCATTGCTTTGACGCAGCCACTGCTATCACAACTCTCACCGTTGCCATCTTGGCAACTGGGCTGAAAGTTTCCTCATAATCAATCCCATATGTCTGCGCATATCCTTTGGCTACTAATCTAGCCTTGTACCTGTTTATGCTTCCATCACTGTTATGTTTAACTTTGTACACCCACTTGCATCCAATGGCTTTCTTGCCTTCAGGCAATTGCACTAAATCCCAAGTTTCATTTCCATATAGTGCATCCATCTCCTCATCCATAGCTTTCTCCCAACACACATTTCCAACAGCCTCATCAATGCATGTGGGCTCAACAACCTGCACAACCTTTGCCATATATGCATAGTGATGTGCCACATAACCATCATAGGTAAATCGCTGCACAGGATTTTTCACTCTCCCAGATCTTTGCAGCTTTTCATTCATGGCTTCCATAGCCTTCTTTACACCAGGTGTTCTCATAGCTGGGATCCCAAGCTCCTCATCAAGGCTCATATCTGAGCCACTAGACTCTCCATCAACATGAGAATGCCCTGCAGAAATGTCAGGCATACCAAGGGGCTCAACCACTTTCTCTTTTCCTTTTCGTGATGTAGTAATCACATTTGCAAGACTGGTATTATGACGCACCCTGCCACTCCATGGTCTATCAACAAACCCACTAGATGAGAACTCTCCTGGTCCACTCAAAGAGTGTGATTGCTGACCTGCATTCTGTGCAACCACACTTCCACTCACATCAGCCCCGACAGCTTCTTTTTCAGTAGCATACCAGCTGCTCATCTCATCAAAGACAACATCCCTGCTTACCCTCAACTCACGTGTAGCAGGGTTATAACACCTGTATCCCTTTTGCTCAAGGGAGTATCCAATAAACACACATTTTTCAGCTTTTGGATCCAGCTTAGTTCTCAGCTCATCTGGCACATGTACATATGCAATGCATCCAAAGACTTTCAGATGAGACAAATCTGGTTTTCTGTCAGTAAACCTCTCCTCTGGAGTTACATCATGTATGGCTGCAGTTGGAGTCCTGTTCATGATGTATACAGCTGTAGAAACAGCCTCAGCCCAATAGCAATGCGGCATATTCTTCTCTTCCATCAATGCTCGCGCAATCTCAGCAATGTGCCTATTTTTCCGCTCAGCAACTCCATTTTGCTGCGGAGTGTATCTGCATGTGAACTGTCTCCGAATACCATTCTTCTTCAAATATTCAGAGAACTCATTGGAGAAGTACTCTCCCCCTCCATCTGACCTTAGGCACTTTACATATTTCCCTGTTTGCTTTTCAACCAAAAACCTGAAATTCTGAAAGTGAGTGAACACCTCACTCTTCTCCTTCATGAAATATACCCACACTTTCCTTGTGTGGTCATCAATGAAAGTCACATAATACCTGCAGCCTCCCATAGATATGGTCTTCGTAGGACCCCATACATCTGAATGCACAACATCTAGTGCATTTCTGCTCACATATCTGTTACGTGGAAACACATGCTTTGTTTGCTTCCCAAATTGGCATGCTTCACATATTTTCTGCATACCTTCCACCTTAAATTTTGGCAGCCCTGTCACAATTCCTTTTGTCTGCATAGACTTCAATCTCTGCACATTTACATGTCCAATCCTTTTATGCCAAATGTCTGTGTCTGCAACAATTCCTGAATCATTTGCAAACATCGCAGCACTCATTTCAGGCATGTCTACATTCAATGTAAACATTCTGCCCACTCTGTTGCCTTTTGCAACCAACCTGCACTTGTCTTTAAAGTCTTCAACATAACAACCATCAGGGTTAAACCGAACCTGCAAACCCTGCTCAATCATCTGGCCAACTGAAACCAGATTCTTTGTTATGTTCGGTATATGAAGTACATCTGCAAGGTACTTCACTTTGCCATCCTGCATAGACAATGGCACATCTCCAACATGGGCAATTGGATGAGCAGTGTCATCCCCTGTTTCCACAAAACCTAGTCTTTCCGGGTTTTTCATCTCCTTGAACCACTCCCCATGACTTGTCATGTGGTTCGAAGCACCTGAATCCACATACCATACATTATCTTTTTGTGCTGCATCAACATTTTCAGACATGGCATTCACGACATGCTGCATAACAAACAACCTTTCATTATCCTCATTATTTCTACTTGAGGATGCATAGTTGTTTTGCTGCACTTTCCCATTTTGCATGTCAGCCTGCTTTTTATAACATTCTGCCTGCACATGTCCAGGCTTACCACAGTAATAGCATTCACGTGCATCATTATATTGCCTTTGCCAATTTCCACGGCCTCTTTGACTCCCCCTGCCTCTGAATTTGCCTCTTCCACCTGCGTGTTGTTGTTGTTGTTGATTCTGGGACTGTTGTTGTTGCTGCTGCTGCTGACCATAATTCTGATTACCTGTTCGGCCACCTCCTTGACCGCGTCCTCGTCCTCCTCTACCTCGTCCTCTTCTTGAACTTGTGTAGAAGGCCTGTTGCTCTGAACCGTTTTTGCTTTGTGAAGATTGTTGGTCTTCACCCAAGCTCTTCTCTTCGATAATCAACATAGACACCAAATCTGTAAAGTTGGGAATGTTTTCCCGAGTCTGAATAGACGTCTTGAACGCCTTGTATTGTGGCCCGAGACCATGTAGACAGACCTCCACCTTATCATCATCATCTACTGACACACCAATAGATGCAAGGGATTCCACAATACCCTTTATCTTCAGCGCATAGTCATTCACAGACATGCTCTTTTTCTCCACAGTATGAAGTTCATTCTTCAACTGTATCTTGCGTGCCTTGGTATTTGTTTCATAGAGCTTTACCAAGGTGTCCCACGCCTCCTTGGGGGACTTGGCATCCTAAATGTGCCCAATCATGGTGTCCTGTATACTAATGGATGGCCAATACATAACCTTCCTGGCTCCTTGGTTCCAGTCTTTAAACTCTTTCACATCTGCAGAGCAGTCGGATTTATATCCGATATCTCCGGTGCCTCTTCATGCTCACCTTCTATGTAGTCCCAATAGCCTTTTCCCATCAGGAAGTTTGTCAACCTGAACCTCCAAGCATGGAAGTTATTCTTATCCAGTTTCTCAGCCACAATCTGTGTTATGCCATCATTAGACATCTTGCCAAACACAATTTTACCAGAAACTGCACTCTGGTTTTTCTGCACAAACTGCTGTATTTTCTGCACAACGGTACTGTAGTACTCTCAAATGTCACAACCAGTGACTTCAATGTGCATACATACACCCAATGGCAACTGTAGACCTCTTTGCAGCACCCACAGTGTCTGCACAGTCAATATGTCTTACTGCAGTTCTTAAAACAAAGTTCTGCAGAGAATCGATGACTTACCCGCAGTGCTCGAAATCGCCTGCTTTCTGAAAAACGGAGGTCCAGACGCGCCCGAAACGCGTTTTCGGCCCGAAAAATTTAGTCCGTAGGACTGTATAGTTGCCCAATAGCTTTACTCCCGCGAAGAAAGCTCCTCAATCAGAGATCGTTGCCGGTGCCTCTCGTAGATCTCCCGACAAGGGTGTAGTCACCAACACAAATAGGAAAGAGTAGTTGAAGCTCTTACCCTCGTACCGCTTCCTGTGGTTCTCTTGCTTGCAGCTCAGCCCTTAGCACGAACCAGGCTCTGATACCATGAAAAGATGCAGGGGGGAAGAGAGCTTGAGCTCTTGCAAGCACACACACACACTCACAAAACCCTAATAGAGAACACACAAGGTGAGAGGCTGAAAATCTTCTTCTTCTCTACTCAACACTCAACACACCATATACAAGATAAGAGTACACATTATATGAAAGGTACTCAACCAATACATACACGGGTTCTCTATAGTGTGAACCCGACTAAATGAGCTGGCGCTATAACTATGCCAGTCTCTAGAATGGCTGTCACACATCCTGTCATCCCACTGGCCGCATATCTCCCATGATCTCACCAACCATGCCAGTGGTGTAAGTGTGGGGCCTATCCCCCAGGCGGGTCATCAGTGTCCACCGCCTCACTAGACGAGCTCGATATCTCAACAAGACAGTCGACATCAAGCCAACAAGGAAGGAAAAGAGTCCAATCAAGTTCAAAAAGAGAGTTCCGACTGGCAGGCCCTGGGAGTAATAGGATTTAGTCATCAAATATAGCACAAACATTATGTTGAAGTTGAACTGATTTGTACAAAGTCTTTGATCCTCATCAGTTCCTTGTCCGTACGGACGATCAGTCCCCTTTGCATTTGTCCCATCACCGTACGACACTTCAGTAGAGTCTTCCCACACTAAGTAGCTTCTAAAAACGTTTGACACTCAGTACCTTCATTGGTAAGGATCAATAGTGTATCTAAGCATAATTAAGTAGTATTGATTGAATTTTTTGTGTGTAGCTCATGGATGTATTGATGCTTGTTAATATAGATCACATGTTTCACAAAAGAAATACTTTTAATGGAGTCTCAAAACATATAGGCATAACACCAAGAGTCACTTGTTCCACAAAATAAAAATCTATTGATTGAGTTTGAAAACATGTGGACATAACACCAATAAGTTACAAACTGCTATTCATGTTTACTTGTCCATTTATGGTTTCTAAATATCTTCGAATCCCTCCATTGTCTATGTCTCTCTGCTACCATTGAATTGTCCAAAGTTTGTCTTCGTCTTTGCTTTTGGGCTAGAATAAAAGCAAGCTTGACTTTGGAGCTAGCAACTTTTCTTTTAGCATGCAGCATCTGTAGTATGCCTCAGTAAAACCATTGGAAGACTTCCTTCAGACTATTTACCTTTTGACTCCCTCCGTAGTGTTGTGTGTGTCTGAAAAATGCATTACGTGCCATGTAGTGAGACTTCTCCATTCCTTGGGTAGACCAAATTGTTGGGCATCCATACTTTTTGACAAAATAGGGAAGGTGGTTGTAGATGATATGCTGTTTTCACAGAGACATAAGAATGCATAGTAAGTTATAAAAAAAAAGAGGATCACACTTAAGTAAAAGAAGAAGACAGAACTTTACCATGTAGTGAGTTATATTGCAGGCTGTCCACGCGTCTTTCATTGACTTCCCAAAATGTTTAATCGCCTCTTCAAAGTTCTTGTAATCACTCTTTGTCCATGTTACATTGTCACAGAACATGAAGAGTTGATCAAGAGACCTCCACACCTCTGCCTTCACATTTTGTGCTTCCCCATCTGCCTCATGATCTTTCACGGCATTATGGAATTGCTTCCACAATCCATAATTAATCCTTGAAACTGTTCTACCTTGCCTTACTTGCTTACTACTGTGTTTGGGTCGAGACAAGAATCTTCTTGCCTTAACACCACCAATAGAGGGCTTGATTGGTACCTCCTTGCCATTGGTAGACTTTTTAAAATCCTTTGTGATATGAACATCACCTCCATGCAGACCTATATCGGATAACACTTTTTCCAATGCTTGAAGAGCATCCTTTCTATTTTTTTCGGGATGGAGTTTCCAAGCAAATCCAATATACAAAAATACCAATTCCTCAATAATTCGACATAGAGCATGCAATGTGCATATGTGAACATTACATAGTGGAATGTCAAGAATGGCCTTGAAGTCAGGGTCAACTTTATCTCTATTAGGTGCTCTCTTCCACCATTTGGAATCCATTACTTGAGCTGATTCTTTGCAGTAAAGACAAGGAGACTTTGCGTTGCCTCCTTTACTAACGTTATACATGCACTTAAGTGTTTTAAGATCCCCCGCCATGTGCCACTCTACTTGAAAATCACCTTTTCTTGCAACATGGAGATTCTCTCCTTGCACTTGTCTTTTAATTATTCTTGGTATTTCCGTGTGGTGAAACACCCAATCTAGTGTTTCATGGTCTTCTGTCTTCACCTGTGATTATAGAAAACAAAAGTCTTACTATAAAAGATTTGAAAACAATGACTAAAATCAAGTACGAAACAAAAAATGATCATACCTGGAACGAGCCTAACCACCATATGTGTTTCTCCGACTGCACACTAAAATACTTCGAACTCGCTTCAGTCAATGATGTATCAAGTGCTCCATTCATCAATGTAATAGTAATCCTTTCCATTTTCTTTTCCTTTACAACCTCACACTCATCCAGTTTGATAACAAATTTCAAAATGCCTTTGCACTCCTCAAATGTTATTCCATAAAACTCGACCATTCTTCTTTGAAGTTGTTGTAGATCTACAAATATATTGTTCCAAGGGTCATACACAGTGGTTCCTTTACCACCATTAAATATTTCTTCAATATGGATATATTGCCCAATAAACTCATCTATACTTTCATTCAAATGACCTCTTATCCTCCACACGGTTGCTGGATTTGGCAGTAAAACTCGTTTAATCCTTTGATCTCTCAAAGTTGAGGATATCGCATGGAAAATCGAACTATATCCCTTCCTGCTAACTCCACTAACATCACGAGCCTCTTGGATTGTAGTGCCATCAACTTGATTATTGGATATAAAGTCCTCTACAACATTCCTTTGCATTTTTTTTCTTCAATCAAACCTTTTGCTACACCACAAGAAAGTAATCCTTTCATTTGTTTAACAGGAAGAAGGTTGGGATCCATATTTTCTTTTGCAGGCTCCAATAGTTTCCTATAGTAACAACACAATATGCCTATATTATTCAACATCTCCATTCTTGTTTTGCGTTAATGGACAAAATAGATATAGTCATTTGAGAGACTTTTTTAGTATAAAAAATGAAAAATTTCAAACTAGCCTTGCTTCCTGAATTCTTCGCTTGCATCCACCAGTCCCAGCCTTCAAATTTGCAATGTTTTTAATCTTCCTGCTTCGTTGTCTGTCTCCAAGCACGGTTCTCTTCCTTCTTGCTCTTGTCAACTCTTTTTTACTCTTTGAATGCTCCTCAATTTCATTCTGCAACTGCTGCTCCAATTTTGCACGAATGGCTATCTCTTGCATCCTGGCCCCCTTTTCTTGTAGGTACATCGTTTTATATGTTTCTGCAAATGCAGACTGCGCTGAAATATAACCAAGAAGTCCATTTTGTCCATCGCCCGTAAACCTCAGTAGTGTGGTTGGATTGACAAATGGAGGCGTAGAGTTTTTTACTAGACATTTTCGATATATGCTTCCATCGCACCATAAGTCAATATGTTGAAGCCCTTCTCTTCTCATATTTTTTCGTTGTTGAGCATTCAGCACCGTATCCTTTCGTCTTTTCTGTGCAGGAGCATATTGTTCTTCTAAGTCGATGTGAAGATGGTGTAATCGCTTCTTCTGAGATTGTGACTCACTAGTATCGGCCATTTTTTGTGCTTCTGAGGTTGCAAAGTTTGCTTGTCAATCTCATAGTCTTTTTGTAACATGAATCGTGGGGGTGTGACGGTATCCATGCAATCATTAAGTTCAGTGATGGATTCTTTATGAGAGGCCTGCACACGTCGTCCAAAGAGATGCGGAATCTTCGGGAAACCAAAAAAAAAACTAAGGAGATATTTAATGCAAAATCGTGTTAGTTAGACAAAAGATTATCTTATTCCTTTCTGAACTGACAGTTCGGTAGTCCTTACTGACAGCTCTGAGCCATGTTTTCGTATTTTACTATTTTGAGGTCTTTTAGGAGAGAAATAAATCAAAAAATAGTGAATTTCTTACAGGGCCCCGAAATGAGCTCCCTTTTTCCCTAATGCCACCTTAAAGTTCCAGTGTGTGAAGAGGCTATAAACTAGCAAGGTAAGAAGGAGAAATACACAGTTCAAGACATGGGAAGAGTGTTGTAAGTTGCAAGGTGTCACCTATGATAAGGCATCCGGCAAGGTCACAGCTCTCTGGCTTCCTATGTGTCTAGACAAAGAAGACTGTACTGATGTATGTAGCCCCTTTCCTTAGGAATGAGGAATATGTTACGCTTGGAGAAGAAGTTGCGAGACTGAGGTCAAGATAGGTGAGGCTTTTGGGAAAGGAGGGAAAGGTTATGGTGCCAAAGAAGCAACCACCTTAAAGTTCCAGGGTGTGAAGAGGCTATAAGCTAGCAAGGTAAGAAGGCAAGGGGCTACATACATCAGTAGAGTCTTCTTTGTCTAGACACATAGGAAGCCGGAGAGCTATGACCTTGTCGGATGCCTTATCGTAGGTGACACCCTGCAACTTACAACACTCTTCCCATGTCTTGAACTGTGTATTTCTCCTTCTTACGTGTTGTGCCGCAACTCTCTTTAGATCTGGAGGAAGACCTTCTCTCTCTTGCAGACTAAATGTATACCACCCTAAAGCATCTCTTATCAATACAGAGCCAATATTACTTTAGAGGCTCAAAATACTTGTACGGCAAGCAACACTAGGTTGCACATTTGGCATGGAGAGAGAGAGAGAGAGAGAGAGAGAGAGAGAGAGAGAGAGAGAGAGAATCAAAACTAGGGGAAATAAACATTTCAATTTGTTACCAGTTTGGCCATCCACTAAGTAGGCCATAGCATTCACTTTAATGACTGTTTTGGAGATACCAAGATCACGAAGGACTATTATTCCTCTTTAGGGTAAAGGATGCGGGTCCAAAAGTAAGAGAAGGCAAACCTTGCTTTGTCACACACCTAAACCCTTAAAATAGGCACTAGAGGTCGCATTTTTGACACGAATTTGTTGACATGGTGAGCGAGTATTAGATTTGTTGCATAAAAAGTTATGCAAGAAAAGTGCCCTTCTACTCACCTTCACTCAATACATTTCTATGGGCTTTGTTTGAATAACTACGTGCATTTGATCTACTTCAATCATCAAGATAGTAAGGGCTATGGCAGGCGATATTTTTTTGTACCTTTTCCTAAGACCAAACCTTGGGTTATTAAGGGTGAAGACCACATGATGATACACCTATCCCCCTACACCTAGGGTGTGGCCAGTGGATGATGGGACATGTCTGCAACCACATGAGATACAAACGCTTTAAGAAAATGGATTTGTGTTTGAAATTGGGGGCCACCTCTATAGTTAGCTTAACCAAATGCAACTATAGAAAAAGTTCCCAGTGCTTTTTCATCTAAAATATCGGGATCACAAGATTCTAGGATTGGATTCATTGGCTCATAAGTTCATGCAACACTCACTAAATTGGAGTTTTTTGAGGACCTTATTGGCAAAAGATCTAATGTGCTTCCGTGAGGGGTGGGGATGTTTTTGGTGTCACTTTTTGATGGCTAAAATATAGCACCTAGACATATGATGGAACTTTTGGTTGTGGGAATTGAATTTTGCTACAAAGATTCGCTCGCATATGGTGATCTTAATATTAGAGGCATGCATGTACCCTTGGAATTTTAAAATTTAGCTAGGATTTGCACTACAAAACCTAAACATGGATTCACTCTGGCTAAGTTTTAATAGCGTACAAAGAAACCAATGTTTTCATGTTCTTTCTCTAGGTGATGGCTGGTGCCATTTGTCCGATTAAATACTCTAATTTGCATGTTAACTATAGTATTATTATTGCATTTGCATGTTTAGAAAGTGTAACTTTTTTCACTTTTTTGGAGGTTGGCGAGTTTCGCTCGGTTTTTTCCTTTGTTAAAAAAAACTCGCTCGAAGAATGGTTTTCCCTAATGGGGAGGAACTTCAAGCTTGCATAAGAAGGGAGGCGTTTGTGTTGGTTGTGCTCCCCTCTCCCTATTGACTTTCCAACTTTGACAAAAATCTTCGTGGGTTCCCATAGCTCCATGATAACAAAGCCAACCACGGTCATTTTCAATCAGGGAGTTCTTCTCTGTAAGGATTTTTATAGGCTTAACTTTTTTCCTCTTTTTTAAGCCTCTGCTTGGTTCAACAATGCTTGTTTGAACTACGCTTGAATTCTCTAGGGGGTTTAAGGACGCTTGAAGCTCAACCAAGATTTCTAGTCCCTTCCTTAATGAGTTTTCAAGCTCACAATTCCTTATTAATATAGTCTAACTAGGGTCTCACGACTCCTGATAGATTTCATGGTCAGGACAAGGGCAACTCGTTACCATCAGCATTGCAAACAAAAATAGGAACTAGCTGAATCTCTCCTTGCACCTTCTTTAGCCTGTTCTTCGTTCAACATGTCGATTTCCATTCTAGTTCTTCACTTTTGGCTTCAGTTTGTGACTGAAGGGACGATCTAAGAGCGTCGATCTCTTTCTGAAAGGTTAACTCGAGATCGCAGATCTGCATTCCTTTTTGAGGGTTTATCTTGCCGACATATAATAAGCCCGAGCAATAAATCCAAGAACGCTATACTGATCATGGCATACACCGTGCTTGAATAACCGAAGACAGGCTGCCAGTCGTGAGTATGGTATCTATTATTGCTAGAATGTGGAGCTAATTCTCAACTTCACTAGGCTCAAGAAGATCTCTAGCATTGAAATTTAGTTCCACATATGATATATTATTAGATTGGGATTTTTTTAAAGACACACACTTTCTCTTCTCCACTTCTGATGGTAACATAGTCTTCATCCTATAGAGGATAATTTGTAAGATTGACCTTCATGGTCACTTCATTTTTGTGCAAATAGACATGGTCATCATGGATCATTCTAAGTTGTCTTATAAATGTTTGTCCATCGTTTACTGTACGAGTGTACTCATTTTCAATGTGATTACCTCCACAATAGGGGCACCAAGTCCCCTCTGTCCTAGCGTGCAAGATCCCTAGGGAGTACTTTCCAATTTTCCTCCATCTTTTTAAGTGCAACAATGCCTCAAAACCAGCATTATCTGATTTCTTACTGCTTAAAGGAAGATGTGCTAAGAGAGGCTTCATGTGAAGCTTTTGATCTCTAAGACCCTTCATATTATCATCAAAATCAATGGCATCTTATTAAATATCATTTGCCTTTGCAAGTAAAAGATATCTAAATTTTGGTCTTCTAAACTCTCAAAAAAACAAGAAGATATGTAAATTTTGGTCTTGTAAACTCTCAAGAAACAACAAGATCAAATAAGGTTGGCTTGGTTTCCCATCGATTGAGTAATTTGAATAGTAGTACTCTTGTATAGACTCCGTACTCTCATAGAATTCCACCCTAAAAGCGTTGAATGTACTCCCATATAGACTTTGTTTCTTGTTGTTGACATTATTCAGCAGGTGGATAGGATTCCACATTTAGATTCCACTTGGTTCTATTCTTGGAGAATTCCACCCTAAGCATTTTGCAAGGCAACATACATAGCCTTGCAAAGAGGCTCAAAGGTTTGAAACTAACATCCAGCTACTCCATCATGGGTGTTCCAACACACTCTCGGTCTGAGATTGGTCCAATTGGTGGAGAGCATAGAATCCTTAAAAGTCCTAAAGGTTTTTCTCAAAATAGATGGAGCCTTAGCTAGGTTTCTCAAGAAGGCTAAGGGCTCACCATTTGACTAAGAAGTGTGGGGATATCTCAAACTCACTTGAATGTCAGCAAGTCTTGGCATTGCGGCTTGAAATGCGACAGCTTCCACATGTGAGTAATCATCAACCACATTTTAAGGATTAGAAGCAAGAGGATCATGTCTATCCAACCAATAAAGCTCTCTCCAAGGGGTCAGTGATGATTGGCAAGAGGATCAAGTCTCTCCAATAAAGCTCTCTCAAGGGGTCAATGATTAGAAACCCACCCATTGACACTAATGGAGATCCTCTCTCTTTCTTACCATTAGCATAAACTGCTGGTGTCTCCCCCATGAGGATCTTTGGGTGGTAAATGTTTCTGAACGTATCACTATACACCCTCTAAAATCATCTCATTTAGTGAATTTTATAACCTTGGGGTTAAAAGACTCAACCACAATTTTGGATTAACCCCTTCAGGTTGCACAATCTCATAGATTTGTTGGTGTGTGTGATCGGATTGACTCTATGTCCACCCATCAGTGGACATAGAGGTTTTGTGATGTCTCTAAGCTTGTGGAAGGGCAAGTGTCTACATTGAAGGTCACAGTTTTACCACTCAAGGAAGGGGCTGATGTCCTTTTAACTTAAGGAAGGGGCTAATGTCCTTGTAACTCTCTGCCTTGGCTAGTCATGTAAAACTCCTCCATACGTCTACCAATTGCCATTGGTGGGTGGTCTAATGAATCCCCACTTGTAGAGGATAGGCTATCTAGGTCAAAGCAAGGGTTCTTAGGAGATGAAGGGTCAATTGGCAGTAAGAGCTGCCTCGCTTTTGTACAGAGGATTCTTAGTGAGATTGCTCACACCAATACCTTGCTAGACCATAAGTGTATACAAATGGGATCATCTACTAACAAGTAAAATCTAGGTTCAATTTATAGGGTCTAGGTTCTAGATTCAATCGTGTTGAGTCGAGGAGTTGAGAGGTTAGCTTTGTCAATTTCAAGTCAAATCTGATCTCTTAGTCAAGATGCAAGGGGTCTGGATATACCCAAGAAAATTCACTTCTATGTTCGTCACTTCAATTTCAAACCACTACTTTTTCAAGTCTTGCCAGTATTTTTGTGATTTTTCTTTTATGTATGTGCGCGTGCGCCTAGTGCGAGGTGCGATCAACAACAGTGTAGATCATGATGTAAGAGTCGGATCATAAAAGGCAATTGGAGAGGTGGACAGAGAGGTGGATCATGAATGATTAGAGATAAGGAGAAGGCGATCAAAGCAATCAAACTATGAGAGGTAGTCCGTGAGGTGAGTCATGAAGTGGAATCGTGATGTAAGGTCGTGAAGTGGAATTGTGGTGGGATTGTTTGGTGGAGATATCGTGGATCATGAGTCATGAAGTGAAAAGTGAAATTGTGAAGTGCAATCGTGAGGTCGAATCATGAGGTTGGATCATGAGGTGGTGATCTGTGAGGTGGGATCATGAAGTCGCAATCCGTGAGGTGGTGATCCATGCGTAAGGTGGAATAGTGAGGTGGGATTGTGAAGTCAGATCGTGAGGTGATCGGTCATGATGCAAGATTATGAGGTGCAATCTGTGAGGTAGGATATTGAGGTGATCAATCAGATCGTGAGGCAATCCGTGAGGTTAGAGGTGGTCAGATATTATGAGATCGTGAGGTGATTGGTCATGAGGCAAGATAATGAGGTGCAATTTGTGAGGTGGGATAGTGAGGGATCAATCAAATCGTGAGGCAAACCGTGAGGTTAGAGGTGATAAGCTATTATGAGATCATATTGTAAGACGATCCATAAAGCCCAATCTGTGAGGTGGGATTCTCTGGTGGAGATAAGGCTCCAGGTGGAAATAAGGCTCCAGGTGGATTCTCTGGTGGTGGAGATAAGGCTCCAAGTGCAACTAGAGCAGTCTGTAGCACAGTTGGCCTTGTTAGAGAAGAATTGTTTCGCATTCAAGGCATACATAACACTCATTGCACGTTCTGTTAGAAAGCATGTGGAAGAGGCATCTAATTGTTCACATCTACCAACGTGCCTATAGATGAAGCTCGTCACCTATAGTCAAGCCGTGTCAAAGAAACTCGTATACAGTCTGCAGCTCTTCAATGTTGGAAGCCAAGAAGAATTTTCTATAGCTTGATTAAGGAAATTATGTAATTTTAATTAATCGGGTGTTTAAGAAAATTATGTAATTTTAACTACAGGTGTTTAATCGGAAGCTACCTACATACGATTTCCTTCTGCACCCGATTCTTCTTTCTTCCTTTCCTCTTCAATTTGATGCTAAGGTTACTCTCAATTCGATGCAAAGGTTGCACTCTCTCTCTCTCTCTTTCTCTCTCTATTGAAGACCACCATCTCTCATAATCTCGAAAGCCATAACACTCTCCCTAGTTCTCAATTAAAGCCCAATATCTCTCTCTCTCTCTCTCTCTCTCTCTCTCTCTTTCTATATATATGTGTGTGTGTGTGTGTGTGTGTGTGTGTGTGTGTTAAAAACCACTAACACTCCTTCTCTTCCTCCTTCCATCCTTTTTGTGTGTGTGTTTTTTTAATGGTTTAATGCACTACCTAATGCAGTAATTTCCTTGATAAAACTAAAAAACTAACGATTATAATCTTACTAATACTCACACACGTGATTAATGTACAAAACCTCAAGTAAAATCATACACACTAACTAATACTAACAATAATTAATTAACCATAAAAATTTAATAAAAAATATTTTTAATCATCCTTTCAACCAAATCAAACCCCACACCAAATCATTTGTCTATTTTTAATGGTTTAATGCACTACCTAATTAAAAACCACTAACACTCCCTCTCTTCCTCCTCCCCTTTCCCTTATCCTTTTTTTGGTGTGTTTTTTTAATAGTTTAATGCACTACCTAATGCAATAAAGCTTACACAAGAGTATAATCAAACACTTAAGACAAAACAACTATGTTTCCCAATAGTGGTGCCAATGAAAAGCCCAAATACACCACACTTATTAGAAGAAGACTAACTAAGTCAAGTACACTTACCTTTCTTCTGTTAAGCCCACTTGTTTTGAGTAGGTACTTGGAAATAAAAATGAAAAGATGACATAGATAAGAAGATGACAATATTGGATACAAATACAACATGGGAGTTAATGCCTTTGCCTAAGAAAAGAAAGTAATTGAATGTAAGTACTTGGATGGATCAATGAGCAAGATTGGTTACCAAGGATTATGCGCAAATCCATGGCATTGACTATTAAGGAGACATTCAACCCGATTGCGAGAATGGCAACCGTGAGTTGTCATTGCTATAGCTGCATGAGGGAAGAGTTGGTCTTTACATCAAATGAATACTTTCTTGCATGGTGATTTGCAAGAAGAAGTATACATGATGCAACCATCCGCCAAATGGGTTATGAGAGTGATGCAAACCTGAATTTTGTGAGTGGGTTATGCAAAGCCTTGTATGACTTGAAGTAGGTACTCACAGCATGGTCAAACAAGATTGGGAAGTATCTTATTACCATTGGATTTTAAATATCCAATGTAGATTTTTCACTTTATGTAAAAAAGACGACACAGAAATCATGCTCTTAGCATACATTATGTCAAGATGCTTTTGAAGTAAAAGTTTAAGATGACTGATTTGGATGAGCTACGGTATTTCTTGGGTATAGAGGTGGTGAGATCACTTCATGGCATTTTATTATTACATAGGCAATATAGTATGACATGTTGTAAGCCTATTTCACTGCCATTGAAACAAAACACAAAGCTTTCTACAAAGAGGTGAGATTTTAAAAAAAAAACCCCACTATATACAAGTGCATACTAGATAACATGATTTATATGATCATTACTAGACCAAATTTGAGCTATGATGTTGGACTTGTGAGTTAGTTTATTCATGCCCCTATAAAGCTAACACAAAGATACAACTACATGATTATTAGTAGTAGATGAGAGATCTACCAGTGGCTTTATGATTTCTTTTGAGCTCAATGTTATTGTGAGTTGGAGCAACAAAAAACATTCAACAATTGTCTTATCGTGTGGAGAGACAAATCTAAGAATGCTGCTATGGCAAAAAGCTACTTGTTTTTAGAAGCTACTTGGTAATATGGTTGACCCTATAAACTATTGTCATTTATTGTGACAACACGAGTAGCATACATCTAGCCCACTAACCCAAAGTATTATACCATGTTAGGACGAAGCACATTGAGATACGAATATAAGGAAAAAAAATAGTGAGATAATAGAGAGCGAGACATAGTGATAAAATATTGAGTGCACAATTACCTAGATGAGCACTATCCAAGTTGTGAGCTCTTGTTATGAGATTAGTCGCCCGTTACCATCTAGGCCTAGGCTAAGAGGTGTCATGTGTTGGCCTAAAACCTACTTTTTTTTAGCACTACCATGCTCTTATGAGACCAAGAATTGAGAACATAGTCAAGTAAGTATAGAGAGGTTACCCCGCAAGTCTCGGGTTGAAGTGCTTAATGACCACATAGTAATATAAACACAAGGAATGGACATTTACACACTTGTGAAAAGATTGCACCAAGTACACATAGCTTTTGGGCAACCAAATGTGCAAATCAAAGTGCCCAAATGATATGTAGAAACAAACAGCCCAACACTCTATATATATGAAAACATAACATAAACAGTAATTTTAATATCTTTTTTGCACATTTTTACGAGTCATGGGATGTAGGACTAGCCGACTAGAGCTTGAAGCACTATATAAGATGCAAAGTTTCATTTGCTCATCTTACAGCTCTTAAGAAACCTTTGAAGTGCAAGAAAAGTCATCATCTGAAGCAAGAAGCACCCCCACATCAATAGATGATCCATAATTCAGCATCCTAGAGCTCAAAAATGATCCATAATTCAGCATCCTAGAGCTCAACTGGCATTAGCCTCATTATGGTTCAGCCCAATGAGCAATTCATGTTCCACTTCTTCAAATCAACCTGCTGGTAACACCCATTTTTACTTTGAATTGCACGATACACAAATTGCAATGTCAGCCCTTCAGTGGGTGGGTGTTTATGGCCCAGCCGGATGTTCTCCCCCTCTTTTCTACTCCCTTTCTTCTCCACTTCCATTCTCTCCATGCCTCTTCCAAATTTTAATTTAGCACACTCCTGCTAGAGCTTAGGATTTGATCAAAGGCAGCAATGAGATTTTTCTCGTGGTACACAATGATGAGCTAGCCAGCATAAAGCCAAAAAAATCCCACACACCATGGAAGCCTTCCTCGCTAACCTAATAATAGCTACCATCTTACTTTTTGCCATGTCGTCATGTTCTTAGTTGAGCATGGTTCCATCCGTAGATACATTGATGAAGACTGAAAATCCAACCTACATGAGTACGAAATGTCCCGACCCTCATCATGCCATACATATAGTTTAACAAAATCAGGTATACTCAGCCCAACGTTTTCTCCACCCCTATGAAACATGCCCGCATATTTGAAACCTCCGAATTTGAGTAAGACATGTCAGAACCCTCTTGATACCATGCATACAACATGATCTGGTTAATTGTATTGATTTATTATGACGAGATTACGAGGTGCTAAAATATAGGTTGTCATAGAAGACTCCCTACAAGCAACATCTGCACTGCATCCAAGGCATTAGCATTGGTATTAACTACCATTGCTCTTAAGAGACGACATGTGACTTTCCTGCATTGCATCCAGTCCCATTAGAGAAAGAACAAGATCGAAATCCTACTTAAGAATACAAACCTTGAAAACACCTAGTAAAGTTAAGGAAAGCTGTGTGTCAGCATTATGATTTACAAATATATATATATATATATATATATATATATATATATATATATAGCACAAGCACAGACGCACTGAAATCCAAAGCCTAGAAAAGTTATTACGTCCAGCTATGCATACCATTAAAATATCTGCTAATTTAGAACTGAAAGACTAAAAAGAAGAAAAACATCTAAGCCGAAGATTAGGTGGCCTGAACTTCAGCATCCTCTTTGACTGATGCCTGCTTGCAGTTTTTAGTCTTGAAGTCCTTCACTGCAGCCTTGATAGCGTCCTCGGCCAGCATAGAGCAGTGAAGCTTAACTGGTGGTAGGGACAAGTGCTTTGCAATATCACTGAAATTTCACCCAAAAAAAAAAAAAGTTAACTGCTGCCTTCAAGCAATACTGATGATGTGAGGGCAAAAGGAGAAAACAAGGGAGCTAACCTGTTTTTTATGGTCATGACTTCTTCCATGGGCTTGCCTTTGATCCATTCGGTGGCTGGAAAGCCATATAACTTCTTAGAAAGAAAAGAAAACCCTAACGGCACGAGAAACCCTAATCTCCTTTATGGCCGTGACTTCTACTCATGGAAGAAAACGATAAACCCTAATTTCATTTTATGATCATAACATCTTCGATGGGCCTGCCTTTAATCCACTCAATGACTGGAAAGCCATACTTCTTCTTAAAATGAAAACCCTGACAACACGAAAAACCCTAATCTTACGAGCAAAACCGACCTACGGAGGAGGAAGCGATGGCGGAGCCGCAACCGAAGGTCTTGAAGCACGAGTCCACGATCTTCCCGGTGTCGGGGTCGACCTTGATCTGCAGCTTCATCACGTCTCCGCAGGCGGGAGCCCCCACCAGGCCAGTGCCCACGTAAGGGTCGTTCTTGTCGAAGGCACCCACGTTGCGAGGGTTGTTGTAGTGATCGACTACATTCTCGTGGTAGCAGGCGCGATGGGCCATCATGTAAGAGGAGGGCACGGCCCTGCCGCCCCGCCGCGCCCCTACGGCCCGGACGGCGATGGTGACGAGGGAACCACGCATGGCTGTTTAATCAGAGTAGTGTGGCTGTAACAGAAGAGATGCCCTCGGAGGGAGAAGCGCATCGCAAGAGGCAAGAAGGCCCATATGTACCAACCTTTTAGACTTAGAGTCGGCGGCGTACTCTAATTTTCTCATACCAAAATGTTGTTTTGCATTTTATTAAATATATTCTGAGAGTTTTTCAAGAATACTAGTGGCATAGTAAGAGAGATTCTTTCATGCATATGTTGTTTTGCATTTATTAAATACTAGTACTTAACCCGTGCATTGCTGCTGTATGTAAAAGATATTAAGAAATGAAACACAAGAATGGTAGCCTTCCTACAAAGGGTCAATCTAATGGATTTTTTCCTCTTATTTTTTAGAAATCCATGATTTCTTTTCTCTCTCCTCTCCTTGTGCATTGGTTGTCCATGGTTAATATGTAATATTATGAGAGTTTTTCTTGCATGTATAAATACACATACTCGTCCTCGAGGGAGAGGAGAGATAGGCCTTATATTTGAAGTCCATTTTAGGGCTCATAGTCCTCAACTTGGCTACCTACATATGAACACACCATGCTTGCCATATATACATCCATGTAGGAGCTCCTAAAGCATTTAGTTTTCTTTGAATAAAGCACCAAACTTGGCATAAATATACATCTAGTATTCTAACCCAGTGTAGTGGGTGACAATCTTAACACACATGAGCAAAGCATTAAAACAATCTTCGAGCGACGGGATTATCTCTCCTTGGAAGCCTATACTCCTCACCTCCATCTGGCCAAAAATATATATATAAGATAATAACATTAGCTCTATTGAAAGATTTAATTCTAAAACAAAAAAAAACTGAAACATAAAACCTTACAAAACTCATTCGATGGATCAATATTTGAGATGAATGACGTTTGAACAGGCTTGTAGACAGCAAATCAAAAATTTCTGTAATGTCCAGTGCCTATGCACCAAAAATCTAACTTAAACATTACATGTACATGAAGCTGATCCGCAATCACTCGTAATCGTAGATTGTAAATTTCAAGGATCCCAAAGCTCTCGCTAAGTGTCTGAACCATAGAAACCTAGCAATAATCTAGGTTCAAAAAAATAAAAATATTCCTTGTTTCAAAAAAAATATTAATAAAATTTTATATTTACAATTAAACATAAAAACTACATAAAAAGCAAGTTTTTATACCATAATACACATGCACTTTAAAAGTAAGTTTTTATATCGTAGTACACGTGCACTCCAATCATTAGAGATGTCGTTGCTTGTTCTTCCCAAAACAGGGGGGTCTATGATTAAGCCATGAAGATTAAATAGATTATGGTAAAAAATGATGACTATATTATAGCAACATCGCGACAAATACCTTCAGTATCTTTTCAATCGCCACTATAAATAAATGAAAATGATCTCCTTCCCAAAGCAATGTTACCCATGATATCAAATATAATACTACACTAATCAAATACGATACCTTCAATATCTTGTCCATCGCCACCCATAAATAAATGAAAAAGATCTCCTTCCCACATCCATCCTAAGCAATATTACCCATGATATCAAATACAATACTACACTAATCATTTATGCAAGATTTTGAGCTCTCTCTCTCTCTCTCTCTCTCTCTCTCTCTCTCTCTCTTTGGATGTTAAGTATGTTGAACCAAGCAAGAGAAATTAATAATGTCACTATAAATAAAAGCAAGTCAAAAGCAAAACATTTGTTTATCCAAATGTTATAAAAACAAAGATGAACTCACCGTGTCCCTATAGCCATCTCAAGAATTTGAACCACCTCTTGAGCAAGAGTTGGGACACTCCATTCTTGTGGATCTACATGGTGGCTTTACCTCAATGCCAACCATTTAAATTAAAAGAATTTTTCCATCCAACTCCTATTTAACTTCATGTCTTCACATCACAAATAAAATAATTTTCATGCACACTTATTGAAAGATAACATATATTGCACATGTCACATCTTTGCAAACGTTCTCCTTCCAAATGCTTACGTGGTGATTGATACAAAGATATCTATGAATGTAGTCTTTGGCATTTGTAGACTGCTATATCAAATAGCTCGTTCTTTACCTTCTGAGTATAGATTACATTTACATTCTTCTACGAACCATTTGCAATATCTCTTTATTGACAACATTAGCTTTATAGACTTTGTTTGTACCTTCAATGCTACTTTCATGGTCCACAGTATCCTTTACACACACTTTCACTGCATTTGATGATCTAACACGTGACATAGTAACACACAATTGTCCATGTGTGAATACTTGTGTAGCCAAATAAAGTCGCAACACACTCAATGTTTATCCTTGGGACTTATTTATTGATATACCAAAAGCTAGCCTCACAGGAAATTGTCTCCTTCTCATGTCAAAAGGTAATTGAAGTACAGATGGTATGGATGTTATCCTAGGACTAAAGACAAATGTCTCCAATGTTTGTACTTGTAATAATTTCTACTTTTATCACCTTTAAGTGAAATTCCTTGCATTTCAGTTTGGTACCATTACAAAGTCCCCGCCCGCGGGTCCAAATTCCAGAGCAACATGATAAGAGCATTCATCTTTAGAAGCAAGCAATGAGGAGGATAACCACCACCTAAGTTCAAACTATTCAAGTACTCAATTGCATACAATATTATGTCCTATGCAGAAGAAACAACCGAATCTGCATTGAGGTATTCTCTTTCAAGACTAAGTAAAGCACTCAAGGCTAGTTCATTGATCTCATCGATCTCTTGATTTCATGGTGCAAGAATAGCGGGGTCTTTGAAGAAGCATGCATAATACTCCACTCTTTGAAGATCTTTGTACACCCTTTCTATCAAACTCATAAGGAAGTTCCTATAAATCAACATTTGTGGTGGAATTACCATTCTACGTTGATTGTTTGGATGGTCTATAGTCCCATGTCCAATTTGTAAAGTCCATTTGACAAATTCTAGTTCTATACAATCATAAGCACTTTGAATGACCCGCATGTTTAGGTGAGCTTTAAAACATTCACATATCTCTGAATATATAATCGGCACAATGTTACATCAACAAAATTCTCACATGATCCCTTTGCCACAACAGGTAAGATTTGCCTAGAGTCGCCACCACCAAAGAGCATAATTTTTCCACCAAACATTATATCACTTTGCATAATGTCTTTTAATGTCCTATCCAATGCTTCATATGTATACCAATGTATCATTGGAGCCTCATCCTCCCCAACTGATCAATCTTGCAAGCTTCAATATCTCGACCAATGGGCTATTACCTTCGATACCACATGTGTTAGAAGCATTGAGAACCAATGGGATTTTGAAACGTGAGTGTGCAATACGTCCATTTGAAAGTAACAATGTAGCTATTCCAGACGATGCACATGCCAAAGCAATACGTCCATTTGAAAGTAACAATGTAGCTATTCCGGACGATGCACATGCCAAAGCAATACGTCCATTTGAAAGTAACAATGTAGCTATTCCGGACGATGCACATGCCAAAGCAACTTGATTCTCTCTACGTAATCGAGATAACAAGGCATTATAAAGATATGTTTTGTGTGATCCTCCTGGTCTATCAAGGAAAAAAACACCACCATTGTTCAAAGAAACAGCCTCAAGCATGGTATCAAATGCTCTTGATTGATAACTATTTAGACTCCTTTTCATGGAAACAGCCAAATCATCCTATTGAACAGAATCAAACATCATCTCTTCCATTAACAAACCATTGTTGATAGTAACAACATCATCTCTTCCATTAACAAACCATTGTTGATAGTAACAACACTTGATCTATCAGGAAGAGGTAACTCTTCAAAATCATGTAGACATTTTTCATATTGTTATAAGAGGTCTTGAATATGTAAAAAAGCTTGATTCTTAGCTATAGAATGACAAACACCAATAACAACACACCTTCTCAAAGTTCAATAAAGAATTTGTTCCTGTCTGGAAGATATAGGCTCACAAAATACCAGAATAATTACAAAAAGTTGACGTAGTTGGAATCGTGTTTTTTGAACTACAACTTCTTGAAGGCATATATACCACTCCTCATCACTCTCCAACATTTCTCTAGCTTCACACACAACCTTAAAACAAGGATACGAATGTCCATTCATTGTTCGTACATCCTCAAAAGATTTAGAACATTTACACATTGTGAGTAGTATACGTAGGTAGTATTGCTCACCTACACTCGAGCTAACATTATACATACGTCCAATCATATTTTCCCTTTTTCTTTTAGTCCATGATTGAAGAGTTGCATTCTACACCCACTTGCAAGGGAAATCAACATATAGCAAGCTATTTGCATCTGCATGCAATTGATTAGCTCTGAACCATTTGGTGAAAGTAGTTATTTGGTTTCTATCATGACTAATTACATCACACAAATCATCATGGTCATTGAATATATCATTATTTTGCATCAAAAGATGAACATGCAATCTTTGTATATCTGGCTTTTCATCAAGCAAATCGTATTGGTATAAGCACCAACTTGCCTTTGACGCGGACACGGACCGTGCATCTAGATATTGACTAACCTCATCAATAACCCCGTGTGTATCTTGCAACTCTATAGAAGCTCTATCATGTCATTTGTATACATACTCATACAAATATTTCACTGCTTTAATGATAAAGCATACTTCTATGTTAATATAGGCTTTGTATCTCATAGAGAGAAAAGGGTTACGTGGAACAACCCATTGACTATCCACCCAATGATCCTTTACTTGTATGAATCTACCATCATCTCACCGCATGATGTAAGTTGGATACCATTGTCATCAACGATAGTAGTCTCAAAAAACTTTCGAGGATAACGATGTTTACAACTCCCATTAACCATGCAAGGAGAGTGCATATTTAGTTCCCCACATGGTCCATGGACATTACAATGACTAATTATGTTGTGCAACTTAGGAAACATCGCCTTATCTGGAATTTTAGCACATACTAGCTTATCATAGTGAGAAATTTCAGTAGGTTATATCGAGGCCCCCTAGTATATATAAATGGTAGAACTATCCTACATCCAGCAATGCCACAAGAGACTCTATTGACCCCATCGCTTATATTAACCATATCTACAAGCCCTTGGTATACTTCAGCATGCAATGCTTTCTAGTTATTACGTATCCATACTAAGCTTAATTCTTCCATGCTGTTACATGCATCAATAATGTACTGTTGCAAAAGTCAACCACCGCGTAGAAGGCACACATTTGTATCTTCCCTTATTTGTAATCTATATGCATAGTATTGCCATTGAGTTACAATCTTTGTCTCCTCATTTGAACCTTGTCTATTCTTACCATAGACTAGAATTCCAACATGCCAACCATCCTCTCCTCGAGGAAACAGTAGTACCAATGGGAGACATTATTTGAATAGAGGCATATATGAATGATGCAAGTTAGATATTCTTTTTATCCTGTGTGAGAAATTATTTGAATATATCTATGACCTACATGAAAATCATCCCCTTTACCTAGCATGATAGCTACCTAAACTACCCATAGGAACCAAGTATTGCCTTGAGGTTGATCGAGCTTCAGTGTGATGACCCTTCTCAAATCTGCATGTGGACTAGACTATAACATTTCAGTGAGATGACCCTTCTCAAATCTACATGTGGACTAGACTATAACATTTCTCTTATTTTACGAAATACACATGCATACAGATTGTGTTCATACATCATTGTTTGTAACCTTTCAAGCACGTTCTAATTGAAAGAAGACATCCCATGAAATCTGTTCTCCAATTCATACTCCGTATCATACATATATAATTGGGTAAATTGAGGAGCCACATCTCATGTTCCATCAGGTATTACGGAGCCAACGTGATGATATGTAGTAAATTAAATACGCCCCCTAGTGAATTGATTCGCCAAGTGAGCACCCAGTTAAAAAAATGCTAAGGCATTGTTATAATTGGGTAAATTGAGGAGCCGCATCTCATGTTCCATCAGGTATTACAGAGCCAACGCGATGATATGTAGTACCATGGATTTGAAAATTAAATACGCCCCCTAGTGAATTGATTCTCCAAGTGAGCACCCAGTTAAAAAAATGCTAACGCATTGTTAGAAGAGTGTATATTCTTCTTGTATTCCTTACTTGCATTGACATCACCAAGTAACAAATCAACCAATGTAGTAGGAGTATTTTCCAAAGGTAGTATAAAGAGATGTTTCCACTTGCATAACAATGTTTGCCCATATATTGTCCAAGCTTTCTTGCTGCCTCACATTTCCAAATTAGTGTAGCACAAAAATGACACTTATAAGCAAGGGCCCCTAAAGAGTCAAGAGTATAATCTTTGGAACATAACACCATAGTTGCTAGGTGCTTAACATTGTGAGGAAATGAAAAAACACATCTTATAGAATGACATTCGGATTTAATACCTTTCACATTGCCAACAACATAGAAAATAGGTTGAAAATTATCAATATAACTAATCTCATCTATAGGTGCTTAACATTGTGAGGAAATGAAAAAACACATCTTATAGAATGACATTCGGATTTAATACCTTTCACATTGCCAACAACATAGAAAATAGGTTGAAAATTATCAATATAACTAATCTCATCTATAGGTAGCTCATTCAAATCAAAATAAATAGGGCCTCTTGCCATATCTCTATGTGCTTGAACATTTTGATGTTCATTGATAGATTCTTAAAGGACCGTAGTAGTAGCAGTTGCTCTATTACCCGAATCTAATTGGATTCTAGCATAGAATTCTCTATGCTCCTCCTTCTTTAACCCTTTCAAATGTTTCAATTTCATTTACATTAAAGAACTCCTTTAAATTAGCATCAATTTATTTTCAAATGCAAGCCCTTGTTTATGAACAATTACGCGATAAGATACACGTGTTGCATCCAAAATTTAAAGACAAAGAACTTGGTTAAAACTTAAGTATATACAGTTCCTAACCATCTTTGACCTCCTTTGAAAAACAAAAAAAGAAAATACTAATTTGCTTATTTTTATTTTACAAACATTCTTAACTTCAAACTGATGATGACAAAATACTATTTTATCACATTTTTCTACTTCAAGTGCCATTATCCTCACATATGATCTTGGATGCCTATATCGCAAACATGTGACTCTACTCTCAAGGATAAACTCCCCACAGTAGAAAACATGATGTAATTATTAGAAGAATTTATAAAAGAAAAGTGTATCTAACAAATATAATCCATGTATATCTCTAATTTCTATGTATAACACTAATAAGCGATAACCTCTCTCCGTCTTTCACCTTTCTTTGTTGTTGCTAACAAAGGCATTGCTCCAAAGAGAGAGAGAGAGAGAGAGAGAGAGAGAGAGAGAGAGAGAGAGAGAGCAAGGAAAAAGCATAGACCTATAAAAACATGTTGAGAGATAGAAAAAGAAAGAGCAAGAGAATATAGATAGAAAGAGAGATGTAAAAACATTGAGAAAATAGAGCTTTCATAAATATCACCACGAAGAAGCCAAAGGTGGAAAGTTATAAGATTTTTTCCTTGAACAAATACATCAATTCTGAAGCTACCAAGAAAACATCGTTACTCTCACAAAATCTGTCAGGACAAGGGTAACGCTAGGGAGAGTTGGGCAGTTCAGGGGAGTCCGGATAGCCAAGGCTATAGTTAGCCAGCTAGGGTCTATATCCAGCAGTTGGTCACTGCTTTAGGGTTTCAGAGTGTTTCGGTTGATACTCTAGGGCCCTCTACCCATGGGGGGTCAACTCAGGACACCGAAACCCCCAAGAATCGGGAAGTGGAAGCTATGCTCAAGAGCATGAAGCCCTCTTGTGTTCTGCGGGGAAGAGAAAGAGCATAATAAAGAGTGAACACTTTTTACAAAAGTGGATGGACTTGCACCTTTTGAAGCATTCTCCTGACGCTATTCGTGCTCTCAAGGAAAGTCTTACTCTTGAGGGCAAGGCCTACAAGTGGTGGATGAGCCTTGACGAGAGCGATCTACCTACGTCACGGGCTGCTTTTGAGGCACTTTTTCGAAAAGATTTCCTACCTGAGAACGAGAAGGATCACTATTGGAATGCTTGGGATAGCTGTAAGATGGAAGGTCTTAGTTGAACCAATATATTTCTAAGTATCGCGAGATAATTCTCAAGCTTGAGGGTTTGGATGATTTTTCAGAAAGTACGAGGTTTTCTGTGTGGTTTAGATAATGAATATAAGACTGAGGTTAAAACCCAATACCCTAAAACTTTAGAAGAGGCCATAAAGAGTGCATAGATCTTTGATGATAATATTGAGAACAAACGCACGGCCAAGACACCTTGGGTTGGAGCATCTGAATTCCTTAGTTCTAAGGGGAATAAACGAAAGGGGACCAAACAAGGTAGTGATGCAGTTAAGAAGGCTAAGGGGCCAAGGGGTCCCTTGTCTCTGCAATATTATGAGTGAGCTAAAAAGGAAAAAATATGTTTTATTTGTATGGTTTGCTAATCACGATAAATAGAATTGTCTAAAGAACCGGCAAGGATGTCGATAAGGGCAATAGTAAGGCAATGCACACGGTGCAAGTCTTGCCACTTGAGGCTTCTCAAAAGTTTTTTGAGGTTCAAGTATGCCATAACGATGCCACGCATGAGTGTTGTGTAACCTCTATGATGTGGGTACCCTCTTTTGGGCCTTATGATTTGGTCTGAATGCATGGACACATCAACGGACAACGAGTTTGTCTCATGATTGACGATGGGGCTACACAACTTTTTGAATTATCACTTAGTTTAAAAATTAAAATTGCCACAAAGCCCTAGTGATCATAAATACATGGTATCTGTTAATGGTATTTGTTAATGGGCATGATAAGCATGTATGGGACACAGTGGTTAAGCAAGTACCATTCATTATTCAGGGACATGAAATGCACTTAGATTTTTAGGTTATGCATATTACTAGAGCTAATGTTATTTTTGGGTTGTGAATGGTTGTTTCATTTAGGACCATCTCTTTCTTGTAGTTATCTAGATAAAACTTTTGATTTTGAGGTCAATGGTAAACAAGTTCATTTTCAAGGTGAGCGCAATGTGTCCCCATCTCCACTCATTTGTTCTACTGAAGTGGACCACCTTGTACATGCTCATGAAATAGAAAATCTCTTTTTGTGACTATCATGGTTTGAATGCAATCACAATAAAGAATAAGTATCCATTATAGTGAGTTGATGAGCTTTTTATCAACTGCAAGGTGCACAATACTTTAGCAAGATTTACTTAAGATCGGGCTATTATCAAGTTTGCATCTGTATGATGGAGGATGTGCCTAAGATAACTTTTCGTACTAGATTTGGGCATTATGAGTTTTTAGTTATGCCATTTAGCCTAACTAATGCTCCAACTATGTTTATGATGCTTATGGATAGCGTGTAATGTTAATATTACACTGTTGTACACCATAATAAATAAAGAAAATAGAGATCCATAAAAATAATTACCAATTGAAATTAGGAGACTAAGAATCACGTGCTCCTTTTTTCTCGCCCACCATGAAAGGTGGAATATTGTGATTACCAACACAAAACACCATGTTGACCATTGTTATGGCTTACCCAAACCCCCTTTGAAACATATCCAACAAGAAGATTACCTAGTAAACCGCAACTATCGTGGGGATCTTTCCATTAGACAAGCTTGTAACCCTTGAGGTCTCTAAGCACCACAACTCCTTGAGAAGCAATTCCACTGCGCCTGTACGAGCGTTGTCATACTGTCACGTTGCACTACGTGTACTCGTCCCTCCTCTCACCTCACTTCACTCACACACACTCAATAGCATGGATTAGAGAGAGATTAGCAAGAACAAGACTCTATTGCATAATGGGAGAGTTTTTTGTATTATGAGAGATTTTCACTTATATACATGGCCATAAGTGTTCACACTCACTTAAGCGTTAGTCAACCGGGCACTTTAGGCTCATAAGAGGCCTAATGCTATTACAATGATTACTCTCATAATATATCCATGAAGTACATCACTTGGGGCTTCATCCTAACTTACTACCACACGCTCTTGAAGCAAAAATCACCATAAGTATTCCGTCGAACCATTACAGGCGCTATCCAAGTTGTATATTATTATGGGCTACCACATCTCCCAAGAGGGAACTCCACACAACCACAAATGGGAGAAGAAATAGACACAACAATCGTTAGATACTTTTGAGCTCACGTCCGTTGAGGCTCCCCAATCTCGCTTGGAAGCTCCACTCCTCCGATCTCCACCTCCACGATGTCACCCCCCGTAGAGTCGCTCGCACCACAATGCAAGGCAATCTACCTCTCACTCTCTCATACACATGCATGAAAGAGGAACATGCACTAGAGTACTCTCTCTCTCTCTCTCTCTCTCTCTCTCTCTCTCTCTCTCTCTCTCTCAACAAAGACAAGAGCTCTCCTAGCACAAAGGGGGATTGTGTCATTTCATTATGAGAATTTTCCTATGAGACATGGATAGATTTAAACAAACCCCCTAGAGGCAACTAATGCCGAGGTTCGAAGTGTACATCCCTCTGTTACACATACAATAAGACTTTTGAATGTAAACATGTCTATCAGAAATAATCCCTTGGTCGAGGAGGTGTTTGTTATGCATGTAGGGACAATGGAAGAGGAAATGTTTCTTAGTACCTCTTCTTTCTCGTTTTTATCATTTTTCAATCGCATGGTTTGCTTTGTGAGATTCTCATCTGCATCGTCTGCTGCATTGCGTGCGTCATCTGCACATCATCTTCTTGAGTTTGCTTGTGACCACCATCGAATTCTAGGTAGGAGCTCTTCACACTCTCAATTTCTTTTCATCAATCGTCTTCATGGAAACAATGATTGCTTGCACACATGGATTGAGTCTGTGTAAGCTTGTTTTTATTCATCTTGATTTTCATATTGTTTTCATTATGCTTGTTTCCATTCATCTTGATTTAATTCTAGAGACCAACACAACTCCTCATAAATGCCCACGGGTATGACCCGTGAAATAGCAATTTGTTATTTAATAGAGTCAAATGCATATCGTGGGTTGAAGCACATATAATAAAATGGCTAGGCTTGCATTGCCCATATCTGGGCTACCCATCTGCACAACTAATCTAAAACACCTGCTCTTTCACGGGTAGAAACCTACTCTTTCAATCACGGGCAAAAACCTACACTTTTACGAAATAATGGGGTTAAGCCTTTCACGGGCTGAGGCCCTTCACGTGGTGCTAACACTTCATGAACTAACCTTTTCACGTGCTAACATCTCACGACTTAATCTTTGACGCACCACTCCTTCAAGATTGGCCATTTCATGGCCTGCTACTTCTCACAGTTGAAGACCGATTCCCGAAAAATACTAATTCACACACATCCCTTCTTGTCTATTGCTCATCACACACTAACACTCTTCCCATCATACACCCATGCAAATTACTAACCTTTTTTTTTTAAAAAAAAGAGAAAAATAAAAATAAAAATAAAAAGGAGGACCACGAGCTCATACCAGTCACAATGACTGATGTGTTTTCACATGTTACAGATGGCCTCCTCCTCAACATCCAAACTAGAGGTAAAGGGAAACCCGGCCGCCGCCCAGGCTAGTACCATGGGATCGCCAGTAGAAAAATGGAAGAGAGCACCATGTGGCACCAAGTTAACCTATCTTGGGCCTTATGCATAGACAGTTCAAGGTTCAGTCATTCAGAAGGACATTGAGACAGCTCATGTCAAAATCATATTCCAGTACCATAGCCCTGAATGCTTGAAGATATTAGAGGATGCAGATGTCAAAACCAAGCTGGAGAAAGTTGGTCTGGGCAAGATGATAGAGATCCTCCCCACACCATCAACACAACATTATATGCAGAGTTCCTAGAGACATGACAGAACCACCAAGAGGGGCACAGTCACCAAGGTTGATGGGTCAACTGAGCAGCTCCTCATTACCAAGGAAATGATCCATGAATCATTGTAGCTCTACCACCACCAATACCAACACATATCCATACTATCAATCAAATGCCTATGGAGGATAAGAGAGTTTTTTACAACTCAAATGTAGAAGAATACGAGAACATCAGAGATGAAGTGAATGAAAAAGTTTGCAGGGCGATGTCAACGATCATGCAAGTTAAGCTAGTTGACAGGTATAACAGGGTCCCCCTCAACAAAATAACCAAAGTCCATGAAGAAAAGCAAGAAGACTAGGCTTGGTACATCCATTAGGAGATAGAGAATTACTTAAAGTCACACCAATCAAAGGTGTGTAACCCCTATCTTCTTATCAAAGTGCTCAGCCATGTAATTCATCTACCTATTCCCTGACTCAAGAGGTAAAGGCATCCCAAACTAAAGGAACATTGGAGCCCTCGACACATATTTTATAAGAGCTGCAGTAGGGTCAGGCAGTCTTAAAAGAGACCAAAGAACTCATTCAGGAACTAAAGATGGCCAAGAAATCCAAGAAAGGTAAGACGATGCGAGGAAGCTGAAGAGGTAGCACAAGATATTGCATCTTTTTAGCAAGTTCTAGAGGAACAAGAAGCCAAAGATAAAGAAAATATCAGCATGATAGCACATGAAATTCTAGAGTCAACACAACAAATGCCACCATCCAACCCTGATCACATGGTGTTCACTAACCTTTCACCACTCCACGACTCCATTATCTCTGATCAGCCCATCTCAGCGGAAGTTGGTGCAACACAAGCTCTCACAGAACATGTGCCACAAAAGGAGGAGGGGGAAAGGAATGAAGAGGCCACATCAGCACACCCAAACTCTCATGAAGTACAAGATGCTGAGAAGAGGAGGAGGCCCGATGAAACCATGATTCCACATAAGAAAAGGCGATTGGAAGTTGAGGGCACTATTTTGATGAAGGATCTTTCTTGCAAAATCTTGACGTTACTCGCTTTCTCGAGGAAACCATGGAAGACCTCGATATGCTACTCGTGCACCAGGCAGAAGGCTCAGCATCCACAAGTGCATATCTATGGACCCAAGAACAAAGTGTATGGAGATCTCACTTGCACACACTTGCTACATGAAAGGAATGCTATGATATGGAAACATTTCCAGGAGTCTACGGAGCAAGTCACAGCACTTAAAGAGAAGCTAGAGCAGCAGCTGATGCCACTCACAATGACGTCATTCTAAAAAGCTTAAAGGCAGTCGAGGAACAAGAGGCCAGACTACAGACCTTGGAGAGTAATATAGACTTATCAGCAAAACCATAGTCCGTACCACGAAGAACGATGAGGAGCTGAAGGCAAGATTAGAGCAGGCCAAAATCCAACTACAAAAAGACGTGGTGTATACCAAAGAGAAGGAAGCACAATTTGCATGCCAACTAGAAGAAGCACAAGCCACATACAAAGCAAAAGAAGATGGGTACACACATGACAAATCCAAACACTCACTAAAGCGATTACTAAAGCAAAAAATAGAGTGGTAAGCCTGTAGATAGAAAGAGAGTAGATGAATAAAGCACATGCTGAGAAATTGAAGGCCCTAAACGAGGTAATCAGTGCCAAGTCTGAAGAGATGGATGTACTAAACCTCCGTAGTTGGTGTCGGGTGCTCTAACACTCAGACATCTTGGATTATAGTGTTGATAAACTCAACCTGTTTATCCCATATGATATCCCAATGACACAGGCCAATTTACAAGGTGGTTGCATAAAGTTATCAATGGGTTATTAGCCATGGATGGGCTGAAGTATATAATACCCATCAGCACTTAAATCTCTCTGAATCTACATTATATCATCCTTTTGGTATTATAAGCTTTACCGAAATATCCATAAGCTATGCTCACCAATGTAACTTTTAATTTTGATAAAGAGCATATATAATATCCTCATATAACCACCAATAATATAAATGATCTTTATGAATTTATGAAAACTAACAAGCCTAGCCTTCTGTCCTCAAGCTCTGGAGAGGGTCAAGAAGAAACGCAAGGACCCTCCTCATCTTATACTTATCCAGTGTTCTCATCCATGGCGAGTAAATTATTAAACCCATTCCCTAATGTATCTCCAACTAACAAGATTGAGGCAGACTTCATTTTCTCTCAGTTCTCTTCTCTACCAGTTGATTTTCCTACTAACACTCTCACCCCTGAGGAGTTGCTAGCACCAACACTATCTCCACCAAGGCCACTCGATGAGGTACACGGCATTTATCCTCACAATGATGTCCATGCTTTTTCTGATGAAATATTTTTGAGTCTTTGACAACTGCAACATATGAGGACTTCTTCCACACAGGAAATCCACTACTAAAACTGAAACTCATGTTTAAGGTGTTGATGCAAATCACACCCTTCGAGCCTACCATATAAGAATACTGCCGGTCGACCATGGAGTCAAGGAGGCAGCCTTACGTTCCATACCCTCTTCGAGCCCCAATGCCAGATTTAGAGGAGCTGTTATCGATGGGTGGAGAAGGGACATTATGGGAAAATGTGGTCGTCACACAAAGCTAGCCAATCCGCAATCAGAATTGTCACATTTATGATCAGCTACTATTTTCATAGATGACGGAAGCAACACCCCCCCAGTGCATACAAGGGGGGGGCTACACGACTATCCACACAGATGATACCAACCCCTGTCTGGCAGATTTTGGCATATAGCCGGAATGGCAAAAGGAGTACCTAATAGTCCTGAATACAGCTATTAGTACTAGAGCTCCCCGCTAGCACTACAAGTCGATCCTTTATACATGCCACTACAAAAGGCGATTGACTCCTACAGTTCCAAGAGGCCAAGAAAAGGGATTCTCATGTGTGCTACAACTTCCCGCACTTCTCGCCATCAACATTCTAAGATATAACAAGTCAAAGACAAAAATTGCTCACATGAATAAGACTATGGTGTAGAATCTTAGATTTAGATGTAGTAGTTGTGGGTAAGATTTTTGAAGTTGATCGTGGTCCTCATCAATCAACCAAAAGAAAGACATGATGGATTTGAGGCAGAGCACTTTTGCGTCTACATGAACGCAGGGCCAACTAAAAGAGGCATGATGCTTTACTATCATCGCCTAAGGTGTCTTCTAGGATACATGTATGTCACATTCAAAGACATGGTCGACATTGGGTTCTAGACTTCTCACTCATCATTTTGAAGAATCCTTAAAAAGCTTTATTCCCACCATAACTTCTATAGACACGAGTTCGGCGACCAGGTCTTTTGACCTAGGTAAAGGTTATGTGAGGACAGAACCTACATCAGGTAGGGGGGACGTTAATCCCATTTTAGATTAACAAAGATGCTGTTCCAATTGAGGACATTAATAAGTGTCATGTAAAGGCACTCAAAGTTATGCATTTTGAGATATCGGTCACCCAAGGCCTTAGTTAAGTTTTGGGCACCCAAATGTGAAAAAAGGCCAATTGATCTAAGTCATCCTTGTCAAGCAAGGTGAGTGAAGCCATGTTGACATATAGCGTTCTCCCTTGGAGTCTTTGTTTTACCTTGGCTTCCTTCTGAGCTTGTTTGATCTTGTCCGTAATAACTAGCTCTTTTTTCTATTTTAGGAGATGCTCTTGTGTGAGCATTTCTTGGGTCAGGGGTCCATAATATTTCTTGATTTTATTCCCATTTATGTACCCTTCCATTTCTATCCCTTCTATAGTTTCAATGCGGACTGACCCTTGAGGGTTGATTTTGGACACTCTAAAAGGTCCTAACCTCTGTATTTTAGTTTCTTTTTCTTGTTGCTACCCAAACATATCACATTTTAGATTGGGTGACAATGGCATGCCATGTGTACGATCCGAGGTAGCAAGGAATTCATTTATGAAAACACTATAATAACATTAAATGTGCATCATGTCATCACTTTTTTTTTTGTGGTAGCTTGCAGGAGCTTCTTGTAGTAGCTACATGTGAAATGAAAGAGGAGGACAAGACCTCCCAAGTCTTATTTTGGGAATGCTTGAATAATGTCATGGTGACACATGGATTTGAGAAGGTCGATTTTTTTGGGTTCATGGGCAAATGAGGCCCAAGCAAATTGGAATGCCATAAGAGAAGTATAAAATGAAGGGCTAGAGATGAAGGGTCGAGAATGGTCATGCTTATTCCACTGGGCACAAAGCCTCAACCTTCATACCACAAAGTATGTCGTGAAAGCAGTCCAAGGTACACATAAGAACATGTGTGAGCAATGGCGAACGACAACGACAAGAATAGTAGCACAACCGCAAGCTCGTGTCATCCAACAATGGTAGCGAAGTGGCAATGTGAGTGATCGATACATACGTGCTATGGACATATGGTTCAGTTGGTGGGAAATTCGTATCGCCTATTGGGGCCATATAATGATTTTTGTATGACTACTACCCTATCTCTTGTTAAGTCTAGGTTTTTGGAAACATAACCTGCGGAGAAATTATTGGCATTGGCTTATTTAAGTAATTGCAGGTAGAGAAGAGTAGTGATCAAGCATGCACACCATGCTAAAACTTATCAGAATCCAAGCATGGAAGTTGGCTAGCCAGGGAGGGTTTCAAGCAAAGAATATCATTATATGATACTTGTGTTAGAGACATGACCAATGCCCTCTTGCAAAGTGCAAAACAGAATTCTTACAACCTTGGAAAACACATTGGAGCAAGGCCTAGTCTTGAGAAGCTTGTTGAAAGGGCAAATTCTACCACTCCTAGTCCATCACAGGTCATACAGACTATGAAAAGCAGGACTGTAGGTACTCCCATGTGCAAGGCACCAAGTCCTTTAAGTGGTGATCGAGAGTCAACAAGGCGTAAGAGGCAATCTTTTGTAGTAATTGATGTGGAGGATGATGCAAGCCATAGGCCAAAGTTCAATGTGCATATTCGAGATAGAAAATCAATTGGAAGACCTAGAAAGATTCATTTCTTAGATGAAGAGAAAAGTGCAGGCAATGAATCCACATATACTAGTGTGGTGGAAGCACCAATACATCAAACCTTCTGAGCAATTAGGATGACTCCATAAAATAGCAGGGTTAAGGGGGAACCTGCTCCCTCGTTTTTTTCAATAAGGTCTCATGTGGCTGGGAAGACTAGTCAGATGATGTGGTTTTGCAACACAGATGTAATGCACACATGGGCCATTGATAAGAACATTGATTATCCTCCCCACACAAAGTCCCTTCACTTTGGCCTGTGGTGGCAGAGCGTACCAAACTCTCAAAAGATGAGGTCGATGCATTGGTTTCAATTTGCAAATGAAGAAAGTGGAAGGAAATATATCCTCCTCTACAATACAAGGAGTGAGCAACGAAAGGAGGAAACAACGGTAGCAAATGTCACATCTCGAGAGGGGCGACGCATGAGATATAGGACTAACATCTCAGAGCAAGTAGAACAAGAATTAAAAGAGCTCTCAAAATGAAAGCAAGGGTAACACAAGAAAGGGTGACTGAGTCTAAACATGAGGTTTTTACTGTAGAAACTTTTGGGGAAGGCATAGAAGTTGGTCTTTATGATATACATAGCAAAGGCCATCCAACATGCATTTGTCTAGATTTCATGGGAAGGATTGAAAAGAGGAAGCCATATCTTGCATACAAGCACCTATACTTTGTGTACTTGAGGGTTCTCGGCCTTAGCCAAAATGAGAATATGTGTATTCATCATCAACCAATGTTGACTGAAATGGATGTTGCTGAGGCTTTAAATAGACATAGGACAAACCCAAAGTTAGCCTAGAGTGTAAGCTAGTACAAACATTTATATTAGGCTGACCTTTTTTTGGTTTTTTAAACTTGGCTTGTGAACAATATGGATGCAAAGGGATTCCAAAACTTCAATGGCTAATGTCCTTGTCCACTTAGGGCATGAAGACCTTCTTTTGTATGTAATGAAATGACTTTTTATTAATATGGATGGAAGATCCGGATTGCAACACTTTAAACATTATGTGTGATTAATGGATGGAATAGAATGCTACACTTTCTTCACTAATTTGTTTGTCCATTTATCCACTTTTTGTTACAAGGATGTTGTACTAAAATTTTGTTCTAAGGGTGTGGCCCAGAATAAGTGAGGGAGAATAAGTGAGGGGGAGAGAGAGGTGGTGTATAGAGAGATGTTGGAAAGAGGGTGAGACGAAGAGTGTAAATTAGGGAGTGAGAGAGAGAGATAGAGTGGGACAATAGAGAGAGGGAGTGTAGGGATTGGGTATGGAGAGGAGAGAATGTGAGGGAGAGAGAGATACATTATACGAAGAGAGTAGAGAGATAAAAAAATGAAGAGAGTAGAGAGAGATAAAAAAAAGCGCTCACCAAAAAGAAAGATTCCTTGTTGGAAATTGCTCACCAAAAAAACACATTCGCTAGGCTTTCACCCTCCCATGGCCCCCCCATCTAGAGATGTACCTAGAAAGTTTTTGATGGTGAGGCTCTAGTGCATGTATGGATGTGTACTCATGGAGCAACTGCTACATTAACTTTAAGCTATAACCTTAATTAAAATGTATTAGCTATTCAAGATTGTTGGGAGTTTCTTGTGATATTCTACCATTTTTAGGTAGGCCATTTGTGTGACTCCCTTGTGTTTTTGTCTTTTTTCTTCTTCTTTTTTTTTTGGGTTACCACCTTACGACAACAGGTTCTTGTGGCTACTCTTGAGAGAATAGGTTCTTATGTCTGTCGCATAGCTTCTACACTCATGCTTCTCATCCCCAGAGGGTTGAAAAGAGCATTATAAGTTTGTCCTTAATGTACTCATAAGCTTCTCATCCCCAGAGGGTTGAAAAGAGCATTATAAGTTTGTCCTTAATGTACTCATAAGTTTCCATTTTTGCAAACGTGGGGATTGATTCTTGAATTTGTGGCTCAAGTGTTGTCGAGGCGGTAGGTACAACTTCTGGTTGGTTGCCATTGGTGTTGATTAAACATGCAAGCCCTCAGTAACTTTTTTGTGGTACACGCACATGTTAAGTGGCTGGAGTTTTTTGGGGAACTCGCATAGGTTTTTGTGGACAACGTTGTGGAGTACTTTATCCTTTTTTAGCCTTTGGGTTTTGTGTTGAGGAAGAGACTTTGATGATTGAGGCACCCAAATTGGATTGGCACCTTTGTAGTAGTCTTGAGCTATAAGTAGCTGCTTTTCCACCCACATTTTAATACCATTAAGATACGTCGATTTTGGCTTTCATAGTGGAGTTTTCTTTTTGGCTGAAGTGGTAGGTTTGAGGCCCTCCTTCACATTGGTTGGCGCTGAGGGTGTGGATTTAAGGCTCATGGGCGTTGTTGTCGATGAGTCTGGAGTCTCGTGTGGAGTGGTGCCTACTGATGTTGAGGCTTTTGAGCTTGCAGCTTTCTCCGTTGGTGAGGTTGGTCAATGACAAGTTGTCGAGGTTGAGGCTTGTTCTTTTAGTTCCTATTTAGAGATAGATGGTTGCGCTTGAGATGAAGAAATAGTGAGGTTTTGGCATAGGACTTTGTTGGTGAGGCTAGAGTTGAAGGGGTAGATGCTTTGTCTGAGTTGGTTGGTCATTGACGCAGAAGGTATGTTTTCATGTAGAGGGACTTCTGAGGAAGAGGCTTGTAGCAGCATCATAGAAATCCATTAGGGTTGGATCCTCTTCCTTGTAGTATGCTATTGTCAACTTTGTGTCATTGACCATCATGATGACCCTATCACTTGCAAAGCACAGTGGTTCTTAGGTAACAATAGTCCATTTATGCCCTAAGATCAAATCTGCTTCCAACACATACTCAGCCACAAAAAACTTACACATAAGGGGGCTAGTTTCAATGTACATTCTTTGTTCAAAGTATCCCAAACATGGCATTTTCATGTCTTTAGTGAATGGAATTTTGTCAGGGGATAAGCCTTGAGTGTTAGTTGAGCGAACAAATCCCATAATTTTCTGTCATGAGATTGTGTTGTCATTGTGGATAAGTTGTGCTTGGATTGTGGTGATTTTATTGTAAAGTTAAAATCCAACCATAACTCTTGGGATATTTTGAGTAAGATATGTTGGTTGTTCCAGCTCCTCCAAAGTTTCTTCCTCCTGTAAGAGCAATTTCACAATGCCTACACGAGTGTTCAAGGTGACTATTTGCATGGATTCATCATTTGAATACCACGAGTCACATACCCAAGTTCCACCAAGGATGACATCATATTCAAGGGAATCTAGGATTTCATGGAAGTCAAATTCCACAATTTGACCGACTGTTTGAGTAGCATAGCTAAACCAACCTAGAACTTTGATGTTTTCTCCATTATCACCTATTACAAAAGAATTTCCTTTAGGGATGATTGCAGGTTGGCCCAATGATACCCAAGTGTCTATTGTCACAAGGTTATGGCTTGTTCGAGGGCTTTGCTCGAGGGCTAACTAATGCGCGTTTGCATTTAACGTTATTTCCCATAAGGAAATCTAACCATACCATAGTAGAATCCTCAAGTGAAACCATGGAAGTTTCAATTTTTGTTTCAGCTTCAGCTCCCATTTCGGTTTCATATTCCCATTCACTTTCATCCTCTTCTTGGCTCTCCACTTTTTCAAGAGTGCCCAATATCTACAATCGTACCACGGGTCTACTGACCACTTTAACCGAGGTCTGTTTGGAAACTTGCGAATCCTTACAGTCCTATTCTATGTAGCTCTTGATATCTTAGTATAACTCATGGTTAGCCATTAAAGGTGCAAGGGATGAAGCTATGCTAGCTTCACCACATGAGAGGCATCGAATTCCTCATGTGCTTTTTCAACTACATCATTCTTGCAATCTTCCTTGGATGACCCTTCTTGCCTTGATGAGTTCATTTCTGTAGAGAGTACGTCTTCTTCTTGAAAGGGAAAGCAATACTCCTTTAGTTTTTGTATTTTGGTTGCTTTTTTAGGTTTGACATTATGAGGTTCAATCACAACCAGTGATCCTGTATGACACTCAACAATGCTAAGCATGCTCTCTTGAGCTTGCTTTTTGCGTTCCTCATATGTCAAGTGATCATGATTTTCACTTTTGGGTGGGTGGGAGAGTTCTAGTTTCCTGATTATATTGGGAAGTGCACTAAGTGATGAGTCAAAACTTGTTTTATCCTCACTAAGTGACGTACTAGAGCTTGTTTCAACTTCTGACTTTCTTTGGATCGTTAGGTTTTCATGATGTTTGGCCATGCGACGAGTGAACTTTCTTTCGGGCTTTTGTATCATGTGTCGCACATGTGGATTTTGTGTTTTCAGGGTTAGCCTTTGAGGTGGACGCATTCGCATCCTATGTAGCTTTTGGCTCTTTTGGGATTAGGGCCTCCACATGCTTCTTTCTTTTGTCCTTTATTTCAACTTTGGTTTCTACATATTGTTGACCTTTTTTTTTCTTGGGTTTAGAAGTTTTTGCTTTCTATTTTAAAACATGCGCTTCTACCCATTTCGAAGTGTGTTCTTTTGCATTCTTTTTGACTATTTCTCGTGCCTTGGCTTGCAAGCGTGTAAGCACATTCAAGGGTACCATGGACAAATGCCCGTTTTGTACACTCAAGATGTTAAGAGCTGTACTCTGCGAGACAGGTTGCATTAAAGTAACTCACCTTGGGAAATCTTTTAATATGTGATCGATACCACATCGTTCACATATGGATTGTAAAGTGTCAGTGACTGTGGGCATGGAAGCATTCCAAACTGTGCAGTCTGTCACTTTGTGCATTCCACGATAATAGAAGCATTGCAGTGTTCACTTAACTGCATCCTGAGAGCAGTTTCTACCCTTTGAATTGTGTTTGTTTGGGGTACGGGAGATTGAGGTTTTGAGGTAATTGTAGATGAATAAGGACATTGGAGTGTGTCGTCCTCATGAGACCAAAGGCAATGCATGCAGTACAAAAAGATAGGCCTAGGGTACACACATTGGGATTGGGATGGACGTAGTGATGGCAAATGAACATAAGGCATTTTGCTCATCACTTTAAGAGGAATTAAGGATGTTTGGTTTTGAGGGAGCTCGTTCTCTATTGGGGATTCCGATTCAAAGTTTTTAAGTAAGGCTGTGTAGAATTCAAGGAATGACAATTTCGAGATCAATTTTTATTCAGCCTTTATGTCACTTGGTATAGATGAGGAACATCACATATCGTGATCATCCTCCATCATGTTGTCATCTAAACGTATTACTTCTTTACAACATTGATCGAATGTTTCTGGAGATTAGATACAATGATCAACTTGTGTAAGCTATTTTTCTTTATGCCCATTATAAAACATCTCTTTAATTGAGCACTGTTTAGTTTCTCCCATTATGAAACATCTCTTTAATTGAGCACCGTTTAGTTTCTCCCATGGCTCACATCGTGCTCAATCGAATAGAGTTGGATAAAGGCTATTTTCAAGGTTCTCAGTTTTATATTAATCGTAGGCATCAATGTGATGAACCATCGACTAGCCTTTCTCACTAAGCAAAGGTTTAACACATGTACCTTGGTGGGGCATTTTGCATTTTCAAAGGCTTCACACCTATGTTCAAACATTTGCATGAATTGAATAGGATAAGTCATTTCATCGTACTTGCCCATGATTTTGGAATCTATAAAGTCGTGTTTTTGGATGTCACTGAGGCCGTGTGTGGGTGCTCTTGTGGTTAGGACCTCATTTAGTCCTTGGGCAACCCCCCTTCCTAGGTTAGCCAATATGTCCAAGGTTTGGGCATTTAGGGGTTCTAAAAGGTTGGTACCTAGCACTTTTAAAGGATTAGGACTTGTGGTAGTGCTATGTAAGGGACCAAATCCTAGAGGGATTGATGTGATAGGGAATGTAAAACCCGATGACACACTTGTTGTCGGCATGGCCAATGGTATTGGGAGGTGCATTTGGGGCATGGATCTCAAGGACTCGAAGATTTCAGCCATTGGGTTCAATGAGAGTGGTGGTCCATTTGATCCATTTATCATTGCCAATTTCTCCCTAATGAGCAAGCACACAATTTTTTTTTTCTTTTTAGGTTTTCTTACACAACTGGTTATAACCTCAGGACTCGCGCACCTGTCTCTAGGTCAAACAAGGATTCATTTGCCTTAATTTACTTAGGCCCTAAGCGCACATGAACGATCTCTTAGAGATATGTTTTTGAAAAAAGTATGTAACTTTGGTGTCTCAGATGGAAGACGAGGTCTCAAAAGTATATGTGAACGCCCTTAGGATGAACTTTTTCGGAACAAGTGCATGCAAGTAGCATCCCAGATATAGAAGAGGAGGTCTAAAAACTTTTTTTCCGTCATTATCTCAAGATGAAATTTTTTTCCAAAAAGATTTTTTTAATTTCGTTGCCCGTTTTTTAATGTGTTCGAACAAAAGGAATTTGGAAAAACACTATATGAGAGAGTTGTAGGATTTTTGAAGTACTACAACTTTGTCTCTTTGACTTTTTCATGATTTTCTCGTTTTAGACACTCAAAAAGTGGCTTGAATATGGTGCACGATCTATTTTGGGCTATTTTGGACAATTTTTAGTGCTGTAAGGCCTGTTTTTTACCTCGATTTCTAGGTTAGATTTTGAGAGTGTTGGTTAGACACTTAAGACCAATTTTGAAAAGCTTGATGCAGGCTTTTCGAGGAGTACTAGCACATGTTCATCGGACTCACGGTTTAGGAGACGTGAGCCTCCAAACAAGGCTGTTTTCTATACGCTCCCCCCCGGGCGGGACCTTGTTCATGCCATGAAAGTGCAGGGTTTCACGACGTGAAAGTGAGTATTTCACAGATTTTTTTTTATTTTTCATGTGAACCTTTTCACACCGTGAAAGCCAATGACCTTTCACGCCTTGAAAGTTAGGGATTTCATGGATTTTTTCTTTTTTCTTTTTTGGAGTCTAGAGGGAAATTCGAGTTTCCTTGTGTGGAGAGAATATTTTTTGAATTTCAAATTGGGGAGATATGGGTATTTTCCCAAATAGATAAGTGGGAATAAAAAAAGTCATCACTTTTATGACACCCCCTTACACCCTTCATAAATGACTCCCAAAAGTGGCCATTTGCCAACTAAGGGGCATCTTTTCATTCAATGCCCATTAGCCTTAGTGAGTTATAGAAAAAAGTGCTTAAGAATTAATCAAAGATTAATCTTTTCACTAATCTTTCTCTCTTTTAGACTAATTAAGGGCTCTAATTAACCATTAATTAAGGGCTCTAATTAACCATTAATTAAGAGCTCTAATTAATCACTAATCTCACTGATTAATTCACACCATTGAGTACATCATTGATAAGTTGCTTGAAATTGATAAGCTATGTACATCAACTAATGTGTAAACTAGTCCATAATTAGATATTAATTAAACTCTTAATTTTAATCTCTTCTCTTTATGCAAAATTAAGCAAAAGAGAGCAAAATTTCTCCAATTAATGAAGAAATTGATATAATTAGGTGTTTTTATGCATCTAGATGCTCTCAGACACTCAAGAACACTAATTTCGACCTCTTACATCATCAAACTTGACCTCGAGAAACATATTTTCTAGTTTTTTACCTCTTGAACTAGATTAATCACCCCTTAATGATAAAAACTAGTCAATTAAGAAAGATTAGTCAATGATTAAGCTACTCCTAACACTTGCTAACACTCTAATGCATACAAATCAAACAAAAAACACACAAATAATGTAAAAAATAATGATTATAGTTCTATGTTTAACTCTAAAGAGAGCTAAAAATCGTAAAATTGTAATCCATTGCATTGTTTGATGCAATGGATGCAAATTGAACCTAACACACTCCATGTATACACTTATCTAACACTAAGAACTAGATTAAAACTAACAAAACAACACATTTAATCCAAAAAGAAAATCATTCTTTCAAAAGACACAAAAGAGAGCTATTTCTCACAAAATCATACAAATCTCCATCAAAACCACATCTCTTTCATGGGAAACCACTAATCAAGACAATGGGAAATGGGAATAGATAGATTAGAGAGCAAACAATGAAAAAGCCAAGGGATGGCTCCGCGACAGTGACGCCAAAAATGTTATGGCTCACCCAAATCCCCCTTTGAAACATATCCAACAAGAAGATTGAACCACAACTGTCATGGGGATCTTTCCATTGGCCGAGCTCGTAACCCTTGAGGTCTCCAATCTCCACAACTCCTTGAGAAGAAATTCCACCACACCTCCCGTAAGCGTTGTCACACCGCCGCATTGCACTATGTGTACTCGTCCCTCCTCTCACCTCACTTCACTCACACACACACTCACTAACATGGATTAGAGAGAGATTAGTAAGAAGATTAGAAAGAGAAAGACTCTATTGCACAATGGGAGAGTTCTTTGTATTATGAGAGATTTTCACTTGTATACATGGCCAAGTGTTCACACTCACTTAAATTGTGGTCAACTTGGCACTTTAGGCTCATAAGAGGCCTATAATGCTATTACAATGACTACTCTCATAATATATCCATGAAGTACATCACTTGGGACTTCATCCTAACTTGCTACCACACGCTCTTGAAGAAGCAAAAATCACCATAAGTATTTTGTCGAACCATACGGGCGCCCATTCAGGTTCATTTGATCAAGTGCTAGTCTGAGTCATAGATTACAAGGTTCCTCTTTAAGAAGATTGGCCATTCTTGTTCAATGTGTTGAAATTCTTTACAATCTGTAGGGATTCGATCAAGCGCTAGTTCAAGTCATAGATTATAGGATTCTTATTTGTACCCTAGCTATTCTCATTCAATGTGTAAAAATTCTTCAGAATTTGTAAGAATTTACAGTTTTCTATCTTGCTTCAATTTTTGGCATTATTATGGTGGATTCCTCTTCAAACCACGCCTCATTATAGGACAATGCATTTCATCTTTATAAATAAGATATAATCATTCATGTAAGCATGATTACGCTTATAATCCATGCCCAAAACTAATAGCATAACTTTGCCTCAAATCTTGACTTTGGTAACATATTATTTTTTGGTAGAAGTAATCTTGTCTCGATAGGAATAATCATTCATGCAAGCATGATTACGCTTGTTATCCGTGCCCAAAACCAATAGCATAGACTTTGCCTCAGATCTTGACTTTGGTAATATACTATTTTCTGGTAATAATCTTGTCTCGATTGGAATATGCAAAAATACACTCAAAATTTTTAAGTTTATAAAATTTTGACATGTTTTCAAGAAGAAGAGAGTAGAAAAAATTTGCGAATAAGAGAAAGGAAGACATACTCTAGTAGTGCAGTCCCACTAAGTTATTGGTCCATCTATGTTAAGTTTGTAGAATTGGAATAAGCAATCTTGTGGAGAGCTTGCTCATTTTTTTAAATTTTTTTTTAAAGAGTTGAGGCTTCCTTCATGAAATTGTCATGGGCTATGTCAACGATCAATGTCTCTTTCTTTTTACCTACACGGTCCATTTAAGCTATATGTTTCGCAATTATCAAATATATCGCACACTATATTAACTATCACGTCATCCTTAAGTGTTATCATATTTTGATCAATCAATGCTCAATGACAAGAACACAAGGGTGTTAAGTGTGAGAGACAATGGCAAGCTCAAAAGAGATGTAAAATCTCTTTACAACAAGTACAAAGAGAAAGTACAAATGAGCAAGCAACCTTAAAAGGTCAATAGGGTTGCTTATATACTAGCTAACCCTAAGGTGCCTACTCACTCCAAGATGACCATAGGGAAAAACCTAATGGGATAAAAGTGCCCATAGCATAAGTGCATGACCTCACGGGTGAAGTACTACCAGATATTTAACAAACCCCCCTGTAGTACAAATGTAAGGTTTATAAAGATTACAAATCAGTCTTTGAAAAGAAAAAGGCTTATAGCTTTATGGAAGGCCTCAAACTTTTCACATGATAATACTTTAGTGAAACGATCTGCCACATTTTCAAGTGTACTGCAATAGATCAAATTGATGTCTTCTGCATTAGGTCTCTCTGACTCTCTCTGATATAGTGGGTATGTACTTCAATGTTCTTAGTCTTGGCATAAAAGAAAGGATTCTTAGCCCTGCCATTGCTTTGACTATGTCAAAATAGAATAGGAGTAGGGGTGTCTAAAGGGACACAAAGATCATCTATCAATATTATTAACCATACACATTTAAACTATCAAAGTTAATGTTACTCTCTATTTAACTTCATAGGATGAGGTGGCCACAATTGGTTATTTCTTGTTTAGCCAATATATGAAAGAAATAGTTTCTAGATGTGGACTACCATATATTATAATCACCCCACCCAATTGCCAATCATCACTGATGAAAGCCCACAATTGTAAATCACCCCCCTTGGCATAAAATAATCCAAGATCTTGAGTGCCTTGTACAAGTATCTGAAAATACATTTAACTACCAATGCTTTGTGCATGGACAATGTAAGAATTTTGAAAGTTATGACACACCATATTGGATGTTTGGCTATGAGTTGTAGAAATAAATTAGGAATCCACAATCGCTTGATCGTAAGTGGTTATGTCGAATGGTTCATTGGTGTCCTATAGACTAAGTTTTACACCAAGTTCCGTTGGTGTAGAAAAATCGGTTTATAACTTTTCATGTTAAACCTCTTGACCAGTGCCTTGATGTACTTTGACTGCTTAATGACTATACCATCATCTTGCTGTATAAATTGCATACCCAAATAGTAGTGCAAAAGATTGCGATCTGATATCTCAAAATTTGAGGCAAGGTCAACCTTGAAGGTTGTAATGAAATCCTTATTGGTTCCTATCTCACTAACATGTTATCTACATAGAGAATGACAATAAGAAAATCTTGCTTGTTCTTTTTCACATGTAAAGTTCTTTTTGCAAAACTATTTTGAAATCCTTGCCCACTTAAATAGGTATGAATCTTCTAGTAGAAAGATCTAAGGGCTTTTTTCAAACCATATAAAGATCTTTATTAAGCTTACAACCATATGTTCTTGACTAGTAGAGGGAAAATCTAGCTAGTTTTGACTTACATAAACTTCTTCCTACAAGTCACCATTCAAGAACGTTATTTAGTGCACTTTCCATCCAAGATGGGTTGTTTCCAAAGTAATAACAAAGAGTGGTAATACAAGAAATGGGAGCAAAAGTTTCATCATATTTATAACCTTTCTACTGTTGGGCATAACCTTTGCACAACAAGTTTGGCTTTGAATCTATCAATAGATCCACCTGTCTTTCGCTTGAGTTTGAAAACCCACTTAGTACCAATAGCTTTCTTCCCAAGTGGTAGATCCACTAAATCCCAAAGTACCATTTTTTTTAATGGAATGAATTTCATCTTGCATGGCTTTCACCCAATTCGAATTTTCTTGAGCCTCTTCAAAAGAATCAAGTTCATCTATATCATGTAGATAACTAAGAAATGTAATCTCAGCAATATCTGATGAAGAAATGGTTTGAGAAGACAATTCGCTATCTTGCAACAAGGTGCATCTAGGCATAACCCCAGATTCATTAATTGTTGATCTTTCAATATTTAATGCATCTTCTAGTTGATCGAAAGTTGGTGCATCAATACCTTGCGCATTCCCCCTTTCCAAAAAACAAGGATCAATAGGCCAAAATATGCTGAGAGTACATACTGGCATAGGTAATAAACCATCAAAACAGGTCCGAAGAATTTGCATAGGCATGCTTATTGAATTCCATCAATGGATAGATAGAATTCTTTGCAAAAACAACGTCCCTACTGATAATAATCTTCTTAGTGAGAAGAATATAGAGATGATAACCTTTACTTTTGGCACTGTAGCTAATAAAATATTTCACTACCTTGTCATCAATCTTAGTTCAATTTTATGCTAACACATGTGCATATATCAAACAACCAAAAACATGCATGTGGCCAACCTTAGGTTCTCGATTGAACCAAGCCTCAAAGGAGTGATAATCTTCAAAGCTTTAATGTGGCCAACCTTAGGTTTTCGATTGAACCAAGCCTCATAAGGATTGAACCAAGCCTCATAAGGAGTGATAATCTTCAAAGCTTTAATGGGGCACCTATTCAATAGATAGATAGTGCATAGAACTATCTATCTATTCAATAGATAGATAGTGCATAGAACTATCTATCTATTCAATAGATAGATAGTGCATAGAACTACTTCCATCCATAACTTGTGTGGAAGCTACTGACCAACCATGCATCTACCATCTCCAAGAGAGTCTTGTTATGTCTCTCAATAGTACCATTTTGCTATGGTGCATAAAGAGTTATAAACTAATGCCTAATGCCTTTTTGTGCCAAAAAAACTTTGAATGCATTGTGTCAAAAAACCTCTATCTGAACAAAGAGTTTGAATTTGAAGGCAATTTCATTCTCAACCATAGCAACAATTTTTTGAAAGTAAGAAAATACCTTTGATTTAGCTTTCATAAGACGTATTTGCTATAATCATCAATGAATGTTACAAAATAAAAAAATTTACCCAATGAAGTAGTCTGTATTGGACCACACATATCACTATATATGAGCCGCAGTTTGTGATCAGCTCTATTTACTGCATTCTTTAGGAAAGGTTGGTGAGCAAGTTTGCTAAGGATGCATCATTCACAAACATATCTTGGTAGTGGATCAAGGTGAGGAAGATTAACATCCCATGAAGAATGGCCAAACCCAGTATGCTACAATTGGTGGGCATCTTTCATTGCATCACCCTTATCATATATATCCAATTTGTACAAACCACCTGTGGTCAAATATCTAGTAAGCACAATAGAAGTATGGCCAAACCTAGTATGCTACAATTGGTGACATCTTTCATTACATTAGAAGTGTCTGACAAGTAACAACACACTTAGCAGATATATCCAATTTGTATAAACCACCTGTGGTACACAGAGACATGTATCCTGTTCAAGATTACAAATAGCCAAGTGAATTCATGCATGGTTTTTTATCTTGTTTTTATTCAGCTTTATTACTTGTATAGTTAATTACTAAATTATTAAGATCACTAATCTTTGTGATTTGAAGAGTCTGAATTTTCAAGGACAATCCCACAATGAAGGTGTCGTCTCAAGACCTCGTATAGTTGGAGCACGTCTTGGTGGGATCATCAATACATCCCATGGTCTCACAAATTTGATTTAACTTTCTTAGACAGGATATCCAGTTCCATTAAATTTAGGTTTTGCCCAACTCTAAGCATCTAGGTGCTATGTTGGTTTGCAACCCTCCTTTCCATTTGAAATGCCATCCTCAGCATAAGGTCGTCCACATATAGGACAATGAACATGTACCTACCCTCCTTAAAGAAAATATACAAATTTACATCCGACGAGATTTAAAAAATAGTGATACTTATAAATAAATCATCTATCCACTAGTACCGTTCCCAAGGGAGTATGTTTCATCCCCTAATGCCTTCCATAAGTTTTTAGACTGTATTTTTAAAATTCGGTATCTCAAACCTAGGTGGTTACACCATATAGACCTCTCCTACAAATGGCTATTTAGAAATGCTAACTTCACATCCATTTGCAATATTGGCCACTTACCAGGTATCTCAAACCCAGGTGGTTACACCATATAGACCTCTCCTAGAGATGGCTATTTAGAAATGTTGACTTCACATCCATTTGTAATATTGGCCACTTACCTTAAGCAGAGACAAAGCTAGTACTATTGGTGGTCAATCTAGCTTTAAGGCCAAATGTCTCTTGAAAGTTGAACCCTTCAACCTATGCTAAGATGCATATTCACGTAGCATTAGAACGTAAGGAGGTGGTTGCACCAAACCCTCTTTTTCAAGGTACGTGTTCTCTTTTCCCCTATGCAGTTTCCAATTACACTTGTCTTCTGCTAGCATTGAGGTTGTAGGCTCACTTGTGGTGGGCTGAGGACACATTACGAGATTACTCTTATGGATCCGTTAATGAGGTCCTTAACATTGGCCCCTTACCGATGAGAACATATCTATAACGTGGATGTGCAAATCAAGACCTTTCGTCTAAGATTCCACCACTCATTCATGGTGATTGATTTCTAGAGAAGAGGGTTATCCATGATGCTTGGAAGGCCTTGAATGTGAGCTACAAGGTTAGCATATATAAGTGTGATTGTCACATTTATATACGTATGGGTAAGATAGACTTAAAATCATATAGGTCAAGTCATTCTTACTAATGAATCAGATGAAGATTAGGAGAAGAAAAGAAAGAAGAGAGGGAGAGGAGGAAGAGGAGGAAGAGGAGGAAGAGAGAAGATCAGGAGATGAGGAAAAGAAATAAGAGAGAAGGAGGAGACAAAGAGGAGAAGAGAAGAAAGAAGAGAGGAGAAACAAAGATGAGGAGGAGAGGAAGAGAGGAGGAGAAGAGAAGAAAATAAGAGAGGACAAGGAGAGGCGAAAAGAGAAGAAATAAGAGAGGAGAAGGAGACAAAGAGGAGGAGAAGGAAAAAGGAAGAGTAGGAGAGGAAGAGAGGAAGAGAGGAGGGCATATCTTTACAAACAAAACATTCTTGCCCTCTCCATGACCCTCTTTTTTTATTATACTAACTATTGAAAAAAGAAAAGCCTCTACATCAAAATCTCTCCATCCTGAACCACCTAAGCAAAAAGTGGCTGCCCAATATCTTCAGTAACCAAGAGATGAGGGCAAAGTACACTATCATGCGCTAAGAAGCTGAAAGCCACCCTATGTACATGGCAATCAATCACAAGTGGTCCTGGTGTAAACTCGATAATTGAAAGGCAAGGACCCTTTCAACAACTTTCCTTACTTCAAAGGGCCCAATCCAATTACACCAATGGAGATACAATTGCATGTCAATGGCCAACACCACATTACTATCTAAAGGCCATCCAAGTCTACCTTTGGGTGGCAAGCCTTGACACATGATGTGGATTGGTCCCTTACCGAGACCACTTAACTTTGTAAGGCAGGGTGTTAGAAAATAGGAGATGAGAATGCAATGCTAATGATGGTTAATCACTTAGATTATGAAGCATAAACAAACTCACCCATACACATAAATAATGCTATTGTGATAAGTGAATAGATGCACTTAGCATATGATGGACTAACCAATAAACATCATGAATAGAAATGATAAACAATGAATACCAAGATTACCTTAATGCAAGAGAAGATAGCCTTATGCCCACAAAGGATCCACCAAGTATATTGCCAACAAATGGTAGCTTGCACTATGCAATTACAAAGGCTCCTCACACCACACATAATGAGTGTAGGAACCTATTTATATAGGGATTCTAGAGGGAAGTGCTTAAGCTCCCTAGGATGTCTCCACCTTCCCTTGATTGTCTCACGAGACTCACCATAAAGTGACTCCACCATCAAGGGTGCTACCTACCATCCCTACACTGGGGTTAACCATGGTAATTGGAGACCTTATAACCTTATAACTTCTATCCTAAGGTGAACATAACATTTATCCCCACCAAGGACTAATACTAATGGATTCTAGATCACTAAAATCTCAACACCCTCTCTTGATCAAGCATCGTAGGGTGCGCTTGGATTAGATCTACCACCAAGATAAAATTTCACTAAGACATCACTAAGATATAATGAATGTCACACATAATCTAAAAATATAAGTAGCACACAAAGCTTTTAGAAAAGTGTATGAGAGGTGGCCATATTAGCCTCATGATCACTACTCCCAGGTTGCTTGTCTTCTTTCTTCTTGTTCTCCTCATCTTGCTTCTTCTTGAAACACACTTTGGCTTCATGTCCCTTCTTCTTGTTGTAATAGCAAATCCTGAGGAACTTCTTCTTCTTCTTCTCATCCATGATGAGAAGAAGAAGGGACATGAAGCCAAAGTGTGTTGCAAGAAGAAGCAAGTGTAATAGCAAATCCTGAGGAACTTCTTCTTCTTCTCATCCCCATGATGAGAGCCGATTCCACTTGAACTTGCGATGTGGATTCCTTGGAAGTCTTCTAGGCTTCCATTCTTGTTTCTTTAAGGATCAAGGATGAGGCAACTAATGCTAGGGTCATGTTGGTTTGGTTGGCTAAAGCAGACACACATTGCTCATATAGACATGATGCATCCTGGCAAGTAAGATAAAGACTACTTCTTCTTTGTCTCAGTGGTAACTCCAGCTCCACTGAGATGATCTATTAAAATCCTGACATTGTTCACATGGTTAGCCACTATCTCCTTGTCATCCATTTCAAGCCTGTATAACTTCTTTCGAAGAAACATCCGTGCTGCTGCATTGACTTGGCCAAATATGGATCTGAGACAAGTCCATGCTTCATGAGAGCTCTTGAAGGAGCTCACTTGATGAATATGGTTATCTGCTAACCCACAGATAATAAATGATAATGCCTTTGAGTCTTGCTCATCCACATAGTGATACTGTGAGGATCCTAGAAGGATTTTTCTATGTGCCATTGACTATGGCCCATAGTTCTTGATCTACCAATCCCATTTGCAATTTGATATTCCATGTATGGTATTTTGAACCATCAAACTTCTCAGATTTCTCTAAGAAGTGTCTATAGTGATGACTTTACGAACTTGATAGACATAGTGCAACACTATCTGAACTCACACATAGTGATAAGTGAGATCCTTTATTAGTAATAGGATCCTTGTACAATGATGTGATCTCTCACACAGAGAGGCGCAACAAGATAAACTCTATCTAAATGCACACAAAGTGAAACTCACACACTACAAAGTCATGATTGACCTTCCCCAAATAAATGCATTTGAGTACACATAAGTTTTGAGAATTTAAGGGATTGTGCGAGGTGGTAGTAATGAGGCAATGTCTTTGCCTTTTTAATTTTATGAGAATCTTTGGATGCTTTGAGTTGTGCCTTGGTTGGAGTGTGAATGAACCTAGGCATGATGTACTCTCTTCACTCAGAAGGATGTCATGTGCTCTTTATAGAGTGAGAGCATGTTACAAAATGATATTGTTGCAAAGACATGAATATAATTTTCACTTAGGATGATAAATAAGACTAGGCCAAGGATGTGATGTTCACAAGAGTTGTGTTTAAATGATTTATACCTTAGCCTTATAAACCTTAAACCACAAAGGTAAGTTTAAAAGTTCTTTCCCTCCTAAAATTGGGGAGGAAAGTGAGGAGGCGGTGGAGGCCAATTTCTTCCTCAATCCAAGGAGAAATGCGTGCTGCTTTGTTGGAGTAGTTCGGACATCAGCTGCTCCAGAGGGAACCCTTGAATATTGCATCAATTACCACCTAATTTGGGGTTAATTAGTGGTCTAATTAACTCCTGGTTTCTGTAGAAGAGCACAACATACCCTGTTTGTAGAAACGCTTCAATATGCTCATACAATGGCTTTTCTGGTAGTCAGATTTTTGTCTCAGCCAGTTTGCCACACACAGTATTACAAGATTCTTGTGGAAGTTCACCGAGTACGCTATAGTGTTAATTACATAGGGGTAATTTGGTAGGCCCTGAGTGCTGTGAGTTGGGCTATTACTGCCCTTAACAAATCCAAGGTGATTTGGGAATGAATTGCCTTCAATTTTAGCCTCAAAATAGGCTCATTTTATGCACTCACAGAGTTTGATTTTTGTGTACTGTTTTTGCACTTAGTAAACATATTACTTATACCTCCACTTTCGACATACTTTTGTTGTTGCTTCTTGTAGTCTAACCACCTTTTGATGTAGTTATTTGAGCTGAATTTGATGAAGCCCTTCTTCTCTTTCCAATGCCTTGAGAAAGTTCTTTAAGCTGCTCTACCTTGCACTCTTCCCATATATAGACTTGATCAAACCCACAATGGCGTGGCCATAGTTGATAAATCCCCTCTCTCAAACTTAACAATACCACTTTATTAAGCTAGATAATGATGGATTTAGGTTTGCACACAAAGCAATAATCACTCCAAGGAGCTTATTCAAAGATGACTTTACTCTTTGCTACTCAAGCATGCAAACTAATAAAGCAACAAATGCAAATGACCAGCCTTTACTTTGCAAGCAACACATGAAATGTTGAAACTCTCACCACTTTCCCACAAAATGACAAGAGCATAACAATGTAAAAACCCACAACACAAAGATGTGTCCTCTCAACACGTGAAAGAGCACACTCCTATAGAGGTCGCTCTGATACCATGTTAGAAAATAGAAGAAGAGAATGCAACGCTAATGATGGTTAATCACTTAGATTGAAGCACAAACAAACTAACCCATACACATAAAGAATGTTATTGTGATAAGTGAATAGATGCACTTAGCATATGATAGATTGACCAATAAACATCATGAATAGAAATGATAAACAATGAATACCAAGATTACCTTAATGCAAGAGAAGATAGCCTTATGCCCACAAAGGATCCACCAAGTATATTGCCAACAAATGGTAGCTTGCAGTAAGCAATTACAAAGGCTCCTGACATCACACACAATGAGTGTAGGGACCTGTTTATATAGGGTTTCTAGAGGGAAGTGCTTAAGCTCCCTAGGATGTCTCCACCTTCCCCTGATTGTCTCAACAAACTCACCATAAAGTGACTCCACCATCAAGGGTGCTACCTACCATGCCTACACTGGTTAACCATGGCAATTGGAGACCTTATAACTTCTATCCTAAGGTGCACATAACATTTATCTAAGGACTAATAATAAGGAATGATAGATCAATCACTAAAATCTCAACAAAGGAGGGTATTCGCTTTTGATCGGCCTCACATGTCCACTTTTCCATCTTAATTTTATGTAGCAAAAGCTTATCTTTTGTATAACGACACTCAATCATATGAAGTGACCTTTATGCACTCAAATGGGAAAATCTATGGCTTTGTGTATATACTTGCTTGAGGCTATATATAGTTGTTGTGGACTATTTTTAAGTCATGGTCGATCCAGTGTGAATGCGACGTCACCACTTGCATATAAGGTAATTTTGACTTTAAGCAATACACGATTGTTCCTTTGTAATAGAAGTGAACTCTCTTCCCTCTTCTCCCTACTCTCTTGTTTATGTCCTTTCACATAGCTAGATGGATGCATGATTGGGTAGGAATTGTCATCATAGGGTCTATCTTGTGAGCTTCCCCCCTCTTTCTAGGTCTTGTGAGGTTGATCCATAGTGTAAAAATCTTGTTATTACCTTTAGTTAGGTTGGGTAGGAATGGTCATAAGGTCTCTCTCATGAGATTCCCACTTTTTTAAGTCATGGTCGATCAAGTGTGAATGTGACGTCTCCACTTGTATATAAGGTAATTTTGACTTCAAACAATACACGATCATTCCTTTGTAATAGAAGTGAACTCTCTTCCTTCTTCTCCCTACTCTCTCGTTTATGTTCTTGCATAGCTAGATGGATGCATGGTTAGGTAGGAATGGTCATCATAGGGTCTGTATCATGAGCTTCCCCCCTCTTTCCACCTCTTGTGAGGTTGATCCATAGTGTAGAAATCTTGTTATTACCTTTATCTAGGTTGGGTAGGTAGGAATGGTCATAGGGTCTCTCTCATAAGCTTCCCCCCTCTTTCCACTTCTTGTGAGGTTCATCCATAGTGTAGAAATATTGTTATTACCTTTATCTAGGTGGTTCAAGATCTTCCTCCACATGCATGGCTATGGAGCTCTCTGATGTAGAGAGTGAGGATCCAAATAACAAGCTACTAGCACACCCACAACCAAGAAGTTGCATTTCAAGGCTCCAAGGCAAGCTTCCAATGGCACATGTTGTCTAGGTAAGCTTTCAACTTGAACACCAATCTACTCAAATTGACCACTTAAATTGAAGAGGTCTAAACAGTTACTAAATCACTAAAACCCCATGATAAGGAGCCACACTAGCACACCCACAATTGAGAAGTTGCATTTCAAGGCTCTAATGCGAGCTTCCAACAACACGTGTTTTGGAAAATCTAGGTAATCTTTTAAATTAAACACCAATACACTCAAATTCAAGAGATCTAGCAGTTCCTAAATCATTAAAACACCATAGCAAGAAGCCACATAATAAACTCTCCAAAGTACCACTAACCAAGACTTCACCCAAAACAAGTAATGTGACATCTAAGTCCTCATATGTGAAAAGAGTGGCCTTGCAACTCCACAACATCAACTCCAAAGACCAAAATATCTATGATTGAACATGCTAATGTCTCTGATTAAACTTGCTAATGCAACGGTATCAAACTCCGAGGTGTCATATGACTTAGAAAGTAATACTCAAGGTGCTCTTGCAACTCCAAAACTATCTGATCACCCCTAAGTGCCAATCATCCTTCACTTGTACATAGTGTACTAGAATATTCAAAACTTAAGTGTATAGAAAGTATATCGAGAAGTGTAACACTAAAAAAACCCAAAAACATTATTTTTAAAAGCAAAGAATTAATGTCGAAGAAAGCAAAAAGGGAAGGAGAAAAATAAAATTTGTAATGTCAAAGAATGGAATCATGCTAGTGATAGTCCCACACCATACGTCACAAAGATTAGTTGAAAGTAGATGTACAAGAATTCTTAAGAACACACAAAAAGAGAAAAAAATTTATTCAAACTTGGTCATGTCATGAATGATTACTTCACGTATATGAATTAATTTAGTCACATTTTCACAACATGAAATAACATAGCTCGAGCACATGCATGAAATTATACATTTTCCTCACTTCACGTCCCTTTCATTTCACACACGCGATTTAACATAGTTCACATCTAGACACATTTCACACCGTGAAATAACATAGCTCACATGTCTAAAATAATTCATTTTACGTGTGTTCTCATTTCAAGTCCCTGTTATTTCACATCCGTGCCACATGACACTCGTGTCTTTTGTTTATTTCATGCGGTGAATGATCATCATTCATGTGTCTAGTTATTTCATATGTGTTATATTATTTCAAACATCTCTTTTGTTTATTTCATGCTGTGAATAATCATCATTCATGTATCTAGTTATTTCACATTTATTTATTATTCGACGTGTCTTCTTATTTCATGTGTTCATGGTTTAACTCATTTCATGCCCATGAGTTGACTCATCTCACACATGTTTTATATTTCATGTCAGATCACTCATTTCACATAAAAGAATCAGCTAGATCATGCCACGAACTCATCTCATGCATGAAATTTCACATACATGAACTACTCCATCTATTAAAAACTACATTGTCTTCATTTTTCACAGCATGAAAATCTAAACCTTGACAAAACTCTTGCACTTTCTCTCTAAATCAATGTGTTTTCTATTTTTTCAACCCTAACTTCCTCGAATCACTTCATGTCTATAATTGACTATTCGTTCATGTGCAAGTAATCAATCCCTCTCACGTTTATTTTAATTTGCACTTCATGTATGTTTTGCCTTGTTATGTCACGTCTATGGTTGCTATGTCATTTCACACATGTCCTTCACCTATGACACACATCAAAATTTTCATATTTTTTTACACATAAAGAAGACAACAAATTGGAAATAAAAAATCATCACTTAGGATGATGAGTCACCCTTGGGACCAACAATCATGGGCAAAATAAAAGTTATGGTGGATGACAAAGGCTTTAGCATATAAACTACCAAACCACAACAGCAATAAAGCCTTAGCCCCCATGACTCGACAAGATTGGACTCAGGGGCTTCCAAGAAGAGCAATAGCAGTTTTAGGGAATCAACCCAACAGCTTAGCTAATAGCTTTGGCAGAGGCTTTACAGTTGCAGTTTTCTTCGGTACATAAGGAGGCTTCCTCGTGTCGCAGGCCAAGCAGATGATGGCATGCCAGCATGGTGCCAAGGGGAGCTTGCAACTCTCCAAGCCAAACGAGGGTAAGAAGCGACTCGAGACTGTGTAACCAACCAAAGAACTGAAAGAGAAGTGCAGCAAAAAGAGCAAGTGATTAAAGCGGCCTACAAATATCTGCATGCATGTGATAAACAAAAACTCCCTCCCTACTCTACTATAACACTGGAAAGAGGGGGTTCTCAACACTTGTGATAGTGCTTGAGACAAATGTAGAAAGCTTCTCAAAAGTTTTACAAACACTAGTAGGAGAGATGTCTTTGTTATTGGCACATGCCTCGTAAGTGCATCATTTCCATCTACATAAATTCTCTAATTCCAGCTTGGAGTTTATCCACATCACTACTTCTTCTCTGAGCCATCCATCACTTGGGAGGATGAGATCACTAACGTTAAGAAATAGCTCTCCTCCGAGCCTTGTTGCTATTCTTATTACTTGTTCCACAATCAAAGAAGAGGGTTTTAGCCCCTTCACATCCACTAACTTGGCTGGAACTCGAAACTTTTGCATAACCCGATCATGGTAGAGCTCCAAGCCATCCTTATTAACACAATTTTCAACCCTAATTTTTGGTAGCAATTATAATATTATGAGTGGGTCAAGTATTATCATGACCACTAGGTAGTCACTTTTGAAGACATATTGGATACCAATTTTTTGAAGGCCTTTGACTTGATGAAAGAGACCTTCACAAGTGCCTATGGTGATGTAAGGTGCAAGGATGTGATCATCTATACCACTCTTGTTAACATTGCCCAACACTTTTGTAAGGCGCCTATGCCACATGCACTACATGCATATCTTTTGTGTTTTGGTCACTAAGCTTAAATTTTAATCAGGAAGCCTTTAAACTTTGTTATAACACGGTATTGAGAACTATTTTTTTTGTCTTGGGCCAACTATGTGTGAAAATAAATCGTTGTCATTTTGTAGAGCTTTTGGATCATTCTTGCATTTTCATAATCTTGAATCAAGTATAAACTTCCCCGTTGAGAATTATGCTTTGTGAACTACCTTTCTTTCTTTTATTCCCTTACATGCTTTGATTCTATGCTTACATGTCTAGATTTGCTTTGATTCTATGCTTACATGTCTAGATTGGTAACTTTCCAGTATGTGAAAGTAGCCAATTCTCTAGATCTTAGGAGATTTCTTTTGTCTCTTTACTAATTAGGAGACTGTATGATAGATGACATTCTCTTGCCTCCATCCAAGGTAGGATAAGCTCTCTTTATCCACCCCATCCTTGAGGTATTTCATGATGTGACAACATAAAGACAATATCAACAAACAAAGTTAGCCCACCCAACAACAAGTCCCCATGACACACATATTAGTAAGGTAAATATCTCATATATAGTGGAATCTATATATTAGCAAGGTAAATATGTAAATTGACCAAACATCTCATATATAGTGGATTATATATTAACAAAGGTGAGATGACCTTTATTGTAGCACATGTATCAAAGTTGAACATTTCATTAAGTGTATTGCAAGAAGCATAAGACAATTTAAATGCTTATCAAGAGTAAGATAATTAATTAAGTATGATAAATTTCTCACAAACCTCCTCAAGATCTACTTCCACTTTCTTTGCTCTTACAAGCACAACATTTGTTCCTTCTCTGACGTGAAGCATGAAAGAACTATACTCTTTACAAACAACATTTGTTCCTTTTGTAATTGTGAAGCATGAAATAAATATACCCTTTATAAACTACTTTTTACAATATAAAAAAAGGTTTTCCATATTTAATAAACTCTTGTAATACTTTCTTCTCTTGTATGCCAAAATACTACCTACAAATATGTTATGAAAATCTAGTTTTATTTCAAAGACTATGAGCCATTAAATTAATGTGCAATGATATGGTCATTAGGAGATCCACCATCAACACAAAGAGAATGATATGTGTTTCTATCCTCTTTCCCAATCTCACAATTACCATAGATAATGTAGTTCTCAATCCACTTGCTTTAGATCTATATTTTCTATGAAAAATAAATTTCTCCCATTATTCTAAGACATAGGTTGCTTTTGCTCTAGAATATGCTACTATATAGAATTAAGACACAGTAATGAAATGATTTCATCGTGAGAGTTTGGTTGAAGAATCATATGCAAGCTTTAAATTGACAAAGCCTCCGTCATTGTGAAATGATATCAAATGTTTGATATCTTGAGAGTTTGCTTGAAGAATCATATTGTCAGGACTATGGTCCTACGGAAGTTGAACCCTAGCATAAGTTAATAGCTTTCGGAGTCTCGAGAGTATTATTAGTGCTAGCGGGGTTCAGGGGTTAATGGGCGTTAGGGTTTGGTCGATGTGTGTCACATCTAAGTTAGCACGGCTCTTAAGTAAGATGGGCGGCCGGGCTAGGAGGTGTGGACACAGGCCAGGGTTTTGGTATAAAACCCAACGAGAAACCCTAACTCGTCATTATATGGTTGGGAGGTGAACCGACTTCCACCCTCTCTTCTTCTCCACGCCTAGGCTATGGCGGCTTGAGGAAGACGCAGCCGTAGCGGAGGCGTTACACTGGTATCAGAGCTAGCGGCGACCGGCGTGACCTGCACGAGAAAGAGCTCAACGCTGCAGCAAAAGAATCGAGCGCAGCCGCCGCCCGTACGGTGACCTACAGGAGCGCAGCCGCAACCTACCGCGCCTGCGTGAACAGTCCACAGCGAGCACCGTCGCCTACCCGTCATCCGTACGGCCACCACAGCGGACGCCTAAAGGCGGCGACCAAGGCAGACCGGCAGTCCTCGAAGGCGATCGGTGAGCGATCGTTGGCGCGCCGTTGGCGAGCGCGCAAGAATTCTCTCTTACTTGAGTGGCACAAGGGGGAGGTTTCACCATCCAAGGAGTGGGGTTTTGAACCCACAACCTCAAGCTCCAAGGCAAGTGTGCTAGCCACTTCACCTTTTCACTTGTGTTGTTCTTCTCTTCAAAAGAGCTCTACTTATTCTTTCAAGGGAGGACACAAACTACAAGGAAAGTGACCTTTTCACCTTCAACTTTCCTTCTTTCAATTTGTGAGAGGAGTTTTCTATGCTCCAAGTTTGGAAGTTTTTGGTGGACGGATCTTCAACGACATGCTACATGCAACACACTTTTTTGCATGCATGTGTTGATTGACGACTCGAGTGGTGATTTTTTCTCGATTTTCGTGCATGCAAGAGGAATTCTTCTACGACGCTTCAATTGGAGTTCGCTTTTGAAGGTAATCCGTTCTCTATTTGTAAGCACGTGCATACCATGGCCTCAGCGGAACCGTCTCATGTTCACTTCGATTTTGAGAATGATATGCATGATGTTAGTGAGGCACACCCTTTGGGTGGTGGTGTGGGTGATTCGCGAGACAGGCCGTTGCGCCTGATCGGGATGACAACATGACCGATGCCGAAGGGGGTGCGAGTCCAATAGATGATTATGGTTTGGTAGACACAGTAGAGTTTGGGCATCTCACTTCAAGGGTAGTTGCACTTGAGCGTACTATAACAAATGTCAATACCAATCTCACAAACATGAGCACGCTTTTTACTGAATTTATGGCACGTTTTGCAAGTGGATCGGCGGCAAGTGGAGGGCCTATTCCGATAGTTATGCCTCCTCTTGTTCCAAATCCTACAGTAGAATCTATTGCACCATCTGCAACGTAGGAAGGGGCTATGTTGAAAAATGTGAAGCCGCCTGTGTTTAAGGGAGAGGAGCGCGATCGTAACAAGGATGCGGTCCATACATTTTTACACAAGTGGACGGACTTGCATCGCTTACGCCGCACTCCCGCTGCTGTTATGGTCACTGAGACGAGTCTCACACTTGAAGGTAAAGCCTACAAGTGGTGGATGAGTCTACCTATTGAAACTCGCCCTAAGACTTGGGAGGAGTTTGCGGCAGCATTTAAAAAGGAGTTCCTACCGCAAAACGAGAAAGATCGGAGTTGGACAGCCTGGGACAAGTGCAAGATGGAAGGTCTTACACTTAATCAGTATGTGTCCAAATACCGTGAAGTCATTCTCAAGCTAGATGGTTTGGACGACTTTCAAAAGGTTCGTGGGTTTGTTAGAGGCCTTGATAAAGAATATCAGGCAAAGGTTAAAACCCAGTATCCTAAAACTTTGGAAGCGGCTATCCAAAGTGCCCTTATCTTTAATGACACCATGGATAAGAAGGGCATGGATAGACCGGCCAAATTCAATGGCTCGCAATTTAATGCTAATAAGCGTAAACTTGCCAGCAATTCTACTGAAAACACAAAGAAGTCTAAAGGGTCAAGTGGCCCGTTGTCTCCACAAGACTATGAACGGGCCAAGAAGGAGAAACTATGTTATCATTGCTTAGGTAGTGATCATGAGAAGAAAAATTGTCCACAGTTGCCTCGCAAGAATAAGGATAAGGTCAAGGAGAAGGCTGTACACATGGTGCAAACGCTTCCCTTGGATGCTGATCCTAAGTATTCTGCAGTGGTAGAGGTTACGCACACTGCCGAGATACATGAGTGTAATCTCACTGCATCTATGTGGCAAGAGACAGTTGGACCACATGATTTGGTCCGTATGCATGGCTCCATTTATGGTCATCGAGTACGTATTCTCATTGACGATGGTGCCCTGACAATTTCTTGAACTATGCATTAGTTAAGAAATTAAAGTTGCCGGAGACAAAGAGTTCTCATCGTTATGTGGTGTCCACCATTCAGGGGGATGATCACGATGTGTGGGATACTCTAGTACGGCAAGTGCCTATGTTTGTGCAAGAACATACTATGGTTCTTGACTTCCAAGTGATGAATATGTCTCGTGCGGATGTCATCTTCGGACGGGAGTGGTTGTATGGGTTAGGGTCATCACTCAAAAGGAGTTATAAACATAATACGTTTACGTTTGAGGCCAATGGTAAGCATGTTTTACTTATTGGGGAACGTGATGTACCCCCAACACCACTCATATGTAATGCCGAACTCTCTTTTTTGGAGCATAGTACTCAAATAGAAGAAGTCTATTTTTGTTATTGTGTGTCTCAAACTAGTGGGTTTGATGTGCATGATGTTTCTTCTTCAAATGAATCTTCCTCAGCGATGCCTTCTTTCTCTTTACCTTCTTCTAAAATCTCTTTAAATAATCTTAAGCAACCAGTTAATGCTTTGTTTTTGCAACAACTGTTACAAGAATTTAAAGATATTTTTCCTAATGATTTACCAGAGGGTGTGCCACCCGAACGAGCTTTGCCTCATCGCATTGATGTCGTTCTGGGCACCAAACCAATTAGTAAGCCGTCGTACAGGCTTAGTGCGACTGAAGCAGCTGAGGTGGAACGTCAGCTTGCTGATTACCTTAGTAAGGGCTTCATTCGCCATAGTGCTTCACCATGGGCGTCGCCCATTCTTTTGGTGAAGAAAAAGGATGGATCCATGCGCATGTGTGTGGATTATCGCTCCTTGAATGCGGTAACCATTAAGAACATATACCCGCTACCTAAGATAGATGAGTTGTTTGATCAACTCAAAGGTGCGAAGTATTTTTCTAAAATTGATTTACGTTCAGGATATCATCAAGTGCGTATTAACGCTGATGATATAACCAAGACTGCGTTCCGGACTCGCTTTGGACACTATGAGTTTTTGGTTATGCCGTTTGGGCTTACTAATGCCCCGGCAACGTTTATGACGCTTATGGATAGCGTACTAAGGCCGTACTTAGGCAAATTTGTCATTGTCTTTCTTGATGACATTTTGGTCTATAGTTCGACTTTAGAAGAGCATTTGGAACACTTACGAAAAGTTTTTCAGTTACTACGTGAGAATGCACTTTACGCGAAAGAAAGTAAGTGCGAATTTCTCAAGGATAGCATACAATACCTAGGTCATGTAATTTCTGCAGACGGAATTGCTATGGATGCTAGTAAGGTTGATGCTATTATGCGATGGCCAACACCTCGAAGTAAGGAAGAACTTCAAATCTTCTTGGGAATGGCAGGATTTTATCGCAAATATGTGAACGGTTATGCAAAGATTGCCGCTCCCATGACTGATCAATTGAAAGGTGCGGCAATTACCTTTCAATGGCATGAGGAGCAACAACGTAGCTTTGATAAGCTTAAAGTTGCTTTGGCTACAGCTCCCATCTTGGCAATTGTGGATCCTCAAAAACCATTTGTGATTGAAATGGATGCCAGTGCTAAGGCAGTGGGTGCGGTTCTCATTCAAGATGGTCATCCTGTTGCCTATGAGAGCAAGAAGCTCAATCGTGCTCAACAAAACTACTCAGCTTACGAGCATGAGCTCTTTGCCATCATATATGCCTTACGAAAATGGCGACATTACTTATATGGTGCGCAATTCGAGCTTGTTTTTGATCACGAAAGCATAAAGTGGTTTATGAACCAAACAGATTTGCAGGGTCGAAAGGCCAGATGGGCTGAGATCCTTCAGGAGTATGATTGCAAGCTACGCTATCGCAAAGGACGTTACAATATTGTAGCTCATGCTTTGAGTCGTATGTCAGAGATTAATTCGCTGCTATTCACAGAGTTGAAAAGCGAATTGTTAGAATCTTTACGAGGCAAATGCAAGCAGGATTCAATATACTCAAAGCTGTGGAATCATGTTCAAATGAGGGGTCCCTCTCACTCAAACGGTAGTGTTCCCAGTTCTTCCACACATGGTTCTTCTTTATCACAAGATGAACTACAGCGATGGAAAAACTTTTCCATCGATGATGGATACTTACTCCACAAGGGAAGAGTTTGTGTTCCATTGGACTTAGACACTAGGCGCCAAACTCTTTTTGAGTGTCATGATAGTCCAAGTGCAGGTCATGCGGGCATTCGCAAAACGTATGCTCTCGTAAGAAAGCATTTCTATTGGCCTGGACTTCACAAGGATGTTACTGACTATGTTCTGCAGTGTCAGAAGTGTCAAGTGAACAAAGCAGAACGTCTTAAAGCTGGCGGGTTACTGCATCCATTAGAGATTCCTGACGGAAAGTGGGAAAGTATCTCTATGGATTTTATAACGGGCTTGCCCACAACGAATCGTGGACATGATGCCATTTGGGTAATCGTGGATCGATTAACCAAGCTTTGTCGGTTTGTGCCTACTAAGAAAACAGTTACAGCTCCAGAATTGGGACGCCTTTTCGTGGAGAATGTTTACCGACTTTATGGCTTACCGTCCAATATTGTCAGTGATCACGATCGCAAGTTTAATAGCCATTTTTGGCGAGCAGTATTCAGTAAGCTGGGTACTATGTTGAATCTTAGTACAGCTGATCATCCGCAGACAGATGGTCGGACTGAACGGGTTAATCAAGTGCTGGAAGATATGCTTAGGGCATATGTCAGCAAAAAACAATCTAATTGGGAGTCTTATTTGCCTATTCTCGAGTTTGCTTACAATAGTGCAAAGCATGTCTCGACAGGCTTTAGCCCTTTCATGTTGATGTATGGCTTTCAGCCACGTTCACCAGTGTCGGTGGGACTGGCGAATGAGAAAATCAGTCAGGTTAAGGATTTTATCCAAGACCATATGGATATGTTGCGCCTTGCACGATTAAATGTTCGTCAAGCGCAAGATTGTTACAAGAAGTTTGCGGACCAGAAACGTAGGCCACTTCACTTTCAAGAAGGTGATTGGGTGTTTCTGAAGGTACCAGAAAACTCCACCAGTTTAAAAACGGGTCCCGTACCAAAATTGTCGCCCCGATTTTGTGGACCGTTTAAGATACTCAAGAAGGTGGGCCCAGTAGCCTATAAACTTGAGTTACCAGCACATTCCAAGGTTCATCCCATCTTTCACATAAGCCGTTTGAGGAAACGCCTTATGGGTCATGAAAGGCCGGTGGATGATTCTTTCTTGGTAGAATATGTGGAACCCCCAATACTGCCTCATGAACCAGAAAGAGTATTGGATTACCACATGTTACGTACTAGCCACCAAGTTCGGAAACAAGCTGTTATCAAGTGGAAGGACCGTCCAGAGGAAGGCTCCACTTGGGAAAACATTGCTGTGATGAGGAAACGTTTCCCCACTTTTGTTTTCGAGGACGAAAACTCTTTTCGAAGGGGGGAGTAATGTCAGGACTATGGTCCTATGGAAGTCGAACCCTAGCATAAGTTAATAGCTTTCGGAGTCTCGAGAGTATTATTAGTGCTAGCGGGGTTCAGGGGTTAATGGGCATTAGGGTTTGGTCGATGTGTGTACAGATCTAAGTTAGCACGGCTCTTAAGTAAGATGGGCGGCCGGGCTAGGAGGTGTGGACACAGGCCAGGGTTTTGGTATAAAACCCAACGAGAAACCCTAACTCGTCATTATATGGTTGGGAGGTGAACCGACTTCCACCCTCTCTTCTTCTCCACGCCTAGGCTATGGCGGCTTGAGGAAGACGCAGCCGTAGAAGCGGAGGCGTTACACTGGTATCAGAGCTAGCGGCGACCGGCGTGACCTACACGAGAAAGAGCTCAATGCTGCAGCAAAAGAAACGAGCGCAACCGCCGCCCGTAGGGTGACCTACAGGAGCGCAGCCGCAACCTACCGCGCCTGCGTGAACAGTCCACAGCGAGCGCCTAAGGCGGCGACCAAGGCAGACCGGCAGTCCTCGAAGGGGATCGGTGAGCGATCGTTGGCGCACCGTTGGCGAGCGCGCAAGAATTCTCTCTTACTTGAGTGGCACAAGGGGGAGGTTTCACCATCCAAGGAGTGGGGTTTTGAACCCACAACCTCAAGCTCCAAGGCAAGTGTGCTAGCCACTTCACCTTTTCACTTGTGTTGTTCTTCTCTTCAAAAGAGCTCTACTTATTCTTTCAAGGGAGGACACAGACTACAAGGAAAGTGACCTTTTCACCTTCAACTTTCCTTCTTTCAATTTGTGAGAGGAGTTTTCTATGCTCCAAGTTTGGAAGTTTTTGGTGGACGGATCTTCAACGACATGCTACATGCAACACACTTTTTTGCATGCATGTGTTGATTGACGACTCGAGTGGTGATTTCTTCTCGATTTTCGTGCATGCAAGAGGAATTCTTCTACGACGCTTCAATTGGAGTTCGCTTTTGAAGGTAATCCGTTCTCTATTTGTAAGCACGTGCATACCATGGCCTCAGTGGAACCGTCTCATGTTCACTTCGATTTTGAGAATGATATGCATGATGTTAGTGAGGCACACCCTTTGGGTGGTGGTGTGGGTGATTCGCGACAGGCCGTTGCGCCTGATCGGGATGACAACATGACTGATGCCGAAGGGGGTGCGAGTCCAATAGATGATTATGGTTTGGTAGACACGGTAGAGTTTGGGCGTCTCACTTCAAGGGTAGTTGCACTTAAGCGCACTATAACAAATGTCAATACCAATCTCACAAACATGAGCACGCTTTTTACTGAATTTATGGCACGTTTTGCAAGTGGATCGGTGGCAAGTGGAGGGCCTATTCCGATAGTTATGCCTCCTCTTGTTCCAAATCCTACAGTAGAATCTATTGCACCATCTGCAACGTAGGAAGGGGCTATGTTGAAAAACGTGAAGCCGCCTGTGTTTAAGGGAGAGGAGCGCGATCGTAACAAGGATGCGGTCCATACATTTTTACACAAGTGGACGGACTTGCATCGCTTACGCCGCACTCCCGCTGCTGTTATGGTCACTGAGACGAGTCTCACACTTGAAGGTAAAGCCTACAAGTGGTGGATGAGTCTACCTATTGAAACTCGCCCTAAGACTTGGGAGGAGTTTGCGGCAGCATTTAAAAAGGAGTTCTTACCGCAAAACGAGAAAGATCGGAGTTGGACAGCCTGGGACAAGTGCAAGATGGAAGGTCTTACACTTAATCAGTATGTGTCCAAATACCGTGAAGTCATTCTCAAGCTAGATGGTTTGGACGACTTTCAAAAGGTTCGTGGGTTTGTTAGAGGCCTTGATAAAGAATATCAGGCAAAGGTTAAAACCCAGTATCCTAAAACTTTGGAAGCGGCTATCCAAAGTGCCCTTATCTTTAATGACACCATGGATAAGAAGGGCATGGATAGACCGGCCAAATTCAATGGCTCGCAATTTAATGCTAATAAGCGTAAACTTGCCAGCAATTCTACTGAAAACACAAAGAAGTCTAAAGGGTCAAGTGGCCCGTTGTCTCCACAAGACTATGAACGGGCCAAGAAGGAGAAACTATGTTATCATTGCTTAGGTAGTGATCATGAGAAGAAAAATTATCCACAGTTGCCTCGCAAGAATAAGGATAAGGTCAAGGAGAAGGCTGTACACATGGTGCAAACGCTTCCCTTGGATGCTGATCCTAAGTATTCTGCAGTGGTAGAGGTTACGCACACTGCCGAGATACATGAGTGTAATCTCACTGCATCTATGTGGCAAGAGACAGTTGGACCACATGATTTGGTCCGTATGCATGGCTCCATTTATGGTCATCGAGTACGTATTCTCATTAACGATGGTGCCACGCACAATTTCTTGAACTATGCATTAGTTAAGAAATTAAAGTTGCCGGAGACAAAGAGTTCTCATCGTTATGTGGTGTCCACCATTCAGGGGGATGATCACGATGTGTGGGATACTCTAGTACGGCAAGTGCCTGTGTTTGTGCAAGAACATACTATGGTTCTTGACTTCCAAGTGATGAATATGTCTCGTGCGGATGTCATCTTAGGACGGGAGTGGTTGTATGGGTTAGGGTCATCACTCAAAAGGAGTTATAAACATAATACGTTTACGTTTGAGGCCAATGGTAAGCATGTTTTACTTATTGGGGAACGTGATGTACCCCCAACACCACTCATATGTAATGCCGAACTCTCTTTTTTGGAGCATAGTACTCAAATAGAAGAAGTCTATTTTTGTTATTGTGTGTCTCAAACTAGTGGGTTTGATGTGCATGATGTTTCTTCTTCAAATGAATCTTCCTCAGCGATGCCTTCTTTCTCTTTACCTTCTTCTAAAATCTCTTTAAATAATCTTAAGCAACCAGTTAATGCTTTGTTTTTGCAACAACTGTTACAAGAATTTAAAGATATTTTTCCTAATGATTTACCAGAGGGTGTGCCACCCGAACGAGCTTTGCCTCATCGCATTGATGTCGTTCCGGGCACCAAACCAATTAGTAAGCCGTCGTACAGGCTTAGTGCGACTGAAGCAGCTGAGGTGGAACGTCAGCTTGCTGATTACCTTAGTAAGGGCTTCATTCGCCATAGTGCTTCACCATGGGCGTCGCCCATTCTTTTGGTGAAGAAAAAGGATGGATCCATGCGCATGTGTGTGGATTATCGCTCCTTGAATGCGGTAACCCTTTAAGAACAAATACCCGCTACCTAAGATAGATGAGTTGTTTGATCAACTCAAAGGTGCGAAGTATTTTTCTAAAATTGATTTACGTTCAGGATATCATCAAGTGCGTATTAACGCTGATGATATAACCAAGACTGCGTTCCGAACTCGCTTTGGACACTATGAGTTTTTGGTTATGCCGTTTGGGCTTACTAATGCCCCGGCAACGTTTATGACGCTTATGGATAGCGTACTAAGGCCGTACTTAGGCAAATTTGTCATTGTCTTTCTTGATGACATTTTGGTCTATAGTTCGACTTTAGAAGAGCATTTGGAACACTTACGAAAAGTTTTTCAGTTACTACGTGAGAATGCACTTTACGCGAAAGAAAGTAAGTGCGAATTTCTCAAGGATAGCATACAATACCTAGGTCATGTAATTTCTGCAGACGGAATTGCTATGGATGCTAGTAAGGTTGATGCTATTATGCGATGGCCAACACCTCGAAGTAAGGAAGAACTTCAAATCTTCTTGGGAATGGCAGGATTTTATCGCAAATATGTGAACGGTTATGCAAAGATTGCCGCTCCCATGACTGATCAATTGAAAGGTGCGGCAATTACCTTTCAATGGCATGAGGAGCAACAATGTAGCTTTGATAAGCTTAAAGTTGCTTTGGCTACAGCTCCCATCTTGGCAATTGTGGATCCTCAAAAACCATTTGTGATTGAAACGGATGCCAGTGGTGCTAAGGCAGTGGGTGCGGTTCTCATTCAAGATGGTCATCCTGTTGCCTATGAGAGCAAGAAGCTCAATCGTGCTCAACAAAACTACTCAGCTTACGAGCGTGAGCTCTTTGCCATCATATATGCCTTACGAAAATGGCGACATTACTTATATGGTGCGCAATTCGAGCTTGTTTTTGATCACGAAAGCATAAAGTGGTTTATGAACCAAACAGATTTGCAGGCTCGAAAGCATAAAGTGGTTTATTAACCAAACAGATTTGCAGGCTGGAAAGGCCAGATGAGCTGATTTCCTTCAGGAGTATGATTGCAAGCTATGCTATCGCAAAGGACGTTACAATATTGTAGCTCATGCTTTGAGTCCTATGCCGGAGATTAATTCGCTGCTATTCACAGAGTTGAAAAGCGAATTGTTAGAATCTTTACGAGGCAAATGCAAGCAGGATTCAACATACTCAAAGGTGTGGAATCATGTTCAAATGAGGGGTCCCTCTCATTCAAACGGTAGTGTTCCCAGTTCTTCCACACATGGTTCTTCTTTATCACAAGATGAACTACAGCGATGGAAAAACTTTTCCATCGATGATGGATACTTACTCCACAAGGGAAGAGTTTGTGTTCCATTGGACTTAGACACTAGGCGCCAAACTCTTTTTGAGTGTCATGATAGTCCAAGTGCAGGTCATGCGGGCATTCGCAAAACGTATGCTCTCGTAAGAAAGCATTTCTATTGGCCTGGACTTCACAAGGATGTTACTGACTATGTTCTGCAGTGTCAGAAGTGTCAAGTGAACAAAGCAGAACGTCTTAAAGCTGGCGGGTTACTGCATCCATTAGAGATTCCTGACGGAAAGTGGGAAAGTATCTCTATGGATTTTATAATGGGCTTGCCCACAACGAATCGTGGACATGATGCCATTTGGGTAATCGTGGATCGATTAACCAAGCTTTGTCGGTTTGTGCCTACTAAGAAAACAGTTACAGCTCCAGAATTGGGACGCCTTTTCGTGGAGAATGTTTACCGACTTTATGGCTTACCGTCCAATATTGTCAGTGATCGCGATCGCAAGTTTAACAGCCATTTTTGGCGAGCAGTATTCAGTAAGCTGGGTACTATGTTGAATCTTAGTACAGCTGATCATCCGCAGACAGACGGTCGGACTGAACGGGTTAATCAAGTGCTGGAAGATATGCTTAGGGCATATGTCAGCAAAAAACAATCTGATTGGGAGTCTTATTTGCCTATTCTTGAGTTTGCTTACAATAGTGCAAAGCATGTCTCGACAGGCTTTAGCCCTTTCATGTTGATGTATGGTTTTCAGCCACGTTCACCAGTGTCGGTGGGACTGGCGAATGAGAAAATTAGTCACGTTAAGGATTTTATCCAAGACCATATGGATATGTTGCGCCTTGCACGATTAAATGTTCGTCAAGCGCAAGATCGTTACAAGAAGTTTGCGGACCAGAAACGTAGGCCACTTCACTTTCAAGAAGGTGATTGGGTGTTTCTGAAGGTACCAGAAAACTCCACCAGTTTAAAAACGGGTCCCGTACCAAAATTGTCGCCCCGATTTTGTGAACCGTTTAAGATACTCAAGAAGGTGGGCCCAGTAGCCTATAAACTTGAGTTACCAGCACATTCCAAGGTTCATCCCATCTTTCACGTAAGCCGTTTGAGGAAACGCCTTATGGGTCATGAAAGGCCGGTGGATGATTCTTTCTTGGTAGAATATGTGGAACCCCCAATACTGAATCATGAACCAGAAAGAGTATTGGATTACCACATGTTACGTACTCGCCACCAAGTTTGGAAACAAGCTCTTATCAAGTGGAAGGACCATCCAGAGGAAGGCTCCACTTGGGAAAACATTACTGTGATGAGGAAACGTTTCCCCACTTTTGTTTTCGAGGACGAAAACTCTTTTCGAAGGGGGGAGTAATGTCAGGACAATGGTCCTACGGAAGTCGAACCCTAGCATAAGTTAATAGCTTTCGGAGTCTCGAGAGTATTATTAGTGCTAGCGGGGTTCAGGGGTTAATGGGCGTTAGGGTTTGGTCGATGTGTGTACACATCTAAGTTAGCACGGCTCTTAAGTAAGATGGGCGGCCGCGCTAGGAGGTGTGGACACAGGCCAGGGTTTTGGTATAAAACCCAACGAGAAACCCTAACTCGTCATTATATGCTTAGGAGGTGAACCGACTTCCACCCTCTCTTCTTCTCCATGCCTAGGCTATGGCGGCTTGAGGAAGACGCAGCCGTAGAAGCGGAGGCGTTACACTGGTATCATAGCTAGCGGCGACCGGCGTGACCTGCACGAGAAAGAGCTCAACGCTGCAGCAAAAGAAACGAGCGCAACCGCCGCCCGTACAGTGACCTACAGGAGCGCAGCCGCAACCTACCGCGCCTGCGTGAACAGTCCACAGCGAGCGCCTAAGGCGGCGACCAAGGCAGACCGGTAGTCCTCGAAGGCGATCGGTGAGCGATCGTTTGCGCGCCGTTGGCGAGCGCGCGAGAATTCTCCCTTACTTGAGTGGCACAAGGGGGAGGCTTCACCATCCAAGGAGTGGGGTTTTGAACCCACAACCTCAAGCTCCAAGGCAAGTGTGCTAGCCACTTCACCTTTTCACTTGTGTTGTTCTTCTCTTCAAAAGAGCTCTACTTATTCTTTCAAGGGAGGACACAAACTACAAGGAAAGTGACACAAACTACAAGGAAAGTGACCTTTTCACCTTCAACTTTCCTTCTTTCAATTTTTGAGAGGAGTTTTCTATGCTCCAAGTCAAGTTTGGAAGTTTTTGGTGGATGGATCTTCAACGACATGCTACATGCAACACACTTTTTTGCATGCATGTGTTGATTGACGACTCGAGTGGTGATTTCTTCTCGATTTTCGTGCATGCAAGAGGAATTCTTCTACGACGCTTCAATTGGAGTTTGCTTTTGAAGGTAATCCGTTCTCTATTTGTAAGCACGTGCATACCATGGCCTCAGCGGAACCGTCTCATGTTCACTTCGATTTTGAGAATGATATGCATGATGTTAGTGAGGCACACCCTTTGGGTGGTGGTGTGGGTGATTCGCGACAGGCCGTTGCGCCTGATCGGGATGACAACATGACCGATGCCGAAGGGGGCGCGAGTCCAATAGATGATTATGGTTTGGTAAACACGGTAGAGTTTGGGCGTCTCACTTCAAGGGTAGTTGCACTTGAGCGCACTATAACAAATGTCAATACCAATCTCACAAACATGAGCACGCTTTTTACAGAATTTATGGCACGTTTTGCTGGTGGATCGGCGGCAAGTGGAGGGCCTATTCCGATAGTTATGCCTCCTCTTGTTCCAAATCCTACAGTAGAATCTATTGCACCATCTGCAACGTAGGAAGGGGCTATGTTGAAAAACGTGAAGCCGCCTGTGTTTAAGGGAGAGGAGCGCGATGTAACAAGGATGTGGTCCATACATTTTTACACAAGTGGACGGACTTGCATCGCTTACGCCGCACTCCCGCTGCTGTTATGGTCACTGAGACGAGTCTCACACTTGAAGGTAAAGCCTACAAGTGGTGGATGAGTCTACCTATTGAAACTCGCCCTAAGACTTGGGAGGAGTTTGCGGCAGCATTTAAAAAGGAGTTCTTACCGCAAAACGAGAAAGATCGGAGTTGGACAGCCTGGGACAAGTGCAAGATGGAAGGTCTTACACTTAATCAGTATGTGTCCAAATACCGTGAAGTCATTCTCAAGCTAGATGGTTTGGACGACTTTCAAAAGGTTCGTGGGTTTGTTAGAGGCCTTGATAAAGAATATCAGGCAAAGGTTAAAACCCAGTATCCTAAAACTTTGGAAGCGGCTATCCAAAGTGCCCTTATCTTTAATGACACCATGGATAAGAAGGGCATGGATAGACCGGCCAAATTCAATGGCTCGCAATTTAATGCTAATAAGCGTAAACTTGCCAGCAATTCTACTGAAAACACAAAGAAGTCTAAAGGGTCAAGTGGCCCGTTGTCTCCACAAGACTATGAACGGGCCAAGAAGGAGAAACTATGTTATCATTGCTTAGGTAGTGATCATGAGAAGAAAAATTGTCCACAGTTGCCTCGCAAGAATAAGGATAAGGTCAAGGAGAAGGCTGTACACATGGTGCAAACGCTTCCCTTGGATGCTGATCCTAAGTATTCTACGGCGGTAGAGGTTTCGCACACTGCCGAGATACATGAGTGTAATCTCACTGCATCTATGTGGCAAGAGACAGTTGGACCACATGATTTGGTCCGTATGCATGGCTCCATTTATGGTCATCGAGTACGTATTCTCATTGACGATGGTGCCACGCACAATTTCTTGAACTATGCATTAGTTAAGAAATTAAAGTTGCCGGAGACAAAGAGTTCTCATCGTTATGTGGTGTCCACCATTCAGGGGGATGATCACGATGTGTGGGATACTCTAGTACGGCAAGTGCCTGTGTTTGTGCAAGAACATACTATGGTTCTTGACTTCCAAGTGATGAATATGTCTCGTGCGGATGTCATCTTAGGACGGGAGTGGTTGTATGGGTTAGGGTCATCACTCAAAAGGAGTTATGAACATAATACGTTTACGTTTGAGGCCAATGGTAAGCATGTTTTACTTATTGGGGAACGTGATGTACCCCCAACACCACTCATATGTAATGCCGAACTCTCTTTTTTGGAGCATAGTAATCAAATAGAAGAAGTCTATTTTTGTTATTGTGTGTCTCAAACTAGTGGGTTTGATGTGCATGATGTTTCTTCTTCAAATGAGTCTTCCTCAGCGATGCCTTCTTTCTCTTTACCTTCTTCTAAAATCTCTTTAAATAATCTTAAACAACCAGTTAATGCTTTGTCTTTGCAACAACTGTTACAAGAATTTAAAGATATTTTTCCTAATGATTTACCAGAGGGTTTGCCACCCGAACGAGCTTTGCCTCATCGCATTGATGTCGTTCCGGGCACCAAACCAATTAGTAAGCCGTCGTACAGGCTTAGTGCGACTGAAGCAGCTGAGGTGGAACGTTAGCTTGCTGATTACCTTAGTAAGGGCTTCATTCGCCATAGTGCTTCACCATGGGCATCGCCCATTCTTTTGGTGGAGAAAAAGGATGGATCCATGCGCATGTGTGTGGATTATCGCTCCTTGAATGCGGTAACCATTAAGAACAAATACCCGCTACCTAAGATAGATGAGTTGTTTGATCAACTCAAAGGTGCGAAGTGTTTTTCTAAAATTGGTTTACGTTCAGGATATCATCAAGTGCGTATTAACGCCGATGATATAACCAAGACTGCGTTCCGGACTCGCTTTGGACACTATGAGTTTTTGGTTATGCCGTTTGGGCTTACTAATGCCCCGGCAACGTTTATGACGCTTATGGATAGCGTACTAAGGCCGTACTTAGGCAAATTTGTCATTGTCTTTCTTGATGACATTTTGGTCTATAGTTCGACTTTAGAAGAGCATTGGGAACACTTACGAAAAGTTTTTCAGTTACTACGCGAGAATGCACTTTACGCGAAAGAAAGTAAGTGCGAATTTCTCAAGGATAGCATACAATACCTAGGTCATGTAATTTCTGCAGACGGAATTGCTATGGATGCTAGTAAGGTTGATGCTATTATGCGATGGCCAACACCTCGAAGTAAGGAAGAACTTCAAATTTTCTTGGGAATGGCAGGATTTTATCGCAAATATGTGAACGGTTATGCAAAGATTACCGCTCCCATGACTGATCAATTGAAAGGTGCGGCAATTACCTTTCAATGGCGTGAGGAGCAACAACGTAGCTTTGATAAGCTTAAAGTTGCTTTGGCTACAGCTCCCATCTTGGCAATTGTGAATCAAAAACCATTTGTGATTGAAACGGATGCCAGTGCTAAGGCAGTGGGTGCGGTTCTCATTCAAGATGGTCATCCTGTTGCCTATGAGAGCAAGAAGCTCAATCGTGCTCAACAAAACTACTCAGCTTACGAGCGTGAGCTCTTTGCCATCATATATGCCTTACGAAAATGGCGACATTACTTATATGGTGCGCAATTCGAGCTTGTTTTTGATCACGAAAGCATAAAGTGGTTTATGAACCAAACAGATTTGCAGGGTCGAAAGGCCAGATGGGCTGAGATCCTTCAGGAGTATGATTGCAAGCTACGCTATCGCAAAGGACGTTACAATATTGTAGCTCATGCTTTGAGTCATATGCCGGAGATTAATTCGCTGCTATTCACAGAGTTGAAAAGCGAATTGTTAGAATCTTTACGAGGCAAATGCAAGCAGGATTCAACATACTCAAAGGTGTGGAATCATGTTCAAATGAGGGGTCCCTCTCACTCAAACGGTAGTGTTCCCAGTTCTTCCACACATGGTTCTTCTTTATCACAAGATGAACTACAGCGATGGAAAAACTTTTCCATCGCGTCGATGATGGATACTTACTCCACAAGGGAAGCGTTTGTGTTCCATTGGACTTAGACACTAGGCGCCAAATTCTTTTTGAGTGTCATGATAGTCCAAGTGCAGGTCATGCGGGCATTCGCAAAACGTATGCTCTCGTAAGAAAGCATTTCTATTGGCCTGGACTTCACAAGGATGTTACTGACTATGTTCTGTAGTGTCAGAAGTGTCAAGTGAACAAAGCAGAACGTCTTAAAGCTGGCGGGTTACTGCATCCATTAGAGATTCCTGACGGAAAGTGGGAAAGTATCTCTATGGATTTTATAACGGGCTTGCCCACAACGAATTGTGGACATGATGCCATTTGGGTAATCGTGGATCGATTAACCAAGCTTTGTCGGTTTGTGCCTACTAAGAAAACAGTTACAACTCCAGAATTGGGACGCCTTTTCGTGGAGAATGTTTACCGACTTTATGGCTTACCGTCCAATATTGTCAGTGATCGCGATCGCAAGTTTAACAGCCATTTTTGGCGAGCAGTATTCAGTAAGCTAGGTACTATGTTGAATCTTAGTACAGCTGATCATCCGCAGACAGATGGTCAGACTGAACGGGTTAATCAAGTGCTGGAAGATATGCTTAGGGCATATGTCAGCAAAAAACAATGTGATTGGGAGTCTTATTTGCCTATTCTTGAGTTTGCTTACAATAGTGCAAAGCATGTCTCGACAGGCTTTAGCCCTTTCATGTTGATCTATGGTTTTCAGCCACGTTCACCAGTATCGGTGGGACTGGTGAATGAGAAAATCAGTCAGGTTAAGGATTTTATCCAAGACCATATGGATATGTTGCGCCTTGCATGATTAAATGTTCGTCAAGCGCAAGATCGTTACAAGAAGTTTGCGGACCAGAAACGTAGGCCACTTCACTTTCAAGAAGGTGATTGGGTGTTTCTGAAGGTACCAGAAAACTCCACCAGTTTAAAAACAGGTCCCGTACCAAAATTGTCGCCCCGATTTTGTGGACCGTTTAAGATACTCAAGAAGGTGGGCCCAGTAGCCTATAAACTTGAGTTACCAGCACATTCCAAGGTTCATCCCATCTTTCACGTAAGCCGTTTGAGGAAACGCCTTATGGGTCATGAAAGGCCGGTGGATGATTCTTTCTTGGTAGAATATGTGGAACCCCCAATACTGCCTCATGAACCAGAAAGAGTATTGGATTACCACATGTTACGTACTCGCCACCAAGTTCGGAAACAAGCTCTTATCAAGTGGAAGGACCGTCCAGAGGAGGGCTCCACTTGGGAAAACATTAGTGTGATGAGGAAACGTTTCCCCACTTTTGTTTTCGAGGACGAAAACTCTTTTCGAAGGGGGGAGTAATGTCAGGACTATGGTCCTACGGAAGTCGAACCCTAGCATAAGTTAATAGCTTTCGGAGTCTCGAGAGTAATATTAGTGCTAGCGGGGTTCAGGGGTTAATGGGCGTTAGGGTTTGGTCGATGTGTGTACACATCTAAGTTAGCACGGCTCTTAAGTAAGATGGGCGACCGGGCTAGGAGGTGTGGACACAGGCCAGGGTTTCGGTATAAAACCCAACGAGAAACCCTAACTCGTCATTATATGGTTGGGAGGTCAACCGACTTCCACCCTCTCTTCTTCTCCACGCCTAGGCTATGGCGGCTTGAGGAAGACGCAGCCGTAGCGGAGGCGTTACACTTCTGGTACCTTCAGAAACACCCAATCACCTTCTTGAAAGTGAAGTGGCCTACGTTTCTGGTCCGCAAACTTCTTGTAACGATCTTGCGCTTGACGAACATTTAATCGTGCAAGGCGCAACATATCCATATGGTCTTGGATAAAATCCTTAACCTGACTAATTTTCTCATTCGCCAGTCCCACCGATACTGGTGAACGTGGCTGAAAACCATACATCAACATGAAAGGGCTAAAGCCTGTCGAGACATGCTTTGCACTATTGTAAGCAAACTCAAGAATAGGCAAATAAGACTCCCAATCAGATTGTTTTTTGCTGACATATGCCCTAAGCATATCTTCCAGTACTTGATTAACCCGTTCAGTCTGACCATCTGTCTGCGGATGATCAACTGTACTAAGATTCAACATAGTACCCAGCTTACTGAATACTGCTCGCCAACAAAATAGCTGTTAAACTTGCGATCGCGATCACTGACAATATTGGATGCTAAGCCATAAAGTCGGTAAACATTCTCCGAAAAGGCATCCCAATTCTGGAGTTGTAACTGTTTTCTTAGTAGGCACAAACCGACAAAGCTTGGTTAATCGATCCACGATTACCCAAATGGCATCATGTCCACGATTCGTTGTGGGCAAGCCCGTTATAAAATCCATAGAGATACTTTCTCACTTTCCGTCAGGAATCTCTAATGGATGCAGTAACCCACCAGCTTTAAGACGTTCTGCTTTGTTCACTTGACACTTCTGACACTGCAGAACATAGTCAGTAACATCCTTGTGAAGTCCAGGCCAATAGAAATGCTTTCTTACGAGAGCATACGTTTTGCGAATGCCCGCATGACCTGCACTTGGACTATCATGACACTCAAAAAGAATTTGGCGCCTAGTGTCTAAGTCCAATGGAACACAAACTCTCCCCTTGTGGAGTAAGTATCCATCATCGATGGAAAAGTTTTTCCATCGCTGTAGTTCATCTTGTGATAAAGAAGAACCATGTGTGGAAGAACTGGGAACACTACCGTTTGAGTGAGAGGGACCCCTCATTTGAACATGATTCCACACCTTTGAGTATGTTGAATCCTGCTTGCATTTGCCTCGTAAAGATTTTAACAATTCGCTTTTCAACTCTGTGAATAGCAGCGAATTAATCTCCGGCATACGACTCAAAGCATCAGCTACAATATTGTAACGTCCTTTGCGATAGCGTAGCTTGCAATCATACTCCTGAAGGATCTCAGCCCATCTGGCCTTTCGACCCTGCAAATCTGTTTGGTTCATAAACCACTTTATGCTTTCGTGATCAAAAACAAGCTCGAATTGCGCACCATATAAGTAATGTCGCCATTTTCGTAAGGCATATATGATGGCAAAGAGCTCACGCTCGTAAGCTGAGTAGTTTTGTTGAGCACGATTGAGCTTCTTGCTCTCATAGGCAACAGGATGACCATCTTGAATGAGAACCGCACCCACTGCCTTAGCACTGGCATCCGTTTCAATCACAAATGGTTTTTGAGGATCCACAATTGCCAAGATGGGAGCTGTAGCCAAAGCAACTTTAAGCTTATCAAAGCTACGTTGTTGCTCCTCACGCCATTGAAAGGTAATTGCCGCACCTATCAATTAATCAGTCATGGGAGCGGCAATCTTTGCATAACCGTTCACATATTTGCGATAAAATCCTGCCATTCCCAAGAAGATTTGAAGTTCTTCCTTACTTCGAGGTGTTGGCCATCGCATAATAGCATCAACCTTACTAGCATCCATAGCAATTCCGTCTGCAGAAATTACATGACCTAGGTATTGTATGCTATCCTTGAGAAATTCGCACTTACTTTCTTTCGCGTAAAGTGCATTCTCGCGTAGTAACTGAAAAACTTTTCGTAAGTGTTCCAAATGCTCTTCTAAAGTCGAACTATAGACCAAAATGTCATCAAGAAAGACAATGACAAATTTGCCTAAGTACGGCCTTAGTACGCTATCCATAAGCGTCATAAACGTTGCCGAGGCATTAGTAAGCCCAAACGGCATAACCAAAAACTCATAGTGTCCAAAGCGAGTCCGGAACGCAGTCTTGGTTATATCATCAGCGTTAATACGCACTTGATGATATCCTGAACGTAAATCAATTTTAGAAAAATACTTCGCACCTTTGAGTTGATCAAACAACTCATCTATCCTAGGTAGCTGGTATTTGTTCTTAATCGTTACCGCATTCAAGGAGCGATAATCCACGCACATGCGCATGGATCCATCCTTTTTCTTCACCAAAAGAATGGGCGATGCCCATGGTGAAGCACTATGGCGAATGAAGCCCTTACTAAGGTAATCAGCAAGCTGACGTTCCACCTCAGCTGCTTCAGTCGCACTAAGCCTGTACGACGGCTTACTAATTGGTTTGGTGCCCGGAACGACATCAATGCAATGAGGCAAAGCTCGTTCGGGTGGCAAACCCTCTGGTAAATCATTAGGAAAAATATCTTTAAATTCTTGTAACAGTTGTTGCAAAGACAAAGCATTAACTGGTTGCTTAAGATTATTTAAAGAGATTTTAGAAGAAGGTAAAGAGAAAGAAGGCATCGCTGAGGAAGATTCATTTGAAGAAGAAACATCATGCACATCAAACCCACTAGTTTGAGACACACAATAACAAAAATAGACTTCTTCTATTTGATTACTATGCTCCAAAAAAGAGAGTTCGGCATTACATATGAGTGGTGTTGGGGGTACATCACGTTCCCCAATAAGTAAAACATGCTTACCATTGGCCTCAAACGTAAACGTATTATGTTCATAACTCCTTTTGAGTGATGACCCTAACCCATACAACCACTCCCGTCCTAAGATGACATCCGCACGAGACATATTCATCACTTGGAAGTCAAGAACCATAGTATGTTCTTGCACAAACACAGGCACTTGCCGTACTAGAGTATCCCACACATCGTGATCATCCCCCTGAATGGTGGACACCACATAACGATGAGAACTCTTTGTCTCCGGCAACTTTAATTTCTTAACTAATGCATAGTTCAAGAATTTGTGCGTGGCACCATCGTCAATGAGAATACGTACTCGATGACCATAAATGGAGCCATGCATACGGACCAAATCATGTGGTCCAACTGTCTCTTGCCACATAGATGCAGTGAGATTACACTCATGTATCTCGGCAGTGTGCGAAACCTCTACAGCAGAATACTTAGGATCAGCATCCAAGGGAAGCGTTTGCACCATGTGTACAGCCTTCTCCTTGACCTTATCCTTATTCTTGCGAGGCAACTGTGGACAATTTTTCTTCTCATGATCACTACCTAAGCAATGATAACATAGCTTCTCCTTCTTGGCCCGTTCATAGTCTTGTGGAGACAACGGGCCACTTGACCCTTTAGACTTCTTTGTGTTTTCAGTAGAATTGATGGCAAGTTTACGCTTATTAGCATTAAATTACGAGCCATTGAATTCGGCCGGTCTATCCATGCCCTTCTTATCCATGGTGTCATCAAAGATAAGGGCACTTTGGATAGCCGCTTCCAAAGTTTTGGGATACTGGGATTTAACCTTTGCCTGATATTCTTTAAGGAGAAAACTCCACCAGTTTAAAAACGGGTCCCGTACCAAAATTGTCGCCCCGATTTTGTGGACCGTTTAAGATACTCAAGAAGGTGGGCCCAGTAGCCTATAAACTTGAGTTACCAGCACATTCCAAGGTTCATCCCATCTTTCACGTAAGCCGTTTGAGGAAACGCCTTATGGGTCATGAAAGGCCGGTGGATGATTCTTTCTTGGTAGAATATGTGGAACCCCCAATACTGCCTCATGAACCAGAAAGAGTATTGGATTACCACATGTTACGTACTCGCCACCAAGTTTGGAAACAAGCTCTTATCAAGTGGAAGGACCGTCCAGAGGAAGGCTCCACTTGGGAAAACATTAGTGTGATGAGGAAACGTTTCCCCACTTTTGTTTTCGAGGACGAAAACTCTTTTCGAAGGGGGGAGTAATGTCAGGACTATGGTCCTACGGAAGTCGAACCCTAGCATAAGTTAATAGCTTTCGGAGTCTCGAGAGTATTATTAGTGCTAGCGGGGTTCAGAGGTTAATGGGCGTTAGGGTTTGGTCGATGTGTGTACACATCGACCAAACCCTAGATGTGTGTACACATCTAGGGTTAGCACGGCTCTTAAGTAAGATGGGCGTGCTAACTTAGATGTGTGTACACATCTAAGTTAGCACGGCTCTTAAGTAAGATGGGCGGCCGGGCTAGGAGGTGTGGACACAGGCCAGGGTTTTGGTATAAAACCCAACGAGAAACCCTAACTCGTCATTATATGGTTGGGAGGTGAACCGACTTCCACCCTCTCTTCTTCTCCACGCCTAGGCTATGGCGGCTTGAGGAAGACGCAACCGTAGCGGACGCGTTACACTTCTGGTACCTTCAGAAACACCCAATCACCTTCTTGAAAGTGAAGTGGCCTACGTTTCTGGTCCGCAAGCTTCTTGTAACGATCTTGCGCTTGACGAACATTTAATCGTGCAAGGTGCAACATATCCATATGGTCTTGGATAAAATCCTTAACCTGACTGATTTTCTCATTCGCCAGTCCCACCGATACTGGTGAACGTGGCTGAAAACCATACATCAACATGAAAGAGCTAAAGCCTGTCGAGACATGCTTTGCACTATTGTAAGCAAACTCAAGAATAGGCAAATAAGACTCCCAATCAGATTGTTTTTTGCTGACATATGCCCTAAGCATATCTTCCAGCACTTGATTAACCCGTTCAGTGTGACCATCTGTCTGCGGATGATCAGCTGTACTAAGATTCAACATAGTACCCAGCTTACTGAATACTGCTCGCCAAAAATGGCTGTTAAACTTGCGATCGCGATCACTGACAATATTGGATGGTAAGCCATAAAGTCGGTAAACATTCTCCACGAAAAGGCGTCCCAATTCTGGAGTTGTAACTGTTTTCTTAGTAGACACAAACCGACAAAGCTTGGTTAATCGATCCACGATTACCCAAATGGCATCATGTCCACGATTCGTTGTGGGCAAGCCCGTTATAAAATCCATAGAGATACTTTCTCACTTTCCGTCAGGAATCTCTAATGGATGCAGTAACCCGCCAGCTTTAAGACGTTCTGCTTTGTTCACTTGACACTTCTGACACTGCAGAACATAGTCAGTAACATCCTTGTGAAGTCCAGGCCAATAGAAATGCTTTCTTACGAGAGCATACGTTTTGCGAATGCCCGCATGACCTGCACTTGGACTATCATGACACTCAAAAAGAATTTGGCGCCTAGTGTCTAAGTCCAATGGAACACAAACTCTCCCCTTGTGGAGTAAGTATCCATCATCGATGGAAAAGTTTTTCCATCGCTGTAGTTCATCTTGTGATAAAGAAGAACCATGTGTGGAAGAACTGGGAACACTACCGTTTGAGTGAGAGGGACCCCTCATTTGAACATGATTCCACACCTTTGAGTATGTTGAATCGTGCTTGCATTTGCCTCGTAAAGATTCTAACAATTCGCTTTTCAACTCTGTGAATAGCAGCGAATTAATCTCCGGCATACGACTCAAAGCATCAGCTACAATATTGTAACGTCCTTTGCGATAGCGTAGCTTGCAATCATACTCCTGAAGGATCTCAGCCCATCTGGCCTTTCGACCCTGCAAATCTGTTTAGTTCATAAACCACTTTATGCTTTCGTGATCAAAAACAAGCTCGAATTGCGCACCATATAAGTAATGTCGCCATTTTCGTAAGGCATATATGATGGCAAAGAGCTCACGCTCGTAAGCTGAGTAGTTTTGTTGAGCACGATTGAGCTTCTTGCTCTCATAGGCAATAGGATGACCATCTTGAATGAGAACCGCACCCACTGCCTTAGCACTGGCATCCGTTTCAATCACAAATGGTTTTTGAGGATCCACGATTGCCAAGATGGGAGCTGTAGCCAAAGCAACTTTAAGCTTATCAAAGCTACGTTGTTGCTCCTCACACCATTGAAAGGTAATTGCCGCACCTATCAATTGATCAGTCATGGGAGCGGCAATCTTTGCATAACCGTTCACATATTTGCGATAAAATCCTGCCATTCCCAAGAAGATTTGAAGTTCTTCCTTACTTCGAGGTGTTGGCCATCGCATAATAGCATCAACCTTACTAGCATCCATAGCAATTCCGTCTGCAGAAATTACATGACCTAGGTATTGTATGCTATCCTTGAGAAATTCGCACTTACTTTCTTTCGCGTAAAGTGCATTCTCGCGTAGTAACTGAAAAACTTTTCGTAAGTGTTCCCAATGCTCTTCTAAAGTCGAACTATAGACCAAAATGTCATCAAGAAAGACAATGACAAATTTGCCTAAGTACGGCCTTAGTACGCTATCCATAAGCGTCATAAACGTTGCTGGGGCATTAGTAAGCCCAAACGGCATAACCAAAAACTCATAGTGTCCAAAGCGAGTCCGGAACGCAGTCTTGGTTATATCATCAGCGTTAATATGCACTTGATGATATCCTGAACGTAAATCAATTTTAGAAAAATACTTCGCACCTTTGAGTTGATCAAACAACTCATCTATCCTAGGTAGCGGGTATTTGTTCTTAATTGTTACCGCATTCAAGGAGCGATAATCCATGCACATGCGCATGGATCCATCCTTTTTCTTCACCAAAAGAATGGGCGATGCCCATGGTGAAGCACTATGGAGAATGAAGCCCTTACTAAGGTAATCAGCAAGCTGACGTTCCACCTCAGCTGCTTCAGTCGCACTAAGCCTGTACGACGGCTTACTAATTGGTTTGGTGCCCGGAACGACATCAATGCGATGAGGCAAAGCTCGTTCGGGTGGCAAACCCTATGGTAAATCATTAGGAAAAATATCTTTAAATTCTTGTAACAGTTGTTGCAAAGACAAAGCATTAACTGGTTGCTTAAGATTATTTAAAGAGATTTTAGAAGAAGGTAAACCTAGGCTATGGCGGCTTGAGGAAGACGCAGCCGTAGAGCGGAGGGCGGCCGGGCTAGGAGGTGTGGACACAGGCCAGGGTTTTGGTATAAAACCCAACGAGAAATCCTAACTCGTCATTATATGGTTGGGAGGTGAACCGACTTCCACCCTCTCTTCTTCTCCACGCCTAGGCTATGGCAGCTTGAGGAAGACGCAGCCGTAGTGGAGGCGTTACACTGGTATCAGAGCCAGCGGCGGCGGCCGACGTGACCTGCACGAGAAAGAGCTCAACGCTGCAGCAAAAGAAACGAGCGCAGCCGCCGCCCGTACGATGGCCTACACGAGCGCAGCCTACCACCACGGCTGCGTGAACAGTCCACACCCGCCGCCTACCCGTCGTCCGTACGGCCACCACAGCGGACGCTCAAGGCGGCAACCAAGGCAGACCGGCAGTCCTAGAAGGCGATCGGTGAGCGATCGTTGGCGCGCCGTTGGCGAGCGCGCAAGAATTCTCCCTTACTTGAGTGGCACAAGGGGGAGGCTTCACCATCCAAGGAGTGGGGTTTTGATCCCACCACCTCAAGCTCCAAGGCACAAGTGTGCTAGCCACTTCACCTTTTCACTTGTGTTGTTCTTCTCTTCAAAAGAGCTCTACTTATTCTTTCAAGGAGGACACAAACTACAAGGAAAGTGACACAAACTACAAGGAAAGTGACCTTTTCACCTTCAACTTTCCTTCTTTCAATTTGTGAGAGGAGTTTTCTATGCTCCAAGTTTGGAACTTTTTGGTGGACGGATCTTCAACGACATGCTACATGCAACACACTTTTTTGCATGCATATGTTGATTGACGACTCGAGTGGTGATTTCTTCTCGATTTTCGTGCATGCAAGAGGAATTCTTCTACGACGCTTCAATTGGAGTTCGCTTTTGAAGGTAATCCGTTCTCTATTTGTAAGCACGTGCATACCATGGCCTCAGCGGAACCGTCTCATGTTCACTTCGATTTTGAGAATGATATGCATGATGTTAGTGAGGCACACCCTTTGGGTGGTGGTGTGGGTAATTCGCGACAGGCCGTTGCGCCTGATCGGGATGACAACATGACCGATGCCGAAGGGGGTGCGAGTCCAATAGATGATTATGGTTTGGTAGACACGGTAGAGTTTGGGCGTCTCACTTCAAGGGTAGTTGCACTTGAGCGCACTATAACAAATGTCAATACCAATCTCACAAACATGAGCACGCTTTTTACTGAATTTATGGCACGTTTTGCAAGTGGATTGGCGGCAAGTGGAGGGCCTATTCCGATAGTTATGCCTCCTCTTGTTCCAAATCCTACAGTAGAATCTTTTGCACCATCTGCAACGCAGGAAGGGGTTATGTTGAAAAACGTGAAGCCGCCTGTGTTTAAGGAGAGGAGCGCGATCGTAACAAGGATGCGGTCCATACATTTTTACACAAGTGGACGGACTTGCATCGCTTACGCCGCACTCCCGCTGCTGTTATGGTCACTGAGACGAGTCTCACACTTGAAGGTAAAGCCTACAAGTGGTGGATGAGTCTACCTATTGAAACTCGCCCTAAGACTTGGGAGGAGTTTGCGGCAGCATTTAAAAAGGAGTTCTTATCGCAAACCGAGAAAGATCGGAGTTGGACAGCCTGGGACAAGTGCAAGATGGAAGGTCTTACACTTAATCAGTATGTGTCCAAATACCGTGAAGTCATTCTCAAGCTAGATGGTTTGGACGACTTTCAAAAGGTTCGTGGGTTTGTTAGAGGCCTTGATAAAGAATATCAGGCAAAGGTTAAAACCCAGTATCCTAAAACTTTGGAAGCGGCTATCAAAAGTGCCCTTATCTTTGATGACACCATGGATAAGAAGGGCATGGATAGACCGGCCAAATTCAATGGCTCGTAATTTAATGCTAATAAGTGTAAACTTGCCAGCAATTCTACTGAAAACACAAAGAAGTCTAAAGGGTCAAGTGGCCCGTTGTCTCCACAAGACTATGAACGGGCCAAGAAGGAGAAACTATGTTATCATTGCTTAGGTAGTGATCATGAGAAGAAAAATTGTCCACAGTTGCCTCGCAAGAATAAGGATAAGGTCAAGGAGAAGGCTGTACACATGGTGCAAATGCTTCCCTTGGGATGCTGATCCTAAGTATTCTGCGGTAGAGGTTTCGCACACTGCCGAGATACATGAGTGTAATCTCACTGCATCTATGTGGCAAGAGACAGTTGGACCACATGATTTGGTCCGTATGCATGGCTCCATTTATGGTCATCGAGTACGTATTCTCATTGACGATGGTGCCACGCACAATTTCTTGAACTATGCATTAGTTAAGAAATTAAAGTTGCCGGAGACAAAGAGTTCTCATCGTTATGTGGTGTCCACCATTCAGGGGGATGATCACGATGTGTGGGATACTCTAGTACGGCAAGTGCCTGTGTTTGTGCAAGAACACACTATGGTTCTTGACTTCCAAGTGATGAATATGTCTCGTGCGGATGTCATCTTAGGACGGGAGTGGTTGTATGGGTTAGGGTCATCACTCAAAAGGAGTTATGAACATAATACGTTTACGTTTGAGGCCAATGGTAAGCATGTTTTACTTATTGGGGAACGTGATGTACCCCCAACACCACTCATATGTAATGCCGAACTCTCTTTTTTGGAGCATAGTAATCAAATAGAAGAAGTCTATTTTTGTTATTGTGTGTCTCAAACTAGTGGGTTTGATGTGCATGATGTTTCTTCTTCAAATGAATCTTCCTCAGCGATGCCTTCTTTCTCTTTACCTTCTTCTAAAATCTCTTTAAATAATCTTAAGCAACCAGTGAATGCTTTGTCTTTGCAACAACTGTTACAAGAATTTAAAGATATTTTTCCTAATGATTTACCAGAGGGTTTGCCACCCGAACGAGCTTTGCCTCATCGTATTGATGTCGTTCCGGGCACCAAACCAATTAGTAAGCCGTCGTACAGGCTTAGTGCGACTGAAGCAGCTGAGGTGGAACGTCAGCTTGCTGATTACCTTAGTAAGGGCTTCATTCGCCATAGTGCTTCACCATGGGCATCGCCCATTCTTTTGGTGAAGAAAAAGGATGGATCCATGCGCATGTGCGTGGATTATCACTCCTTGAATGCGGTAACAATTAAGAACAAATACCCGCTACCTAGGATAGACGAGTTGTTTGATCAACTCAAAGGTGCGAAGTATTTTTCTAAAATTGATTTACGTTCAGGATATCATCAAGTGCGTATTAACGCCGATGATATAACGAAGACTGCGTTCCGGACTCGCTTTGGACACTATGAGTTTTTGGTTATGCCGTTTGGGCTTACTAATGCCCCGGCAACGTTTATGACGCTTATGGATAGCGTACTAAGGCCGTACTTAGGCAAATTTCTCATTGTCTTTCTTGATGACATTTTGGTCTATAGTTCGACTTTAGAAGAGCATTTGGAACACTTAGGAAAAGTTTTTCAGTTACTACGCGAGAATGCACTTTACGCGAAAGAAAGTAAGTGCGAATTTCCAAGGATAGCATACAATACCTAGGTCATGTAATTTCTGCAGACGGAATTGCTATGGATGCTAGTAAGGTTGATGCTATTATGCGATGGCCAACACCTCGAAGTAAGGAAGAACTTCAAATCTTCTTGGGAATGGCAGGATTTTATCGCAAATATGTGAACGGTTATGCAAAGATTGCCGCTCCCATGACTGATCAATTGAAAGGTGCGGCAATTACCTTTCAATGGTGTGAGGAGCAACAACGTAGCTTTGATAAGCTTAAAGTTGCTTTGGCTACAGCTCCCATCTTGGCAATTGTGGATCCTCGAAAACCATTTGTGATTGAAACGGATGCCAGTGCTAAGGCAGTGGGTGCGGTTCTCATTCAAGATGGTCAAATGTCAGGACTATGGTCCTACGGAAGTCGAACCCTAGCATAAGTTAATAGCTTTCGGAGTCTCGAGAGTATTATTAGTGCTAGCGGGGTTCAGGGGTTAATGGGCGTTAGGGTTTGGTCGATGTGTGTACACATCTAAGTTAGCACGGCTCTTAAGTAAGATGGGCGGCCGGGCTAGGAGGTGTGGACACAGGCCAGGGTTTTGGTATAAAACCCAACGAGAAACCCTAACTCGTCATTATATGGTTGGGAGGTGAACCGACTTCCACCCTCTCTCCTTCTCCACGCCTAGGCTATGGTGGCTTGAGGAAGACGCAGCCGTAGCGGAGGCGTTACACATATGCAAGCTTTAAATTAAAAGAACCTCCATCACTGTGACTTCTGAAATTAAACACTAAAATTTTCAAATTCAACACAATGGCATTAACCACCTAACTTATTAGTTGAATCAATCTCCAATTGCATATTACTTTTCAACATTATGAGTAAGAACTTTGCCAATAAAAGTATTATAAGCAAGTTCTAATTACTTACATTAATTTTCAATATTACAAGTGTTATATGTTGCCAAAAAATAATGAGTTTTGTGTTTGCAATCTTATATGAAAAGTAGAACACTTCAAATGATGTCTCATTGCTATTAAATCCTATGAGAAGTTCTTAAAATTTCTTGAATTAGGTATTTTTTAAGAAGTCCTATGAGAGGTTCTTAAAATCTCTTGAATTGGGCTGAAGAAGTTAGTTGGTCTTGAACTTGGTCTTATGAACATCATCGCCACTCAGTCTTTCTAAAGAGGTTAGTTGGCCTTGAATTGGGTCTTACTAACGCCACAGCCACTTAAAGATCAACTAACTTTCTTTGAAGTTTTAGACCTTGTAGAGTAAATAACCCCAATAGGAGGTGAACTTTGCAAAAGCACTCAAAACAAGAAACGAAGGAGATGCAAGGCTAAAGATTGCACCATATGGATTGTCATTTGAAATCCATATGGTTTATAAGTTGAAACAATCCATTTAAAAAAGCTAAAGTCTAAGTATCTTTTTAAAATGTAAGGGTACATAATTTTGATGCTGGCTTAAATATAAACTTTGTAAAATGATATATAATTTTTAAATGGTTAATTACAAAACTAACCTTTGAAATCATACATAGTTATTGGATATCACAAGAGATCACACATGGAGCTATAGAGGATGAAATATCATCATCATGGTGGAGTGTGTAGAAGAGAGATGAAGCAGAGAGAGAGAGAGAGAGAGAGAGAGAGAGAGAGAGAGAGAGAGACATACTCAAGCCAAGAGAGATACTCAAGCCAAGAGAGCAAGTTTGCACGACATAAGAATGATTATACTCCCACAATGTACAATGCTTTTAAAGGCACCATGGCCTTATCTTTTGACCCTTAATAAGTGGGTGTTCACACGACTAAGGAAACTTGACCAAACTCTGGAATAACTCTGAAATACCCATAAAACCCCCTTTTAGAGTGATGGTGGAGTTACGTGCACAACCTTCAATAATCTCATACTCTAACACAAGCAAAGACTAGACATGGACTCCACAACTGGCTCACTGGCTCATAAATATGGCTTAGAGGCTAACAACATGCCTTAGAGGTTCATAAAGCATGGCTCAGTACAAAGGACTCAAAGGTCATGTCCTACCTAAGGGGCAAAGACGACTTACATCGGCATACCAAAAGATCCCCCCTCCCTTAAAGTAAGGGAAAAAAGGGAATAGAGGATGAGCCTTTTATAGAAACAAGGCATTAAAAAATCCAAAAGGATCCAAAAATATATCTCTAAAATTTTGGGGGACTACCTAGGTAGAGAACCTAAGACTTAACATAAAATGGGAAATATATAATTATGGAGAGATTACAATCCCCTTAGGCACATGGGCCAAGGTAGAGTAATTCAAAGTGGGTGTGTTCGATGAAGATGTTGATGTTGATGCTGAACACATATGTCTTGAGATAGGCATTAATGTAGAAAGATCCCATAACTCCATGGAAGACGCACATATGTCGAGAACACATATGCCTTGAGATAGGCATCAATGCTGAAAGATCCCATAACTCCATGGAAGAAGCATAAGATGTAGACCACGTGGTGGTCTACATATGTGGAACACATGCCTTGAGATAGGTATCAATGCTGAAAGATCCCATAACTCCATGGAAGAAGCATAAGATGTAGACCATGTGGTGGTCCTAATAATAAAGACCATTCTTGACCTTTCTAGTCCATCACAACAGCTAATGTGGAGAGTATATCCTCTACTATGACCAAATCTTCAAATAGCATAGACTTGGGCAAGTGGCAATAATAAGCCCTAGACTGTATAGAGAAGCCCTGAATCCTTGCAAATAGAGGCTTCAAATTTTGATGCAGAGGACGATTTTGGAGCAGGCCTAGTTTTTTTTTTCATTGGAATAATAGCTAAGTAGACGATGTTTACCTCATATTAGGGAAGCTCCATTAATATGGTGCTATTATGGCTTTGCTCTTAAAAAACACAAGGTGTTGCTACGTGGAACAGAGGCAATGATCGGATGAAAAACGCAATGGTGGCTCAATTATCAACAGTGGTGGTGGCAAAGCCCTCCACACTAGCGTTGCTGTGCCCAGCTAGGTACGAAGGACAGAGTGTTTGAGTAGCCGGTGGTGGTGGCAGAGGCCTATGCACGTGCGGAGTTAGTGGGCTCCGACTTTGGGGTGGTTGAGCACGAGGGCGGTGGGCTCGGGGGGGGGGGGGGGACAACAAACCGGTATTTGGTGGCACAACCAGGCTATAAACAACTTTTCCAGGTGACAACTTGGTAGTCTTCAAAGAGGTCACCTCTTATCTTGCGTTTTTAGAATAGCTTGCGTTCACAGAGGAGGGGTTGAGGTGTGTTGTGGGAAGTTGACATGGACCCAATGAATTGATTGCAAAATATTAAATAGCAAGCATAAAATAGAATAAACTATTGTTCATAACACAAGATTGGGTCCAATTTGCCCCCGCACAAGAGTGAGTCTATGCTTCCTCTCGGTGTATTTAATATATTACTTGAAATAACTTGTAGGGTTCAAAATAGTATCCTTTTACAAATATGTTGACTTCTTCAAAAATAGCATGCTTTATTGGATGTGCAACCTGATCTACTCCAAACATAGATGTGAAACTAAAACTATATAAATGTGGATATCTCTTGTAAAATCAATTATGCACAAGAGAGCTTTCACATGTCCTTTTTTGTGCACTCCTTTTTTGCTTGGTCAAGTACCATTTAACCACCCTACAAGTGTGACTAGACCCTTAAGTGTTGTCACCTCAATAGAAACCCAAATGTAGTACTATTGAATTAAACAAAAGGGTTACGATTATTTGCCATGGTAAACCTAGATCTCGACGTAAAAAAAACCCAAAAATACTCTATATTATGAGAGTCACTAGATGGAGTCCACGAGCACGTAAGCGAGTTGGTAGAACAATTGGGTCCCATTGCAAGGACCCGGGTTCGATGCCATCAAGTTGCATGACGGGGGTGCTTTGTTGTGAGCCAATGGATCTACTCCACCTTTCCCGCAAACAAAGAGCCACTAGATTGATGACAAATAAGGCTGGCAAAAAGAGTTTGGCATTTCTCACATTCCTTGATGAGGAACAAAAACATTTAAGGACGTTAACGCCTAAAATTTCTTACACGCTAATAGGATGACTTTGACCTTGGGTAGGCTAGTGTGAACGACGATAGAAGGGCTAGTAGACAGCCCAAGGTACTTCAATTGACCACTTCTCTGCTTAAACTGTTAGCTTTGAGCTTCCGGAAATAATCATTCTCGATCGAGAGCGAGAGAGAGAGAGCTGGCTTTATCTCTCAATTGGGCGGTGTGTGTGTGTATATATCCCAACCAGGTCAGCGGCAATTCGCTTTTGTCTCGCCCGGAAGCCGCCTTTCCGAAGGGGCCTCTGCGCAGCAGATCGCCTTGCATTGCAATAAGCACCAAATGCAGCCGATCGATCGCCGCTGAGATGAGATAAATGATGGCTCACATTGCACCAGCGGAGTACGCCTTCCATGGGCGCGAAGGGCCTACTTACAATGCGGCCACAGAGTATTACGGTGGAGGCTTTCCTCCGCCGCAAGGGCAGGGCGACCCCGCCGCCTTCCACAGGCCTCAACACCAACTCTCCGAGGACGCGTCCGCCTTAGCAGATGTGCTGGCAGGCATGGAGATCGCTCAATCGGGCAGAGGGAGGCTACCGCCCACCGCCAACAAGGAGCTTGTCGTTCATGCCATCGAGGCGGCAGCCTCCGTCCTCAGAGATCAGGCTTCCGCTCTGCGAGACCAGGTAGGTGCTGCATCCTTTCTCTCAAGATTTCCTTGCTGCTAATTGCCGTACACGTGGATCTATCCGGTGAGCTTATAGCCTCTAGCTAGATCAGTTTTTAAAAATGAGTAAAACCTAACTGTACTTGAAAAGGAAGCAGATCTTTCCATTAAGACACTTAAATCCTTCATAGTTCTGATTCATTATTGTTTGGGTGCATTCAGCAGCCTTAGAATCTCTAGCATCTCCTTCCAACCATCCAGTTTTGTCTAAGACCTGACCTGCTGATGTCCCTTTTCTCATTGAACAAGGATAAACATGAGTCAATGCTCTTTGTAGACAGTTGCAAGGGTGCACTGATCACTCGGTGGTTTGGTTGGACATTCCATAGGTCAAATGACAAGGCAATGATCCCACCAAGAAACATCAACTCACAATATAATAATATATTATGGTGACTTGCCGAATTTGCTAACATTTTCACCATCATGGATAATTTGGGGTGGGTGTGTGTGTGTGTGTGAGAGAGAGAGAGAGAGAGAGAGAGAGAGGGAGAGAGGATTTTCTGTGTCTGCATCTGTGTGAAATTATTTCTCTCACAACACACACAGATAATGGCTTTGTATGTGTGTGTGCGTGTGTGTGTGTGTGAGAGAGAGAGAGAGAGAGAGAGAGAGAGAGAGAGAGAGAGAAGAGCAGGGCATGCAAAACCTCATTTGTACTTCTCCCAGTATTAGTTTCCTTATGGCCCTACTTTGTTTATCAGTGTGGGTCCATTGAATCTGCTTCTTAATGGTCAAGTCTTTTTCCTTTCCTCTGAATTTAAGGGGCCAGCAAGGGGAGCAATATAAGCACACCTCAGAACACTGCCAATGAAAATTTACCACCTTGTTAATATTGTCCAAATAGTGAAAACCAGTGGAAGTGTATAAACTAACTTATCTGGTCAAAGAACAAGTGAAAGGCAAACGTTATGTTCCTGCTATATCACGACGAATGAACATGACAGCTCAAAAGCATTAGTTTGGTATCAGCTGCACAAGAGGTTTGTTAGTGTGCTGGAGAGTGCATGTCAAAATTGAATAGGCTAAGTTGCACTTGAAAAGGATAGGATACAGCTCCATGAGAGTTCGGAAGCTTAGAGATGGATGCAGCAATGGAACAACATTGGCTAGCTGCTAACTGAAGATATACTTATGGAGCAGCCCAAGAAAAGTATAGCTCACTCTAGAGTAAAACAAGGTGCCAAGGTGGGGCAAGGGCAGCAGGGCAAAGGGATAGAAGAATGAGCCAAGTGTGTTATGCAAGTATATGAATGAGATTTTGTATTGTAAGGGTAGAAGAACTTTGTTTTTATAGAAGCAGGAAGAGCTTTGTAAGAATACAATAAATTTCACTTCATTTGATAAGGAAGATGCATGACAAGCAGCCAAAGTTGCTGCTTCAACAATAAAGTGGAATTGCAGTGCACAGTTAGGGTTGCTTGTTTGGTTTTCAATTTGTAGGGGTGGGGGCATATACACTCCTCTCTTTCCTTCCCTCCCTTCCCTTCCACAAAACTATCACACTCCTCTCCCCTTATTCCCTTCCCTTCCACAAGGCTATTACACTCCTTTCCCCTCCCTCCCTCCCTCCCTGCCCGTCCACAAGGCTGTTCCAGAAGTTAAGCGGTTGACATGCAATTTGGCTAGTTCCTTGAAGGAAAGTGCGGCCATTTTCTATGGGAAGTTGGCCAACGATCCTAGAGGTTTGTCAACCCCTCCTAAGGTCAAATGAGGCTTATCCATGCCCATTTCTCTGTTTTTCTGGTGGTGGTAGTGTTGCCTTTGGCAACCGTGTGAGTTGTCGTATTCTCCATTGCTGGAAATGTGTCTATCCCAAATTCCAATGCCCTTATAACATTGGCTTGGAAGGTTCCATTCTTTTGCATTGGAGCTGGTGCAAATTATAGAGACCAGTAGCTGCTCTTTTTGCAAAGAGATAATTGTGAATGGGCTTCATTGACCTTTGGGAACTGGGCTCTTTGAATACTGCTAGTTGGACCCACCTTTTCTACCTACTTTCCATGGGCTTAGAGATATGCCCATATGCTTGGGTAAAATCTTGCCCATATACTTGGGTAAAATCTTTTGGACTCCCATGGATTTCATGAAGTATCACGCTTTGGTTTTTGTTAATTCTGGTAAAAAACCTGAATTTTTCACATGCATGATGGAGCTGATCATTTGAAGCTTTGTGAAAAGACTCATGGAGTCAATATCACACTTTGTTTTGTGTTAAGTTTGGTAAATAACCTGAACTGCAATATTAAATGTCGTGGATCTTAAAAAAGACTACCTTGCAACCATTGATACAAGTGTAAGTAGTTGATATTGTGGCACAAATTCTTGTAGTGATTCCTCCCCTAGTTTCGAAGAAAACTCTTCTCTGAGGGTCTTCATCTGTAGGCCCTTGAAGGTGCTTCCTCTAGTGTTGAAGAGCAGTTCCAAGCCACCATTGAAGACAATCATTGGTACAACTTCTTGGACCCTCATTAACACATGCTTTAAGATGGAATTTGTGATCACACGTCTTGCTGGTTTGCGCTAAAATTTCATGGTGGGCGAGTAGATTGAGGTTGTATAAATGTGAAAGAGAGCCATTGTAAGTCCAATGGGACAAGGTTGATGATTAAACTATGAGATTCTTTTTTGCATTGGTTTTGGCTGCTTAAGCTGGAATTTCTTAATCAACTCCTAGTTGTATTTCATCTATTGAATCGTGTACCCTCTCAACTATCTTCTTAATCGGGAAATTTTTGGGAAATTGGGGAAATTGGGGAATTCTTGAGAAATTGGGGGAAATTAGGTAATTGGGGAAGAGAAGAGGAAGGAGAAGAAAGAAAAGGGAGAAATAGGGGGAAATTAGGTAATTGGGGAAGAGAAGAGGAAGGAGAAGAAAGAAAAGGGAGAGAAGAGGAAATTGGGGGAAATTAGGTAATTGGGGAAGAGAAGAGGAAGGAGAAGAAAGAAAAGGGAGAGAAGGAGAAGAAAGAGAAGGGGAAGAAGAAGAAGAAGAAGAGGGAGAGAAGCTCGACGGCTGCAGCCTGTGCGTGAGAGAGAGAGAGAGAGAGAGAGAGAGAGAGAGAGAGAAAGTTGTATTAACATCTACTAGAGGCCGAACTCGACCTATGAGACAAATTCAATGTACAACTATCAATGTCTTCTGGATGTCCAGAAAAAAAAGGACAAAATGAACATGAAATAAACTATGAAAGTACTGAGCTAGTGGGGGGGTGTGATGGATGGAGCACTACTGCTAGAGGCTCAGTATGCAACCTATATGCATAGGGTATACAAGAATGCAATGCAGATCTATCTAGCTCCAACCAATACCATAATGGGGGTGTAATATGTGATACATAGGCGATGGCGAGGCAAAAATACCTCGGAGCATGATCTCCGGGTGTGAGTGTAAGTGAGCTAGCCGCTCCTGGATATGGTGCTGATGTCGAGCCCGTATCTTTGTGATCTCCGTTTGATGTAGTGTGGGAGTCTGGTAGCTTGGTGCTCTCGGTCTTCGTCTGGCTCGGAGGTCTGCAGCGTGCTGAAGTGTAACCCCCTCCTGTGTCAGGATAGGCACTGGGATAGATCTCTGGAAGAAATCAGTGAGCTGGAGCTGTCGCCCACCTCTCCCTGTGGTATTGTAATATGCGGAAGCTTCGGAGAAGGATCAGTACTTCAAAACTCAGAAATCAGCACTCTTTTCGCGACGGAATTAACGCACAAACCGAAAGACGATGTGCAGAAAATAGAGAGAGAAGGGGAAGATGGAGAGGACACAGTATTGGGTCCCAATTACCCTCTGTAGGGCCCCCACCACGGATGGTGTATTTGCTTTATTAGAATGATGTAAATCTGAAAACAAAATACAGAAAACTTGACCTTTTCTTGGCTGGAGAATCCTGCCCTTGACCTTCGGTCCTTCACCCCTTTGCGTTAGCAACCTCTTGGCTTTCCTGGCCCTTGTTTGCTTGGAGCACTTGGTGAATTATGAGATGATCTCATTGATTTCTTGGCTGGGCTTTTATACCCTTCTCTAGCCCTGGTCGGCCAGCATCCTGAAGTCGGATTGCTGTGAAAAGCTCACGACCTGTTTTAATAGGCATTAAATGCTTATTTTGCCCACCATTTCACACCTACAATGCTGTCCAGCCTGCGCTTATGCTTGTGTGGGACAGTACCAGGCTGCGCATGGGTGTGGGACTGCCCCTACACCTGGCCGACCTGCTGGTTAGGGTTTCTGACCCTGTCGGCTGCCTGTTCAGCAGCAGTAAAGCTGGTCGACAGCCCTTCCAGCCCATGCCATGGCTGGTGGGCACAGCTTGGGCCCTCCTGGCCCCTTGGGGGTGGTTCTACACCTCCCCATGCCCACACTAAGAGTGCAAGTGCAAATCTTCGCACTGGGGTAGCCCTATGGGCTGGCCCCATCTCTACATGCAAACCTACATGCCTACAGAGGTCTGGCATCCAGTTGCAAACTAGACACACAGAACATCTGACATCATTCCAAAGGGAGACTCACACGCGGACTGGCACTGCTTCATGTGCAGGAGAGTGCACACCTGACCTTGGACTCATGTGCAGGACAATGCACACCTGACCTCGGACGACTGAGATGGATCCGTGGCGGACTCGTCCCGGACTGGGCTCACATGGGACCAGTTCACCATCCTAGGTCTTGCACCTTTTGTACAGAAATGTCTACGTGGCATCCAAGTGCGGGATGCACGTGACATCTCCTTCTGCTTAACTTGACGGAAGCTGCATAGCCTCCAAATAATCCGTCAATAATGCCGGATAGTCTTCGAAAAATTCTTTGTCGAGCCATACCGCTTCATGAGTTCCTCGGTCCTGAAACTTCGTGAGAAACTGTCGTAGTCTTCGGCCTGAGCGATGCTTGAAACGGTGCAGAAGGATCTGTTCTGGAACCATTACTTCTGCTTCATCAATAATGTCTGGTTCCGCTTCGTCTTTGACCTCTGAAGGGGGTGGACCTGCATATGGCTTTAACCAACTGACATGAAATACATCGTGCATAGTCCAACTCGGAGGTAGCTTTAACTGCATAGACACCTCATTAATCTTTTTCCGGATGGGAAATGGTCCGAAGCTCCTGAAAGACAACTTTGGGCATCGCTTGCCCACCTGCTTCAATCTTTGCTTCATAATCCGGAGATACACCCAATCCCCTTCCGAAAACTTCATGTCTCTTCGGTCTTTATTGGCCTGTTGAGTGTATGCCACTTGCGCTTTAGCCAATCTGTCTTTAACGGACTCTAGGATCTCCTGGTAAGACTCCGTCACTCTGTTCGCCTCCGGTACTGAAGACGAAGTCCTGGTTAACAACGACTGGAAAGGCCTTCCAAACGCTGCTTCATATGGAGTCCTGCCAATAGCTGAAGAAAAAGAGTCATTCAAAACAGCTTGAACTAAAGGCAAAAACGATTCCCACTTACCTTGCTGATCGTGGACATAACACTTCAGCACATCAAAGGCCAACTGGTTGTATATCTCTGTCTGGCCATCTGTCTGTGGGTGGAATGCACTGGAAAAATTCAACTTAGTACCAAAATTATCAAACAATGCCCTCCAAAAATGACTGGTAAACTTGGCATCTCGGTCTGACACTATGGTCCTAGGAATCCCGCCAATCGGGTACCAATGCCGAATGAATAGCTGGGCAACATCCTCGGCGGTCACATTGGCCCTGCAAGGAATAAGCATAACAAATTTGTTGAACCTATCAACAATAGTTAAACACTGCGTATTACGCTTACTCGGACTGGGAGGCAGATTTGTGACAAAGTCCATCGAAATGTCCTGGAAAGGACCCTCAGGAATCGGCAAAGGCTGTGACAACCCTATCTTCTTTCCACGAGGAGCTTTCACCTTTTGACAAATGTCACAGCGTTGTACATATGTAAACACATCACGCCTCATCTTTGGCCAATAGTATTGCCGTTCTAATTTCTCCAGAGTCGAATTCATGCCCCTATGACCACCTGTAATGGCGTCATGGGCATCATGGAGAAGAGCTGCCTGGAATGATTTCATGACACATAGTCGGCCTTTGTAGAAAAGCCAACCATCGCGTATCAGAAAATGGCATGGTCCTGTGGCATCCAATGCCTGTTCCCACTGAGTACCGAATTCCTCGGAATCCGCGTACGTGTGCTTCATGTCTTCTAGTCCTGTACCAACAAGGTCAAGTCTAGTGGTCTGAATCGCAGATACTTGTCCCTTCCTGCTCAAAGCATCGGCCACTGGATTGGCCTTTCCTGGAAGGTACTCAATCATGCCACCGAACTGCTGGAATATCTGACTCCAGCGGTGTTGTCGATCACTCCACTGCGCACTTGGCATCGTCTGAATCCAGCGCAATGCCTGATGGTCAGTGCGAACCTCGAAGTCACGGCCATACAGGAAATGTTTCCAATGTTTCAAGGCCTGTATAACTGCTAGGAGTTCACGATCATAGACTGAGTAGTTCTTCTCGGCGGGCAGTAACTTACGAGACATGTAAGCTACTGGATGACCATTCTGTTGCAATACACCTCCAATTGCGATGTTACTCGCATCGGTGATCACTTGAAATGGTTCGTCCCACGAGGCAAGGGCTAAACAAGGCGCTTCTGACAAAGCCACCTTGAGGTTCTGGAATGCCTCCAACGCTCGTGGAGTCATTCGAATCTTTTGCCTCCTTGTTTTCACTCCCTTTAGCAGATCGGTGAGGTCTGCCGCCGAGAGATCAGAAAACTTGTCAATGTGGGTGGAATATGCCTGGCATATACCCACAAATGATCTAATGTCATAAGGGGTCTGAGGTACTTCCCAGTTAACAATCTCGGCCACTTTAGCCGGATCAAGTCGAATGCCTTCAGCACTAATTATATATCCCAAGTAATGTACCTGGAACAGATAAAATTCTGACTTCTTTTCATTGACATAGAGCTCGTTGCTTTCCAGCAACTTAAGGACTTTCTCCACATTAATGTCATGCTGCTCAACTGTAGCTGAAAATATGAGTATGTCGTCCAAAAATATGAACACACACACTCCAATCAACTCCCGGAAAACACGCATCATCATGCGGTTAAATGTAGCTGGGGCGTTCGTCAATCCAAATGGCATAACCACAAATTCATAGTGGGCCCGTTCTGTACGGAAGGCTGTCTTGGGGATATCCCCCTCTACAATCCGTACCTGGTGGTACCCACTCTTTAAATCCAGTTTGGAAAATACCTTAGCTCCATTCAGCCTCTCGAGAATATAGTCAATTCGAGGCATCGGGAATCTGCTCTTGATAGTCAGCTTGTTGAGTGCACGATAATCGACACACAACCGAGAAGACCCATCTTTCTTCTTGACAAACAAGATCGGTGCTGCAAATGGCGACACGCTGGGACGGATGAAGCCAGCTTGCAACAATTCTTGGAGTTGGCGGTCCAACTCCGATTCCATTGCCTTAGAAAGGCGATACGGAAACTTGCTCGGGGGTTCCGAGCCTGGGAGGAGGTCAATCTTGTGATCCTCCGGTCTGGACGGGGGGAGCTGGGGAGGGAGACTGTCCCGAAGAAAAATCTTCTGGAACTTTTCATGGAGAACCGAGTACTTCTCGGAAGCACTGGCCACCGTCTGGGCTGTCTGGATGTAAATCATCGCACACTGTGCGCCTTTCTTGACTGCTCGCTTAGCCTGCAAGTGGCTTATGAGCGGAAAGTTGGAATACCTGGCTCACACTTAATGGTCACTGGGGTGTTTGACACATTCCGATCAATCTGGAACGTGTGCTTATCCCACTTGACATCAGGAAGAAACTTGTGAAACCACTGGATACCCAAAATTATGTCTGCTCCTACAAGAGGGGCAACCATAAAGTCACGCACAAACTCTATGCCCTGAATCACTAACTTAGCACCTAGAGCTTCATACTTGACGCTCGTTGTCATACCTGTGCTAAAACCCTCAACTTGTTTGTCCACCGGAGTCAGCTCGAAACGGGCACGCCTAGCGGCCTCTTCCGTGATCACATCCTCCGTGCTGCCGCTGTCAAACAAGACAACGACTCTCTGGCCACCTATGTAGCCAAAGGACTTGAGCAATTCGTTGCGCTCATACTCCTGGTCATGGGCGCCCTTCTGCTTATCTTCGAGCTCCCGGCTAATAATTGCTCCAACTGAAGCACCGGGGGTTGAAGAACTAGGGGTAGCCGCTGGGGTCTGTGTGGGAGCTGTGCTCACCACGGAAGCTGTGGAGGCGGCGGCGGCCTTTGGAGGCTTCTTCGGACAATCCCGAGAAGTATGTCCTTTTGTGTGACAAAAGAAGCATCTACCCTCCTTCCTGTACTGAGCAAGCTCCTCAGCACTCAACTTGCCACGTGTCTTGCTTGCCTCCGCTTTCTGGTTTGGAGTAAGCTTAGACGCATTGTTCGAGTTCTTGGAGCCAGAGGCTCCCGGGCTCTGTCCTGGGGAAGACCCCGTCTGGTTCTGGCTTTTGCCCCCCGAGGCGTTAGCCTTGGGAGAAGCCGGCTGGGAAGTCTTGGGCTTGCCACCATTGTGTTTCATTTCTGCACTCTGCGCAAGCGAGAGTGCGTCCTCAAAGGTGGCTGGCCTAAACATACGCACCTCCCATTGGATTTGCGTGTCCAGGCCATACAAAAACTGCCCTTTCTTGTCCGTATCAGATAAGCCTAATTGCAGACACAAGGTCGAAATTTTATTGGCAAACTGAAGGACTGGTTGCGCGTTCTGACGCGCTCCCCTGAACTCGTCTTCGAGTCGCTCAAGGTAGTGGGGCGGTAGAAACCGCTGCTTAAGGTCGCGGACGAACTCGTCCCACACATAAGCTGCCATACCTGCTCTGGTGTGGGCATGAGCCCACTGAGTCCACCAAGGAATGGCCTCACCTTCCAAGTACCAACTAGCTAAGATCACTTTGTCAATATCTGTTTTCCTAACTGCAGCAAAGTAAGCTTCAAATTGATGTAACCATGAATAAAGAGTAGTGGGATCGAGTTTACCATTATACTTACTAAAATTCATTTTCTCGGGAAAATGATTCGAGGGCGCCGCCGGTGTCAATCTGGCGTCCAAAGCTCTGAGGTAATGCTCGTGTTCCACTCGTTGCATGGCGTCATCTTCTCGTTGTCGAATCTCCAATGCACGCATCTGCATCTCAAGCAAGGAGCTTGGCTGCGGCTGTGACCCCACGAGAGGGTCCTTCCATCCTGATTGCTTGGCTTCGAGTTTTCCCTCCATGTCCTTTGTGATCTCCTTGGAGATCTCTTCTTTGATGGCCGTGAGAGTGTTGTCATTGATCTCCCCTTCTTCCTTCTTGGTGTTCTTGACGGCTACCAGTTCCACTTTCAATGCACTCACCTCCTCCTTGAGTGCTGTGTTCTCTTGTTCAAGGTCCGTGACCCGTGCTAAGAGGGCCATGATGTGCCAGTGTAGTTTGTTCTCCACCTCATTGAGGTTGGCACCTGCCTGGCTTTCCGAAAGGTCCCCGTGGAAAGAACATCCTCAACTACTGGAGGTTCTTTGTCCCGAACACTACGAGACATCAGAGCATAAGTGATCTGTTCAGTTTCCTCTGACTCACGAACACAAGAACTACCAACATCAGTACTGGAAAGTTCCTGCCAACTGCTGCCATCTACTAGCAAGCTATCCACCATCTAGTCCCGGAAAGCCCGCACCTGCAGTGTATCCACACTTGAGTGGCCATTATCAGACTGCCACTCATCACAAACCTGAGGACCTGGGAGAGAGAGTGCTGAAAGCTTGTAAACTCCATTCTCCTTGGCTTTGTCCCGGAGAGCAACAAAATGCTCATCAAACTCCACCCGTACGCCAGTCTTGCAAACCTGATGCACTGACAACAGATGAAAACCAAGTGCCGGAACATACAACACCTGGGAGGAATGCTTCCCCCCTCTGTCATTGGGAACTATCTCCATCCTGCCCTCACTGTGAACTGGGATAGTGGACGTATCCCCAGTAAGAATGTGACCAGAAAGCCTCCAGAGATCCTGTAAACCGGAACGGGAAGGAGTCATGTGCCTGGAAGCACCCCTGTCTAGAATCCACTCCCGAGTATCCGTGGCGGAGAATCCTCCAATCTCCTCCCTGCCTGAAGAAAATGAAACATCGGTGTCCACCACCTCCAGGTGCACAAAAGCCGGAGTCTTCATGATTGCTACTGAGGAGTCTTCACCCTTCTCGGTCTTCCGCTTGCCTCCAATGGTAGCCTTTCTCGCCACAATCATTACAGGTCCTCTCTGCCTTCAGTTTCTCGCGGTCAGCGTCGGACTTCTTCTCAGAAGACTTCTCCGATGAAGCCTTCCCTTTGCCTGTGTTACGGCCTTTCGACCGTTGGCCAGTTAAGGCCTCCGAACCTCCACCCTGAGGAGGGTTCGTGAATCGTTCCTCCTGGTCCAGGACCATGGGCACAAGCTCCTCCCACGTGATGGTGCTGAGCCTGCCACTGGTAATCAAAGACGAGTAAAATGCTGAGTACGAAGAGGGCAAGTGCGACAGCAACGTTATGGCCATGTCCTCTGACGATATCTCTTTCCCAGCTTGAAGAACTTCCTGCTGAAGAGCCTGTAGCTTGTTAATATGCTCCCGCATCGTCGACGACTTTGCAGGGCTCATAACCCGCATCTGTACTTCCAAAGAAATCCTCTTCATGGGCGATACCCTGATGTACAGAGAAGCCAAATGCTGCCATATACCTCTGGCCAGCGTCATATGCTTTACATGATTGATTACCTGTGGTGTGCAATTGAGAAAGATAAACGAATGGACCCTGGCGTTGACACGATCCCACATGTGTGTCTGGGCCTCCCGGTCCTTTCGGATCGACGGTAACTCCCCTTCCTCAACTTCGGCCGTGGAACCCCAACAACGACGAAATCAGTGAGGTCGTAAGACTCCAGAACAGATTCCATCATAACCTTCCATATGCCGTAGTTGTTCCCGTCCAACTGACGGTCCACCGGGAACGTGGGGAGAGTCGGGATCTTCACATGCCTCTCGGCCATCTCAAACAGATCTGCCATTGCGGGGATGTACTCTGAAAGGGGTGGGTGGGTGGGAACAAAGAAGAACTAAAACCTGCAAGTGGCTGTCCAGCAAATCAGCCCGCCTTCCTCTTGCTTCTCCTCTTCCCGATCAGCCCAAAACAGTCCACCAATCAGCCACAAAACAGTCCCCCTCTTGCTCACACAAATCCCAAGAACTATCTAGAGCCTAGGGCTCTGATACCATGTCAGAATACGCAGCGGAGATGATGACCAGATCTGGGAACACAAGAGCAAAAAACGCATGCAGAAAAACAGCACGAGAGAGAGAGAGATGTAGGCGTGTAACTCTGCTCTGATATACACAAGAAGATCCCGGTATGATACAAGTGTGGTATGGGGGCTGGGGGCCTATTTATATGCCCCCAGATAGGTAGTCGACCTGCTGAAAAAAACCTCCACGACTGTAGCATCAGTCGGCCAGCACTGAATGAAGCCCACGACTGTATATGCCCAGTCGGCCAGCAGCATAGAGGTCCACGACTGCTGTTGGGCAGTCGGCCAGTCACCTGTCTGCTGATGGGTCAGTCGGCCAGCTACTTAGTGCTCCTGCCAACTCAGAACTGCCTCCCAAGCCACAAAAAAAATGGGAAAAATACGGAGAGTGGGGAAAAATGATAAAACTCCTCATACGGGCGGGCACACCCACAACAAAGGCCCTGGTGTATAAATCTAGACAGGAGATGACTTCTAACATTATTTGCTTCAGTTGAGTTTTTTTCTATCACATATGGCATCTTGAAGACCCCGTGGAAAAGATCAAAACCCACACATTCATCGTATTTTGGGGTTTCTTTTGATGAAAGCCCGTGTGTTTGATCAAATGATGTTTGCTAATGGATAATCTGACATCTCCTGTGGGGAGAGTAAGGCCTCGAGGTTGTACCTGATATTTTTCTCCTTGGGGATAATCAAGTACTCCAAAGGGAGGGGGGGGGGGCGACCTAAGTCTAGATGTCATGACCACGGTCCAAATAAATGGGCGAGACAAATAAGTCTCATAAGTCGAGGGATCATAATCATGTCCCAAATAAATGGGCAAGACAAAACAATTCCATAAGTCGAGATATCATAATCATGTCCCAAATAAATGGGTGAGACAAAAGAGTCCCATAAGTCTAGATATCATAACCATGTCCCAAATAAATGGGCAAGACAAAAGGCTCACATGGGACCAGTTTACCATCCCAGGTCCTGCAGCTTCTGTACAGACATGTCTACGTGGCATCCAAGTGCGGGATGCATGTGACAGCAAGTGCCCAATGGCTGAGAGAGAGAGAGAGAGAGAGAGAGAGAGAGAGAGAGAGAGAGAGAGAGAGCAGCCAGCATTAGGGTAGCCTGTAGTGGTAGTAGCGAGCCATAACCTTGGAGTAGAGAACTAATGAGAATAGAGAAGAGTTGCTAATATGTTAGAGGCTAGTTTGCAGAAATAAAGCCTGCTCAAATGAAGAGAGAGAGCTCCAATTTATAGATTTTTGGGACTCTCATGAGCCACAATGGCAAGTAAAAAGCTATAATGACAAGTAAAAGCTATAATTACAAGTGTGGGGCCACTTATCTCACTTTGATTTGTTGGCATGCCACATGTCCCAATTTAAGAGATGTTTCCCACCCATAAACCTCATCTCCAAAAATTCTCAACTCATAGACATTCTATCAAAGGAGCTTTAGTAGCAAGTCTCCCCATTCGCTTAGCTTACGGATGTAATGACGCGAAAGGAATTTCCATTGGGGGTTGTCCAAAAATAGTAACTCTCCTAGATTTTAGGAGTGTGATCCTTTGTATTCCACCTTATTAGAAATGATAAATGTGAGCAACATGTAGAACCATGTTTCAATACTAGATCTCTCGCAAATCCTCGAGAGCTCGCCATACATGCTTTCCACTTGACACTTGATCTCCAATGTCCATTTCTCTGTCCAAGAAACCATCTCGAGCGCCTAGCCTAAGCTTCTGGGGCTAGATCTTTCGTTTTGGACAATTCTCCATTCCCAAAGCTTTTACTTTCCAAATATTTAGACGTCTTGGTGCCCACAGGAACCCTTTCATACTGGGAAACTTCCAGGCTGGTGACAAAAACGATGGGAATGGAGTGCAGGAAAATGACGATGAAGCTTGCAGAGAGAGGAGAATGAATCATGCATGTAATTTTTGGTTGTCTACACCAACCCTTTCCATATGGGTGGTCACCCCTCGCTTATGGGTTCCGAGCCCACAGACTATGGCCACTAGGGTGCCTAGGTTGGGCCCCGGACACTTTAATAAGTTGTCCACTCAAATTTTTTTGAGTGTGAACTTGCAAAGGTTATAAACCTTACAAAGCATTTTAAGGGTTCACGGGTAGGCATCTCAGGCACGTGAACTGGACATTCATAGCAGCAGTCACACGAAAATAGTTTTTGTGAAAACAGTTTCAAACATGCAAACATGTGTGCATATGCACTTTGTTATGAACAAATCTCCTAGTCATGGTATGTACAACATTGGCATTTTCGGGCATAGGCTTGGCACATCGGAAAGTGTGAAACTAGGATCTTAGTCATTTGGATCCACACGCATTGGCCACAAATGGGCATGGGAATTGGGATCCCGGGTGCTTGGATACACACACTGACCTCAATACGGGCGGCACGAATGTTGCTTGGTCTACATAAGTTGACACGAGATTGGAGGAGACCATTTGGGTGGCCAGATGGTGACAATGGGCGATGGCATGGTAGATTTGATTTGGAGAGGACATGCAAGATGCTCCATGGGGGTGTGGAAGACTGAACAACGTACTTTTTTAGAATGCCCAGCTTTTGCCACTATTCGTGCATGCTTTGCCCCTGTCCTTGAGGGATGCCCATACATTTCTTTCGCAAAAGTGGAAGACCATGCTTTTATCAAGGAACTGTTACATTAATGTCAAGTACTCACAAGACTGAACGTCCTACACATAGTCGGACTTAGGACCTTTTGGTTAGCTATTTCATTTTCTTGTATGGGCATGTGCTATTCAGCTTAGAAGACGATAATGCAATCTCTCTCTCTCTCTCTCTCTCTCTCTCTCTCTCTCTCTGCTTGACCATTGATTTAGCTAAAGACTGACTTGGTCTTTATGACATGTATTTCGTCTCATAGGTCATTTGGCTTTCTGCAGACATTAATGTAAGTTTCTCTCTACCAAATACTTGCTATTTGATACCCGGCAGTGATGTATGGGGTGTCTTTTTGGGGACTAGACCTGGGAGAGGAGAATTATGAGAGAGTGGAGAGGACAGTATGATGCATGCACATGGGATGAGGGGTAAGCCATTAGTGACACATGCCATACTATTGGCTAAATTTGGATCATCCTCTCTCGTCATAGATGCCATGTTCTAGGCTGACACATACATACAGCATGTCCACACTACATAGAGATCACCTCCCACATTTGGGCTTGGATTCCTCTACACAATTGGCACACAATAGTTATTGTTGGTATGCTCGCACCACTAGCTGGTTCGAGTCACATGGATTTCATATGGACCACCTCACCCCCTTTGAGTAAAGCTTGGACCCCCCCTTCCTTGGTCTCTCACAGCAAGAGATCAACTGCATCGTTTGTCTAGATATGACTAGACTTCATACAGACCAGGCATGGATATTCCCAGCCCAGCTTTTCCCGAAGCTTCAGTCCTACGAAGAGCATTTCTTGAGGGTCACTAAGGATGATTTCATCGAGAGGCCTAGTTATCTCCATAGACACATGTTCCATGCCATGAGGATTGCCATTGCTCAGCAGAGGATGTCATCATACTACCTTTCGATTTAGATTGGGAGAGTAGTAGGCTTAACACGAGACAAGCGGGTATGCAGGCTACGTATTACCGGGGGGATTGAGTATGAGGAGCATTACATACTCAGATGCCCGGTTTACTAAGAGATATGTGGTTGCTACCATTGTTTCTTTAGGGAGGTGTTTGGACCCCTGTCACGGATGATACATTATATGGATGAGAGATGCTTGGGACGATACCTACTAGAGTTGAGGCACCACAAAGATAGACTATTGAGGTAGCAGCCCAAGATATGGGATACCACACACACATCTATCATTGACTTCTTTGGTGAGGTGCCCCAGCTGACATTCGCTGGGACACATGGACCATGAGTGCTCACCCCCCAGACCGCCGGCGGTGGGTGGCACTATGCACCATGGGAATCCTCTGGGAGAGCACAATTCCTCCAGAGAACCAAACGCCCCGGTTCAGGCGACCTAGACTCTCCACTTGCCAGCTCTAGATCGGGGACTTGCTTGAATGCAGCCCCACGGGTGGTGGATATTTGGGCCAAGTACAGGGTTCATGAGAAAGACGACACATCATGAGTCCCGACACATGAAGTTCTACTCCTTGTCACGTACACAACCATGGACATGGATAACCTCATCATTAGTCCCAGATCTGGCAGCGTTTTCGGGGAGATTTAGCGGTAGATTTAGAGCCGATTTTGCAACCCAATAGGCTCCCGAAGTGCCCAAGACATACACCCCAATATGGGACACCTTTTGGGCACAATTTGGACACAAAAGATGACTTTTTGGATGAAGTTTTGTGGGCTGAAAAGACAAAGCCGACTTGATCACGAATTTCCCTCTTCTCCCTTTAAATAGCCAAGCTCTCATTTGTACATATCATCTAATCCCCCTTTGGGATCAGGTCATAGGCAGTCAGTAGAAGATCTAAACTCAACCTTTTGGTCAAGCCAATGGCCTCAGAAGTTGTATAAACATCATCTTTTTGTACCATTTAATACATGGAAGACACAGGTCATCTCTATCTCTCTCTCTTCTCTCTATCTAATCATCATTAAAGTTTGCATCATTGTTCTGTATTAGGCTTAGGGCTGAGGATCAAGTAAGAAAGGCTTCCGCGCACGCAACATTGGTATCAGAGCATTCAGGCTCAGCCCTCTAAGCTGTCTCGAGAAGGTAAACAGAATCCATGGTAGAGTACAACAAAGGTAGCATTATGTGGTGGATCGCAAAATGGAAAGCGATAGGAAAGCGTTCTCTAGTAGAGGAGTGTGCTCAAAGGAGGACACCAATTAACTCTCAGATCAGTTCCCGAGGGGCAAGGGACACCAATTAACTCTCAGATTAGTTCTCGAGGGGCAAAGCAACATGCATGATCATTCTTGGCAGGAGACCATAGTTGTGTTAAGGGAAAGGAATTGCAGGCATGGGGACAAAGTGGAACATATGCACAGTTCTTCAACCAGACTTAGAGTGGAATCTAAGAAGTGGCAAGGTGTTCAGGTAATCAAAGTCAAAGTCAATCAAAGTCAAAGTCGAAGTCCGTAGTCCAGGGAGGAACGCCATCAAGTTTAGTAGGAGGGGATTTCACGTGCACAGTCGTGGACATGGATAACCGATAACATGATCATTAGTCCCGGATCCGGCAACGTTTTAGGGGAGATTTAAGGGCCAATTGTGGAGCCCTATAGGCTTCCGAAGTGCCCAAGACATACACCCATATATGGGACACCTTTTGGGCACAATTTGGACACAAAAGATGACTTTTTGGTCGAAGTTTTGTGGGCTGAAAAGGCAAAACGGACTTGATCACGAATTTGCCTCTTCTCCTAAAAATAGCCAAGCTCTCATTTGTACATATCATCTAATCCCCCTCGGGATCAGGTCATAGGCAGTCAGTAGTAGGTCTAAAGTCAACCTTTTGGCCTGGCCAAAGATCTCAGAAGTTGTACAGAAATCATCTTCTTTTTGTACCATATAATACATGGAGCACACAGCTCATCTTTCTCTCTTCTCTTTGTCTAATCATCATTTAAGTTTGCACCATTGTTTTTTATCAGGCTTAGGGCTGAGGATCAAGTAAGCAAGGCTTTTGCGCATGCAACATCCCTACAGGGTTTACGTAATACGTTGACCTTGTCTATCCTTGGTAGCTAGTCATTTACTTTTTTTCATATTGTCTTGACATCCAGTTTACTCATGGATAACATGTAATAGCTTATTAGTCTTATAGACCCTTCGGGTCTTTTGTAGACGTTAACAACATCTCTCTCTCTCTCTCTCTCTCTCTCTCTAGGGAGTTCTTATCACGACCTCAAACAGTTACCTGCATCTAGACGCCCTCTGGCTTGTCTGATGACATCTTGGAGACTGTCATGGCCCTGTGAAAATGGAACAGTACAAGTGTGGGCATGGTGGTTGCAGAGTCAGAATATTTTATGATTCACATGGGGGGTGCCCGGACAGAGTTTAAGATGTGTGGACATCCCTAGGTGTGAAGGCGGGAACTAGAAACATTAAACTTTAATGTTTATTAAAGTTTGCCCCTAGGCCTTAGTGGCCCTAGGAACTTATTAAAGTTTGGGGCCCTAGGGATTATTTTGGGGAAGAGGGCCACTTTTGGAGTGTTTCTCTCTCTTCTCTCTCTTTCTCTTCCCTTTTGGGAGTCGTGGAGCAAAAGGGACACACAAGCGTGGAAAAGCAAGAGGAAGCTCTAGGCGGCTGCTGAAGACTGGTTTAGCTGTTGTTTTTCTGTGAACTGTGGGTTGAAGAAGGCTGTACAACAGCCGTACAGTACTGTACGACTGCAGGTATTGCTGTGGACAGAGAAGCACAGGGCTGTGGGACTGATACAGGCGCCTGCAACTGCTGAATACAGGCTGTACAGTGCTGTACGACTGCAAGTACAGCTCTGTACTTTCTGCAGGTACACTGTACGGCCAGTTCTAGGGCAAGTACAGGTGCTGGACAGTACTGTAGTAGACGGCGCAGGCAACCAGTAGCAAAATCCAGCAGGCGGCTACTTTTGATTCTCTGCAGAAAGACCGTACCGTCAAGTACAGGCAAGTACAGGCAAGTACAATCAAGTACAGTGCTGTTTTTCAGATCTGTACTTTCAAGGACAGCATAAGAGTGAACATCAAGAGGAGGGTACAGGCAAGTACAAGCACATGTGTGAAGCAGGGTTGTGGATACAAGTGCCTGCAAGTACAGATTGGTGCTGTTGCTTCCTCCAGTGCTGTTCACGAGCTGAATTTGGTAAGCTTTGTTTCTATTCATCTCTCTCTCTTTCTACTGCTTGATGTCTATTGCAGATATGAGTTATCTGGCCCCTTGTGAGAGGAGGGGTATGGCAGATTGACAAGGGTTGAGACAGAGTTTGGACAGCACATGTATGTTTGAGCTGAGATGATGTATCAAGCACTTGAGTTATGCCATATGTATGCCCATGGCTGGCCTGCTTAGTGATCTTGGCTGATCAGAGGGAGGCACAGTGTGTTATTTGGAGACACAGATCTGTGTGCATAGATCCTCTGTGCTAAGAAGGATTTGTGGGCCGTCAGATTGGATATACAAGTGTAAACTCTTGGCTGATTTTTGTGTTGTACTCAGCCATTCATATTATTTTAATTGAATAAAGAAATACCGCAAGGGGCGCCAAGCTTTGGGGCCAACAGGTGTCGCTGTGTTTTCAGATTTGGGCACTCTAGCTCCAATCTGCTTTGTTTTCACATCTAGACTACAAGTGGACGGGTGACTGCTAGTCCACCGCACTCTGGTTTCCATCAGAGGCCGGTTTCAAGGTTCCGTTGCTAGAGCCAACTTCATTTCACCAGATTTGGCTGGCCGATTGGGGATTCGCGCAGAGGAGATGGGGCCGTTACATGAGGCAAATATGGCTTGTCCAGGGTATGCAGAACCCGTTACTCCTATCATTGGGAAGCTTCGGCTTCATTTGCAGGGTTATGTGGACAGCGAGGAGTTCTTCATCATGCCTTTGGATGGCTGTGATGTTTTGTTGGGGATGCCATGGTGCCACAGGGTACATGCGGTGGTGGATACATACAATAGGAAAATTACTCTGACTCATAGAGGGAAAGAGCATGTATTGGATGTAAAACTCAAAGGGGAATCTGTTCCTATTGTATCCGCTTGGGCGATTTCATCAGTAATGAAAAAGCATCTTTCCGCGTACTTGATTTATGTAAAGGATGCACAGGATGATGAGTCTAAGTCTAATTTGTCTATGTTAGATAAGGACAGGACTGATTTCTTAAGTGGGTTTCAATACTGTTTTTCCGAGTCATTGCTAGGAGAATTACCTCCTGAGAGGCCAAAAGATCATGCCATAGATCTGATTCCTGGTAGTACTCCACCGAATAGACCGCCGTACCGTGTTAGTGCAGCCCAACAGGAAGAGATTATGAGTCAGGTGCAGGAGCTTTTGAATAAAGGGTTGATACAGCCTAGCTCATCACCCTTTTGCTCACCTGTGCTCTTAGTGCAGAAGAAGGATGGTTCTTGGCGCATGTGTATTAATTACAGGGCGCTGAACAAGAATACCATCAAGAATCGATTCCCCATACCGAGGATCGATGACATCTTGGACCGCTTACAGGGCTCCATAGTCTTTAGTCGTATTGACTTGAAAAGCGGGTATCATCAGATACGCATTAGACCCGAGGATGTGCATAAGACAGCATTCCGAACCACGTTTGGGTTGTATGAGTTCTTGGTTATGCCCTTTGGTTTGACAAATGCGCCTGTCACATTTAACAGAATGATGGACAGGATTTTCAGGCCTCATAGAGAGTTTGTGGACACATTCTTTGATGATATGATTGTGCATTCACAAACTGAGGAAGAGCATAGAAGGCATTTGGCCATTGTGTTTGCAGAACTCAGAAACCATAGGTTGGTGGTTAATGGCAAGAAGAGTGAATTCTTTTTGCAGGAGATACATTTCTTGGGGCATATTGTGTCTGGTCATGGAGTCCGTATGGATCCAGCCAAGGTAGAAGCAATACTTAACTGGCCAGCTTTGAGGACCGTGCATGATGTACGCAGTTTTCTAGGATTGTGTTCCTATTACAGGCGTTACATACGGCACTTTGCTGAAATTGCTTCGCCTCTTCATGCTTTGACGAAGAAGGCAACTCCGTTTAGATGGGCTGATCGGGAAATTACAGCATTCAAAAAGCTCAAAGAAAAGCTTACTTCGGACCCAGTATTGGTGTTACCGGACCTCCGAAAGGCTTTTGTTGTCCAGTGTGATGCATGTGGAAGTAGCATTGGTGCAGTTCTCATGCAAGAGGGACATGTCATAGCCTATGAGAGTAGAGTTTTGCAAGATGCTGAGAAGCATTTACAGGTGTATGAGAAAGAGATGTTGGCTGTAATTCACGCTCTTTCTACTTGGAAACACTACTTGCTTGGGGCTGATTTCACTGTGCAGACAGATCATCAAACCTTGCGTTACTTCCTCACGCAGACTAAGCTTTCAGAGAAGCATATGCGTTGGGCAAACTTTTTGTCAATGTTTCACTTCCAGATTGTGCATGTGGAAGGCAAAAAGAATGTAGTGGCAGATGCTTTGTCACGCAAGCCACAGGTCTCTGTAGTTTCACTTGCTTATCATCATGAGCTTGATGAAATGAAAGAGCAGTATGCCCATGATGAGGACTTTGAAAGGTTGTATGATCAGATGTCTGAGGGTCAGCGGCATGAGCACTATACTCTCAGAGATGGGTTTTTATTGATGCATGGCAGACTGTGTGTTACCAGGCCATTGCGACTCAAGGTTATGATTGAAAGTCATGCTCCACCATATGCAGGTCATAGAGGTATTGACGCCACGGTCAAAGCAGTGGAGACTTTCTTTTATTGGCCAACCTTGAGAAGAGATGTTGATGCCTTTGTGAGGCAATGCATCGTATGTCAGAAGGTAAAGTTTGACCGTCAGAAGACACCAGGGTTATTACAACCTTTACCTATTCCGGATAGACCTTGGGAGAGCATTGCCATGGATTTTGTTTTTGATCTTCCACGGACACAAACGGGAAATGATGGCATCTGGACTATCATATGTAGGTTCAGTAAGCAGGCTCATTTCATTCCCGTGCGGAAGACAATCAAAGTGGATCATATGGTGAAGTTGTTCATGGCGAACATCTTCAAGTATCATGGCTTGCCTACGTCTATCATTAGTAACCGTGATCCACGGATGACGAGTTTGTTTTGGAGAGGGTTGTTTAACAACATGGGTACAACTCTCAAGTTTTCATCGTCATTTCATTCACAGACAGATGGTCAGTCAGAAGAGGCTAACTCTACAGTACAAGCAACAATGGGAAAAGTATCTTCCTTTGGTGGAGTTTGCATATAACAACACTGTACATAGCTCGACAGGCAAGGCGCCTTTTGAGATTGTAGAAGGAGGGAAGAAGGTTCCGCCCATTTTGCATACAAAGGATAAGATCTTTGAGGCTGATCAGTATGTGGAGAGCTTGGATGAAGCTTATCGGAGAGTTAAGTTGGCCCTCCAGAAAACTCAGCAGAAGCAAAGGAAAGCCGCAGACCGTCACAGACGTGATTTACAGTTTGCATTGGGTGATTGGGTTCTTTTGCGCTTTGAAAAGGCTAGACTCAAGAAGATGAAGGGTAAAGAGCGCTTATTCCCTAAATTGAGCATGCGATATTATGGGCCTTTTCAGGTTTTGGAAAAGCTTGGTGAGGTAACCTATCGTTTGAAGTTACCAGATCACTGGAGGATTCATAATGCTTTTCACGTGAGTCTTCTTAGACCTTTCCGTGGGGATGTGCCTGAGGATGTATCAGATGAGGCTCAGCTGGAAGTTGAGGAACTTGATGAGGTTCTGATTCCAGAGCAGATACTGGCACATAAAGAAAGGAAGGTACGAGGTAAAGTTTCCCGTCGCTATCTTGTGAAGTTCAAGAACTACTCACTGATGGATGCGAAGTGGATGGAGGAAGGTGACTTAACAGATTCACCTCAGGTTTTGCAGCTTTATCTCGATGCCTTTGAGTTAGAGCCGACTCTTATTGTGGCTCATTCAGGTTCAGCAGAGCATGGGTCTGGAGCATTACCTGATGCTCAAGAGGGGGGTAGCACCTCCACTCCCTTGATACAGACAGGCTCAGATGACATCTAGAGGTCGCTTGGTGCAGTTTTTATCTCACCCGAAGGTACTGAGGCTGACAGTACATCTGTTTATGGGACTTCTATGATATATGTGTACTAGTCACATGAGATTTTTGTGGATATGTATGGTTCACAGTGGTATACAACTTGGACTATTACTATGCCATTGGTTTGCAGTGAATGTTGATACATGTGTATGGCTTAGAGAGATTGGGACGCTGATCTTGCCATATTGTATATTTCACTTTGGATATTTTGATGCATCACCAGAATGCAATCGAGGACGCTTGCCATTTTTCAAGAGGGGGGTATGTCATGGCCCTGTGAAAATGGAACAGTACAAGTGTGGGCATGGTGGTTGCAGAGTTAGAATATTTTATGATTCACATGGGGGGTGCCCGGACAGAGTTTAAGATGTGTGGACATCCCTAGGTGTGAAGGGGGGAACTAGAAACATTAAACTTTAATGTTTATTAAAGTTTGCCCCTAGGCCTTAGTGGCCCTAGGGACTTATTAAAGTTTGGGGCCCTAGGGATTATTTTGGGGAAGAGGGCCACTTTTGGAGTGTTTCTCTCTCTTCTCTCTCTTTCTCTTCCCTTTTGGGAGTCGTGGAGCAAAAGGGACACACAAGCGTGGAAAAGCAAGAGGAAGCTCTAGGCGGCTGCTGAAGACTGGTTTAGCTGCTGTTTTTCTGTGAACTGTGTGTTGAAGAAGGCTGTACAACAGCCGTACAGTACTGTACGACTGCAGGTATTGCTGTGGACAGAGAAGCGCAGGGCTGTGGGACTGATACAGGCGCCTGCAACTGCTGAATACAGGCTGTACAGTGCTGTACGACTGCAAGTACAGCTCTGTACTTTTTGCAAGTACACTGTACGGCCAGTTCTAGGGCAAGTACAGGTGCTGGACAGTACTGTAGCAGACGGCGCAGGCAACCAGTAGCAAAATCCAGCAGGCGGCTACTTCCGATTCTCTGCAGAAAGACCGTACCGTCAAGTACAGGCAAGTACAGGCAAGTACAATCAAGTACAGTGCTGTTTTTCAGATCTGTACTTTCAAGGACAGCATAAGAGTGAACATCAGGAGGAGGGTACAGGCAAGTACAAGCACATGTGTGAAGCAGGGTTGTGGATACAAGTGCCTGCAAGTACAGATTGGTGCTGTTGCTTCCTCCAGTGCTGTTCACGAGCTGAATTTGGTAAGCTTTGTTTCTGTTCATCTATCTCTCTTTCTACTGCTTGATGTCTGTTGCAGATATGAGTTATCTGGCCCCTTGTGAGAGGAGGGGTATGGCAAATTGACAAGGGTTGAGACAGAGTTTGGACAGCACATGTATGTTTGAGCTGAGATGATGTATCAAGCACTTGAGTTATGCCAGATGTATGCCCATGGCTGGCCTGCTTAGTGATCTTGGCTGATCAGAGGGAGGCACAGTGTGTTATTTGGAGACACAGATCTGTGTGCATAGATTCTTTGTGCTAAGAAGGATTTGTGGGCCGTCAGATTGGATATACAGGTGTAAACTCTTGGCTGATTTTTGTGTTGTACTCAGCCATTCATATTATTTTAATTGAATAAAGAAATACCGCAAGGGGCGCCAAGCTTTGGGGCCAACAGGTGTCGCTGTGTTTTCAGATTTGGGCACTCTAGCTCCAATCTGCTTTGTTTTCACATCTAGACTACAAGTGGACGGGTGACTGCTAGTCCACCGCACTCTGGTTTCCATCAGAGGCCGGTTTTAGAGACCCAGAGCATCCTGCAGACCGAGGAAATGTGGAACTTCATCCACTGCCTAGAAGAGACCACACAGTGCATAGAAGGATTTCAGACATGTTGCACATGGACACATGGAGGACTCACCATCTCCTCCCTTGAAAGATTCATGACAGATTGTGTACACATCCTTCTTGGTCTCGTAGGCCATTTGAGCATCTCGCAGATGTTTGTAAATCTCTCTCTCTCTCTCTCTCTCTCTCTCTATTTCATAGTGTGGTTTTTGCTCGTGTGTTTCCTCTTTGTCTTCTAGTTTTTTTGTAACCCTTGTGGACACTGAGCCAGCCTATGTGAAAGAAGGTGCCTATTTTTGTGGTTTTTATTTGTATATGAGAAGCTTAGTTTTGTTATTTTCCTTTGCAAAATATGATGCCATGGATTTTGATTTCAAAATTTGTGATTCACTTGATCATGAATAAACAATTTTTTGTTGCTACAGATATCAGAGAATGAAAGATTAAGGTCTGCGCTCAGGGTTAGTGAATGGGAATTGCAGAACTATGTGAGTCTCTCTTGTTTTCTCCCGAAATGTCCTAGCTATAAAACTGCAATTGAATGGTTTTTGTTGGACCTGTTAGCAGAGAGTCGACCAAGGACTTGGTTCAAAGCATACTGAAAATCCATCTCAGGATGACTTTCAAACATTGACAAGCTTGCAGCACTTGGGACCTGCTACTCCTGAGAGACGTGGCTTGATGCAAGGCCCAAATCAGATTTCTTTGAACAGAGACCCTTGGGCAGGGAATGGTTTTTCTGGAGATCCTCAGAGCTCCTTGATTGTTCATCCCAACGCTCAATCACTATCGGAAAGTCATTATCGCTATCCCTCTAATGGTGCACAAGGTCAGCAGTATGGCTCAAATCTTGGTGTTAATGGTGCTGTGAGACCTAGGAATCAGCCGGATGGTGGCTTTTCACAGACGTCCTCGCCATCTGCCAGATCCATGTCCCCTATCAGGTAGAAGTCTTCATTTCAATTTTATTATGCATGTTCAAAGGTCAAGACCACAAGGATTCACTTGTGTGTGAACATACCTTTTTTAAGAGCACCTTTTCTTTTGGTGAATATTTCTTTTTTGATAGCATTTAAAAAGTGAATTCTATGGGACACTTTCTTAATATAATAGCCTTTGTAAAAATAGAGCTGAGAGATCACTTTGAATGTGGAGATAGTGTAATTTTTTAAAAATATGGGACACTTTCGTAATGAAATAGACATATTGAAAAAAATAGTGCAGAGAGATCAATTTGAATCTGGGCAGCCAAGTCAGATACCACTGCAATACTAAGGACAGCAGGACAAGAAGAGAGAACAAGAGAGACAAAAAGTGCTAGTGGAATGGCAGTGGAGTATGAAAATGGAACCTCTGTCGACATGAATCTGGGCAGAGAGATCAATTTGAATCTGGGCAGCCAAGTGAGATGTCATTGCAATACTAAGGATGGCAGAACACGGAGAGATAGCAAGAGAGACCAAAAGTGCTAGTAGAATGGCAGTGGAATATGAAAATGGAAGCTCTGTTGACATGAAGAAAGTTGTTTCAAGAGTGATGGGTCCTTGTTGCCAAAATTTGAATAACTGGAGCAAGGTAAATCAGCAGCAGGTTTAGAAATAAGCAAGAAAATTGTCTTCACACCAGTAAATGGTTAGGCCAAGAGATGGGGTCCTGTGGTGAGTCTAAGGGGACTTTACTTATCTATACTAAGGGACTCTCCCTCATTTTTGCAACTTATGTTTGTGAGGCTCAATACACTTCAGTTTCAGGGCAGCCCACCAGCAAATCGAGCAACCCAGAACCTTGCAAAGCCAAGATTTTACATCTAGCCTTAAGTAAGGTGCTGCTGGCAGAAATGCTCTTATCTCTATACTTAGTTGAGTTCACATTGAGGAATGCAGCAACAGCCAGCAATTTGTTACCCTTTTTGCCATTCCTCCTAACGGGATACTCAGGATACTCAATACAAGGGGTGAGGGGGGAGTGTGGGGTGGCAAGCCATTCGGTCCAAGTTTGTACAGTCTTTCAACCACTGATAAGTGAAGCTCCATTGGAAATGGGCTATATAAGTCTTCGTCCAAGTTGATGCCAGCTGGTTTATATGAATTCTTTCTATCCAAAGCGGTGCAATTTAGCCAACCAGCTACCGTGTGTGTGTGCATGTGTTCTCTTTAGTGCTAGCCTTCATCATGGCTCAGTTTGCTCTTCACCTTTGGCGAGGTGATAGAAACTTAGTTCAATGGTTTATCTAGTGTGACATATCTTTATGCATGAACCTGCACCTACTCTTTGGCTTAGTTTGCTCTTCACCTAGTGTGACATATCTTTATGCATGAACCTGCACCTACTCTTGGGCACTGATGATGAGAGGGGATGTTTTAGCATGTAGTCTATGCTATGAATGATGGAGTTGTAGCTTTGTGAGTAGACTCTTATGGAGTCAAGATCACACTTTCCATTGGTATATATAGCATCCATGCAAAATTTGATCATAAGCTTGTCATGAGAATACAGAGTCTGCTAATATTTTATTGATGGAAATTAGCAGACTTGGCAGAGAAGGGGAATCTGATGCAAGAATTCAGCTGGGAGCTCAAGGGAATACACAGCCTTGGCAGGTGTCCTTTTTTGAAATTTGCTGGCTGTTGCTCTGAGCTATGTGTAATCTCACACTAGAAGCTTAAATGAGAGGAAATAATGTTTGTAAGTTTTGTTTGCAGGAGCTTGTGCAAAGTACTCCCAGGCCTCAAGAGGAGATCAAGCAGTTGAGGAAACTTCTCTCAGATGCCACATTAAAGGCATGCAAGAAATTGCTCCTCTTTGAACTTGATGTTATCTAAGCTGCCTCCCTTTGCTTGGATTCCTGTCATTTGTGGTATGGTTTTAGAGGAGTTTTAGCTTCTTGCTAACTGATTTTCTGCCCCATTTTCGTGCTCAACTTTACAGGAGATGCAGTTAATGCATGAAAACCACAGGCTGGAGAAACGACTTTTTGAGCTGCGATTGGTTTGTAGACAATTTCAGAAATTTATTGTCTCTGCTTCATCTCTGTCTAAACAAAATTTTTAGTAGTAACTGCAGAGTTTCACTTAGAAAAAGGGGGTGTTTTCTCTTCAGACTATTGAGAAGTACCAGCAAGAGCTTGTGGATGCTACTTCAAGGGCAACATCAATTCAACATGACACACTAGAGAATGCTCGGCTCACATCTGAGATTACAGTAGGTTTTGTGATAACTTAGACATCTATTTCTTTTTGAACTCAGAGCTTGGACATCTTTTTCTTTTTGAACTCAGACTCTCATTTCAAGCATTAGAGGAGAATGCTCAGTTTACATTAAAGCTTAGAGTAGGTTTTGTTATAACTTTAACAAGAGAAAAATGGAGATCATTGTGCATGCAATTTCAGTCAAGCTGTTTGGATCTAGGATGTATTTATACATATTGCTCTCTTTTAATCAAATATCTGGTATTTTTGTTGACATGATTCTCAAGGCTCTAGATCAGGACATCAACTTCTATGCATCCTCGCTTATGCCCTTGCTTGCAGAATTCAATTTGCAACCTGCGACTAGGGATCCACATTCCATTGTTAGCGGCATTAAGGTGTGACATCTGCCTGGGGCTGTAAATATGCAGTTTTTTGTCTGTGCCATAAGGGTTCTGGTTCAAGTTTAGTTTGCCAAATGACCAGTATCAGGTTTCTCGTGTATGATTGTGCAAGTGATGGAATATCTGATGCAAATATTATTTTGAAATGGATAGGGCTGTTTTGATGAGCAACAATAAATTGAAATCGTTTAATCAACATCTCCAAGCATGGGCAGGGAATTGACATGGCAAGTGGTCAATGGCCTTTGACAGTCTGTGGAGGGAGTCAGTCCAGTTTTAGCTTTTTTGAGGTGGGGGGGGGGGTGGGGTTGCTTTTACAGTGTCAGCCACACTTAAAATTCTGCATTTAAGGCGCAGTTGATGGGTCCAAATACTGAACGCAACATGAATATAGGAAAGTTGGGGAACACGGGAACACCTTAATTAGGGGGGTCTTGGTCTTGATGATAAGGCCATAGTGGCCTTTCCTTTGATGAAGGGACAGTCCTCCTTTGGGGCCCAACTGATTAAAATGCATTGGAAAGGGAGTGATTCGATGGTTTTATCAGAGGGGTCCCTCCCAGGCCTTAAGAGGCTTTCTTATTGCAGCCAATCTTTTGATGAGATGAAACAGGAGGAAGTAGTTTTGGCTCCAAAGCATAGTTGCATGATTGGGATCAAGCAGTCAACAGGATTTTCCTGGTTTGGTAATAACTTTATAAATTTTTTTGAGTGGGGGAATGAGCAGATAGCCTTTTTGTTAGCAGCATGACGATCTTCAACCTTCTTGACCTGCAGAATAGTCAGGTTCTCCTATATGTGAAGGTCACTGTTGAAGAGTCAATCACAAATCTACTTGAGCTTAGTTTTTTATGGAGTTCTTGGTTTTTCATGTCAGTGCCAATAGATTTGAGAAGATGCTTGGTCTTTTGATGGCTTTGATCCACCAGAGGCTAGAACTTTCAGCCATTAGAATTTGCAGCAGGCCCAGGGTTTTGGTTCCTTGACTGTGAGGAATTGGCCTTTGTATTTACAGTTTGGGAGTTACACTTGAAGGATGAGATTAAAATGATAGGGGGATCTAGGTGCAAAGGTTCAGTTTGTTGTCTGAGGCGGCGGCTTGGTAGTGAGGATGAGTTGAAAGCCATCGAGGCAGATTTGAAGTAAATACATCCTGTGTAGTAAAATCTGTTCACTAGTGAGTGAGAAAGACAAACAAGAACAAAGGTGAGAAACAGTGCATGTGGTGTGTGTTCAAGTCAAGAGGTACCATATGTACCTTGACTGATCAAGGCTTGTGAGGCATGTATGATGTCATTTGGCATTAATGATCTGTAGAATATGTTTAAAGGAAGAATTCAAGGTTGCTGATTTTTTTCACCACACATGAAAGATTAGGGTATGCAATGCCAAGGCTCATCCAAACATTTCTTCAAAGAAAGTAACTCAAGGATCAAGAATGATCTGTTTAGTGGAAGCACAGGAAGTTCACAATCAAGTATCCTATTTTGACGTGTGAAGATTTCTAAAGGGCCAAAGATGAAGACGCAAGTCAGAACTTTGACTTTCTAGTGTTCTAATAAGAAAGGAGTGCCAAGACAAATAAGCCAAGAAAGAATGGGTATCAAGCTTCTCAAAAGAAAGGGTAACTGGAAAGAACAAAGAAGGTTCTTTTTAGTGGAAACTCGAGAAGTACACAATGAAGCATCTGATTTTGATGCGTGAAGAGTTTTAAAGCTCCGAAGATGGAGAATTAGGTTGGAACCATCCTCTTTCCCAAAGAGAAACAAGGAAGAGAAAGAAGCCTCCAAGCAAGAGGAAGAGGGGGTGTCATTTCCTTATCATGCTATTTCAAGGTTGGGAGGTGAAACAATAAATGACCCTTTTTACATTTGTGTACTGTTGTATGCGACCAAGAGAAAGAAGCAAGTTAAGTTTAACAGGCTGCAAACCCGCTGTGATTAGCGTATGGGTATATTAGTCAATAGCACTTAACAAAATTTTTGTAGTTCACACCGTCCAGTGTCCATCGTCCCAATCTGTACTTGATCATGCAGGGATGGCACACAAGTTTGCCTTTCTCCTCTTGAAGTTTGTGTTCAAGGCCTTTTTATTAAGGTGCATTCATATTACCTTGTAGCCTTAAATCTTCATACGGAGTCGGTGTTTGCTGCCATCCAGGGGCAGGCAGTTGAGCTCTCATCATCAACTACTTGATTTGCGCATCACCGACGTGCTTACCCATCTTTGGCCCTCGGCTTGGATGGAGCTGGGAGGCTCAGGCCAAAGAGATTAGGACAGGGAGGTGGTGTCCTCCAGCTTGGAGGTGCAGCTCTTTGTGTTCCTTCATATCTCAGTACCAGTACCCCTTCCCTCCTCCTATAGATACCTGCATTGTGATAGGTGGAGCCCAGATTATGCTTATTCTTGGGCTCGGACAGAGTGGCGTTACGTGGAGGATAGGATCCGCGCCCACCTGGACGTGACACATCTTCTTCCTAGGACCACTGTGATTACTCCCCGTCGAAACCCACGCCGAAGTCTCTTCAAGTGGAGGGCAGTTCCGATAGTTCTGCTCCCCACAAAGATTAGATATGGATGGGAGAGAGCAGGTCTGGTGGCACACGAGAGAGGTGGTCCCTCGCACTCCGGACTTTCCTATTGACTCCCTTCACAGTTGAGGAGTTGGCGGAGGCCTTGACAGCTCTTCCTATGGCCAAATGCCCGGGAGCGGACGGGCTTCCAGTCTCCTTTTTTCTTCGTCACTGGGATCTCCTGAAAGGCAGCCCTAGAGTAGCCTTCAACGAGATCGTGACTATGGGTGCCATGCCTGATGCCAGAGAGGCTTTCAGAGGGTCTAATGCACTTGATTCCTACGGAGGGTGGTGATAGATTGGAGATTTGGCAATGGAGACCCATCACCCTCCTTGAGACCGCCTACAAGATTTTGGCCAAGGCCATCAGCCACATTTCCTCCCCGGCTTTATTCATGATACTCAGATAGGTTTTGTTCTGGATTGGAGCATTTTGGACAACATCTTCACTTTTTGGGAGGCTACAGCTTTGACCTGGATGTGGCGGTAGGATCTCATTGTGCTCCTTTTGGATTTCGAGAAAGCCTATGATAGAGTTGATTGGGGTTTCTGGAGGGCACAATGTGCTGGATGGTTTTCTGAAGGAGTGGATCCGTGGTGTTTCCGGACTTTACATGGCCTCTCATTGTCACGTGCTCATTTAGGGAGCCAGAGGTGATAGATTTCCCCTTTCTTGCTCGGTCCGGCAGGGCTGCCCTCTAGCACCTTTCTATTTGTTGCCAAGGCCATGAGCAGTTTTCTCTTGGCTTAGGTCCCTCGAAGATTGGCTTGCGTTGAGATAGCTTCCCCTAGTGGCTCAGGAGAGAGGCCTAACTGGGATCCGGAGCAGAGACAGACTCAGCCTCAACATCCACTCTGCTATTCCTCCGGATTGGCTGACCTTGATTCCTAACCCTATTCCTCCGCAGTGGCTGGGAGTGTTTACTAGGCATGATTCTATCCTGGCTGTTCATGGCGCGGATGCGGATGAGAGCTCCGCCTTGCTCACTTTTTCGATTGGACCTCATGGCAGATTAGTGAGATCAGAGCCCCCCATGGAGGACTTTAGTGGATGCACATTACAGAGGGTGAGGGTGATCGGATTCGCTACCTAGTAGTGAATTTATGGGTTTTGCAAGTGGTAAGTGTGTAGAGAACCTAATTTACAGCTTTTAGTATTTTATAATTTATTACTAAAGTTTATGGTTGCAGGTTCTCACGATTAATAAATTAAAGCTGTGCAAACTTAAAAGTCATTCCCATGGACCGGGCATCGTTTTAAAACAGGAGGACAACTTATGAGAAGGGTGCACAATTTCAAAACATGGAAAGCATGACATTCCAAATAAAAGGGAGGCTTGATAAAAGTGGATGTGCCTTTGTCACTTCTGAGTTTGGCGCATGCAAGTTGCTTGGTGTGATCTACCTGGAAAGGTGGTTCAGAGATTGGGAAGAGAGACAGAAAGTGCTTGGGCATGCTCTTCTAGCACAAGGTATCTCAAGGCTTCTGGATGCTCTTGTAGGACAGGGGTAAGTTTGGTTGGGTGATTTGGAATCACGAGGGCTTCTTGTTTGCTTTGCCGTGCGGTGGGTTCATGCGAGCAGGACGGACGTACATGTGAGTTCACATGAGCAGGATGGAAGTGCCTGTGAGTTCATGTGAGCAGGACAGACGGGCCTCTGAGTTCGTGTGAGCCAGAACGGAAAGCACCTCTTGAGGATCATTCTGCAGGATATTTGAGAGAGTTCATGTGCAGGGCATGTGAACTGTTGAGAACAATTTGCAGGGTAGAAGTATTTACAAATACTTTCTTCGTATCTTTGTTTATTTTGTATTCATTACATGTACTTTGAGCATTCAGGTGTAGACCGGTGGTGAATCTCTTGGCCCCTTTGATCTTGTATTTGGAAGCAAGCAGACTCCTTTTGGAATTGAATCCTTAAGAGGGTGCGCGCTGGGGGGGGTGGTGCTGCAGGGCTTTCTTCCGGGCCCTATAGTGGTGTATTGTGTATATTTCTACTTGTGGCTGTGTTGTGTCGTCGTGATTTAGTTTTATAAATCTTGTTTAAGGTTAATTTGATTCGGAAACATGCACTTGCGAGTTACATGGTGCTTCTTGCTCCATGCTGATATGCAGGTGTGTCATATTTTCTCCCATTAAGACTATAGCCATCCTCAATTGTACGTTATCCATATGGGTGCCACACACAAGAACTGAAAAAATCCAAATGGATCTCACCGAAGCAACTGAATGTCTTGAGCAGTGTGAGACCACTTTGCCTCTTGCTTTGAAGCGAACATTCCGTCCTCGCCTCATGAGCACAAGAACTTTGCAAATGAATTTTTAAATGAGACCACTGATGGCACATCTGTCAATAATGTACGCAACACCTTCCAACCATTGTCAGAATTCAAAGAATTCATGCGGATGAAAAATACTCAAAATACTGGTTATTTTGCAAAACCGTCAACTAGAACCTGTATCCCTTGTTCCATAATTGTTGAAGAAACCACCAATGATGCCGAAGACTCTGTGTTACATCCCAAGGCCCTAGCAGGGTTAACATGACTAACCTTGGGTTTGGTTAACAGGGCATGGAATTAGGCATCTGAACGGGGAGGTTACGAGTTTTTAAAGGCTTGGGCTATTTTAATAGGAGGCCTATATAAATGAGTAATTGAGTTAATTTGGGGTAGAGCTCCTCAGACTTGGACTCGTGCCCCTATTGAGAGTACTCCATGCTTACATCAGAGGGGTGTGTGGATGTGAGGGCTTTGCATGTGGACTCTAGATGCTTCTAACCTCCAGCTTGGGGGTGAGCGTCATGAGCTTTATGGTTGGACGGTGAGCTAGATTCTATTCTCTTTATGTTCGACACATGTGCTAACCATAGGTGGTTTGGAGGATTTGGTCTTAGTACGAAACTTTTGAGGAACTCTGGGAGGAGAGAGGTGTGAAACTGTTGTCAAGATCTCCTAAACTGGCCAAGGGGATGATTTGCAAGACTTCCACAGGGGTGTTTTGATGCCTAGGATGGAAGGGGGAAGACTCAGCTACAGAGAAGGGAGATGGTACTGCAGAATGAAAGGAATTTTCATGAAAAGGGAGATGTTATGCATAATAAATTGCTGTTTTGTGTGCAAGGTGGTTTGATTGACTCATGGCCTGGGAGACTATGGACATATTGGTCTAGAGGTCCTGAGTGTCGCCATATGTTGTATGGGCCTGTGAGCTGGTTGTACAGAGTGTATGGAAGATGTACAGGGCTGTGCACGGGCTGTAGGGAGCCTCAAGGGGTCATACAGGCATAGTGGCAATCTATTCGTCTGATTGCTCAATGCTCATCCAAACGTTTGTAGATGTTTGAAAAAAATGCATATGATACTTGTGTATGTTATTCGCTATTCTATTTGGCTTTAGAAGCTTATAAAAGAAATATGTCTATAGGGTTTATCACACACAATGAAGAATTATGAAGTTTAAAGCATCGAAGTATTCTCTTTTTGACATTAATGTTCATCGTCAAGTCATATCGTCATGCCTATTAATGTTTATGTCTCCATATTTGCCCATGGAGTCCAACCAAGGGGTGGTAAAGGCCATGCATAGTATGAACAGTCCCTGTGCAGGTTGTACATACTGCATAGTATGGACAGGCTGTGCAAGGCTGATTTGGAAGATGCCTCTATTTTTGGGAGCAAAATAAATGCATGGGTATGAGGGTTGGCCTTGGGCGCCCACAATAATCTTCTATTTGGGTGGACACGTGTGAGGTGCATGCTTTTTAGAAAGTGCTCAGTAGGGCTCTCTATTCTTGGGGGGAAAAGATGGGATTGAAGGGTGTTTTTTGGTGCTCATAGATTTGACCTCATACCCATATCTCAGCTTTTCATTCTCATCTTCTCCTTCCTACACTCTTGATACTCAGTCGGACCTTGCGTCAAGTTGGAGGCTACAAAATTTGGGGAGGGGGGCTGTTTGGCACTCGTTATAGATTTATTTCAAGGAGATTTGCTTTGCCTTTGTCATGGAACCTCGAGGAAGGCATCATGTGCTGCCCCTTGGGGGGTGAATCCCAACTACCTTCTCTGCTGGATGTTTTCCAGCCACAAGGGAGCGATTATCCAAACCGGTTCCAAGTGTCTCCTCTCCAATTCAACCTCTAGTGCAACCACAGGTTGTGAATCAACCCATGGGGCAGTCCATTCATATGTTGATTTACATGAGCAAGTAGAGGAGATGCGATCCCAGGGTCCATAATCGCAGTCAGTAAACTCCCCATGCAAGTATCTTTCCATCTAGATCCTTTTTTTGGAGAGTGGAAAGAGTGTGAAGAGCTTTATATTGATAGCTGGATTGGGAAGTTGAATGCTTGCTTTAATTTGTATAAATACACTAAAGTGAGATACAAAGCATGTTGCATAACAAAGCATTCTCTTGGTGGAAGGATGTAACATGGGTGCTTGTAGAAGCGTGTTTATGATTGATTGATTGCGATTAGTGCCTAATCAGAGACTTAAACCCATGCAACAAACTGCTTCTCCTTCATGCTGAATACTCAGTAGAGAGAGATGACCTAATCTACCATGTACTACCAACATGAAGTATATACAATGCTGAACAGAGATACTCAATGGTAACATTGCGGGGCACTAATTTGGGAACTATGATGTCTTCAAATTTAGCCCCATTGAAATTGAGACCGTCTCTGGTGATCAGGTGTTGAACCTCAGCCATGGCTGTGGAATTTTTAGGTGGTGGTTGGGAGGTGTAGGATGCTTCTAATGAGATCCTCAGTGAGAGGGATTCAATGATGTGACCCATGTGTCATCTCAACCTCCCTTGAATTGTCCATGTTTGTGGTAGGACTCAATGAAGTGCAGGGTAAGAGGGAGATCCGGGCTCCATGATGATTGCTTTCCGAAGGTCGTGAGGCCGACTTTGTCGAGGTAAGGGGCTACGTCAAGTAGTTTGAAAATGGCATGACACTTTGCCAACGGATAGGCAATTCTAAGGGGGGTTTTGACTTGGGCGTGAATGAGGGTTCCTCGAGGCTCGGACTTTGCAGAGCATGTCGAGGTTTAGGAGTTTTTAGAGGCTTGGACTATTTATGGTGCTTATCTTATAGGAGACCTATATAGGTAAGTTATTTAGTGGTGGAGCTATACTCTGTACTACATCGGAGGGGTGTGTCCTGGTGGTATGGGATGCTAGGCTTTTAACCTCTAGCTCGGGGGTGAGCGTGATGGGTTCTATTGTTGGGCAGTGAGCTAGATGCTAGACTCGTTATGTTCCTCGAATATTCTAACCAAAGGTGTTTTGGAGGATTGGGTCTTTAACACCCTCCGCTAAACACCACTTTTGTCTCCCCCCGCATAAGTTAGAAACTTTATTCTAGAGGGCCAAGTCACTCACACATTTATCTCCTTCATGATCTCCTTCCGTTTTAAAGTATCCTTCTCTGCTTGGACCGCTCCTTTGTATTTGTCAACAGATAGTCTTTTCTGCAATGTGCTTGATGGAGTGACACTTGAAACATTGAGGTGCTTAGCTTGGAACTTTTCATGGGAGAAGTGTGGCTTTGACACTTACCTACTAGAATTGTTCTTACTTTATGTGGCCAGGCTTAGTCCTTATGTTGGTGGTGGTGTTGTTAGCAGTCATCTCCTGTCTGTACACTGGAGATGACTGTACACTATGTCAGGGCCTCTGTTGTGGGTGTGCCCGCCTGTATTTGGTGTCTTCCCATTTTTCCTCACTCACCGTATTTTTTCCCATTTTTCTGGAGTTGTGTGTGGGCTGTCGGCTTCTCTCTCTCTCTCTCTTTCGTCTGTGTATTGCTCTCTATAGCAGTTGTCTTCATTTCTGCTATGCATTCTGACATGGTATCAGAGCCCCAGGTGGCTTGAAGCTTGGAGAAAATGGGACATCGAGGGTTTGCTGATTGAGGTGCTGATTGGAGATTGTTTGGGCCGTACGGGACTTGGAGATCGGGTAGAAGGCGGCCATCACTGTTGGACAGCCACCTTGCATTCTATTTGCAGCCTCTTCTTCTCTTTTTTTTTTCCCACCCACCCTCCCTTCACAAGACCTTGTGAACCCTTGAGATGGCAGATTTGCTTGAGATGGCTGAGAAGCACGTGAAGATCCCGACACTCCCCACATTCTTGGTGAATTGCTGGTTGGACGGGATTAACTACGGCATATGGAAGGTAATGATGGAATCTGTTTTGGAGTCCTATGACTTGGCTGATTTCATTGTTGTTGGGGTTCCACGGTCGGAGTTGGAAGAAGGAGAGTTACCCTCTATTCGGCAGTAACGGGAGGCATAGGCACAGTTATGGGATCGTGTTAATGCTCGAGTCTGTTCTTTCATCTTCCTCAATTGCACACCACAGGTGATCAATCACATAAAGGATATGACGCTGGCTAGAGAGATTTGGCAGCATTTGGCTTCTCTCTACAACAGGGTATCACCCATGAAGAGAATCTCCTTAGAAGTTCAGATGCGGGTGATGAATCTTGCAAAGTCATTGATGATGCGGGAGCACATCAACAAGTTGCAGGCTCTTCAGTAAGAAGTTCTCCAGGCAAGGAAAGATATTGACAGAGGATATGGCCATAACGTTGTGTCACACTTGCCTTCTCAGTACTCAGCCTTTTACTCCTCTTTGATCACCAGTGGCAGGCTCAGCACCATCACATGGGAGGAGCTTGTGCCCATGGTCTTGGACCAGGAAGAGCGATTCACGAACCCTCCACAGGGCGGAGGTTCTGAGGCCTTGATTGGCCAACGGTCGAAAGGCCGTAACAACAACAAGGGCAAAGGGAGGTCTTCATCGGAGAAGTCTTTTGGGAAGAAGCTCGAATCCTGATTCAGACCGAGAGAAACTGAAGGCCGAGAGGACTTGTAATGATTGTGGCGAGAAAGGCGACTATTGGAGGAAGTGTCCCAAGTGGACTGGGAAGAGTGCTGATTCTTCAGCTTCAGTTGCTGCAAAGACTCCAGCCTTTGTGCACTTGGAGATATTGGACACCGATGCTTCATCTTCTTCGAGCGAGGAGGCAGTTGGCTTCATTGCCAAGGATACTCGGGAATGGATTCTTGATAGTGGTGCTTCCAGGCACATGACTTCTTTCCGTGACTTCTTTCAAGATCTGAAACGGCAGTCAGGTCGCATTTTAATTGGCGACAATTTCACCATACCGATACATAGTGAGGGCCGGATGGAGATCATTCCCGATGGCAGAGGGGAGAAGCATTCCTCCCGTGTTCTTTACGTCCCTGCACTTGGTTTTCATGTGTTGTCAGTGTATGAGGTGTGCAAGGCTGGCTTCCGGGTGAAGTTTGAGGAGCATTCTATTGCTCTACGGGACCGCGAGACTAGCCAGGTTGTTTGGGAAGGCGGCGTGGTGAATGGTATATACAAACTCTCTGCACTCTCCTCTATGATAGGTTCTCAGATTGGTGATTTGTGGCACTTTCGGTTTGGCCACTTGAATGTGAATGCGCTGCGGCGAGCTTGTCGGGACCAGATGGTGGTTGGCTTGTCAGATGTTGGCAGCATGCAAGGATGCTGTAGTTCTTGCATTCGTGGTAACCAGCATAGGGAATCTTTTCCGAAGCAGGCTTCTAGGTGGGCTTCGAAACCTTTTGTCACATGCACTTTGCACTCAGTGCACGGTGACAAGATGGCTCATCATTAGCAGTGCAACATTTGTACATTATTAGAACCCAGTAGGATGATATTTGTTGTACGCCGTGACCCCATTTTACATCCTCAGCCTAGGATAAGTCAGGCACGAGCTACGTAGGTCATTCCTCAGCCTTAGCGGGTCAGTCAGTCAGTCAAGTCCCTGAACCCACTTGGAAAGATCATTCATGCATGTAGAGTCAGTAGAAGCCTTAGGGTTTGCATCAGAAAGCACTCTGCATCTTGCATAATATGCATTCATATGCTTGTGCATCATTTAGAACATCCCAGAAGCCTTAGGGAATTTACTAGGATTTATCTGGTATTTTTCCCGTATATTATGGTATTTATTTAGCATTAAATGTCATTTATAAACATAAACTTTATTAAATAAATGACCAGCCAACTTGACCAGCCCCTAGTTAGTATAAATAGGTTTGCATAGGGCTTAGTTCTACCATTCAGTCTTCAGAAAGCTAGGCGCCTTCATCCTCAGCATTAGGAGCATTCCCCGCCTTCAGCGTAGACTAATCCCAGCCCTTCTTGAGCTTGCGTTAGATTCAATCAGTCCCCTGCAGTTTAACGCAGCACATCAGCAGGCTTATACAGCAGTTCAGCAGTTCATTCAGGCCCTTGCAGACCTGGGCGCAGCATACAGTCCATAGGCGCCTGCATTCAGCCCCTTTTTCAGCCCCAGAACAGCATACATACCTGCGTTTCTGCACAGATCAGAGCCGGCTGCAGTTCAGTCCAGACCAGCCTGCGTTTTCAGTCCAGCATCAGTTCTACAGCAGTACCCCGCCTTCTGTGCATCATCCATACATGCTACAGTCATCTGGTGAAGGTAATATATCATTCATAAGCATTTACGGCATAGTTACATAGCTTAGAATAGTCCACCGCAGTCCTTTCTCAGCCTCAGGTGTGCAGCCCTTTCCTCATGCCCTTGGGAAGAGTGCATAGGCTCGAGATCAGTTCATTGAGGTGTTTCTACAGCCGTGTACAGTTCAGCCAGGCTTCCGATCCTCTGAGATCTTGCGTTTGGCTTATCTACAATCCACAGTCATTCTCTCTAAAGTAATAAAGCAAATACTATCTCGTTATCGGGATAGGGGGCCCTTCAGTGGGTAATTTGGGACCCAATCTGGTGTACAGTTCTCATATATCTCGCTCTCATCTCTTTAAAGTTTGAAGTATTAAAGTGGATTGCTAAACTCACGAAACTCAGGATACAGAAGACGGTGTGAGCATTTGTGTGACAGGATCTTCCAATACAAAGACTTTCGCTGCATATTACATTGGTATCAGATTTAGATTGTCCACACACACCGTATCCTACCGTGGGGGCATCCTTGGATGGTTAGATTGCGTTCCGGCACGACCACCGACTTCAGCATCATGTCTACAGAAGAGAGTACTCATCAACCGGAAGACGTCTCCCCCGAAGGAGACCATGTTCTTCCGCCTACAGCAGACACCATAGCTTTTCTTAGAGCTCAGAACCAGCTGCTCATGGAGTGTCTCCTACTCTTGGAGGCAGCAGCAGCACGTCCTCCTTTGACTCCAGCAGCACCCGACTACATCTCCCTCTTCTTTCAGATGGAACAACAAAGGAGAGAGTATGAGGCCTGAAGGAAAGAAGAAAAAGCAGAAAGACGGGACTATGAGAAAGCCCAACGCAGGATCGACGAAGACCGGCGTTAGGCTGAACTCGCCGCTCGGGAACACCAACATGAGCTTGATCGAGAACATATGTTACTCGAGCACCAACGGGAAAAGGAGGCCATACACTTGAGGTATCAGCAGCTCTCCTCAGTCTCCCCAGTCATAGGTGTCACCAGCCCGCAGTCCGCAGCAGCATCAACCACCATCATTCGCAGTCAACCAAACTTCAGTAAGTATGATGGTAAGTGTGATCATTCATCAGTTAATCAATTTATTCATCAATTTAATGCTCATTTTCCACTAGCCAGGATCACAGACCCACAAGATAAAGTCCACTTAGCGGCTTCCCATCTCACTAGTGAGGCAGTCATTTGGTGGCAGCATTGGTCTAGTATTCATACAGACCAAGCCACAGGTGTTACAGCCTTTGACTGGGACATCTTTGTCCATGACTTGAAGACCAAATTTCTCCTGTCCCAGTACATGACCGGTCTGAAAGATGAGTTCTATGGACTCAGACAGAACGGATCCCCAGTGCTTCAGTTTTCCGGAAAGGTTATTACTTTAGCATAGCAGTTAGGGTTATCTACGTAGGCCAAGATGGAGCAATTCGCCGAGCTGCTTGTGGTGCTGCTTGCGAGGTTGTTTGGCTGCGGAGGTTGCTTGGCGAGATTGGGTTTCTACAAAAGGAGCCCAGGGTCATCCAGTGCGATAACCAGAGCTGTATCGCTATTGCTCGGAACCCGGTCTTCCATGCCCGGACCAAGCACATAGAGATACAATATCACTTTGTTCATGAGAAGATCTTGGCTGGTGACATCTTGCTTCTTTATTGTTCGACGGAGGACAATGCGGCGGACCTCTTCACGAAGTCTCTACCTCAGGTTATGCTCCGGCGGCACTCTAGCTCATTGGGGTGGGTTCCACATCCAGGAGCTAAGAGGGGGTGTTAGCAGTCATCTCCCGTCTGCACACTTTGTCAGGGCCTCTGCTGTGGGTGTGCCCGCCCGTATTTGGTGTCTTCCCATTTTTCCTTGCTCTCCGTATTTTTTCCCATTTTTCTGGAGCTCTGTGTGGGCTGCCGGCTGCCCCCAGGTGTCTGGCCGACTGAGTGTGTGCTGCCCATGTGATCTGGTGCTGCCCATGTGATCTGGTGCTGCCCGACTGCACCCAACTGCTGGTCGACTACAGATGTGCTGGCCAACTGAGTTCTTCTACAGGTCGTGGGCACCAGGGCAGTAGTCGGCTGATCCTGAGCTGGCCGACTGGATTTTTCTGGTCATGGGCTACTGTCGGCTGTCTCTGAGCTGGCCGACCAGCAACCAGGGGCCATATAAAATGGCTTTATATGGCTCCTTGCACACTTGTCTATTGTATATTTCAGGGATTTATTGGTGTATATAGCAGAGTTACACAAGCTTCTCTCTCTCTTTCATCTGTGTATTGCTCTCTACAGCAGTTGTCTTCATTTCCGCTGTGCATTCTGACAGTTGTGTCCCCAGCTTAAGACCATTTCAAGTCTCCAGGGATGTTGCAATATGAACCGTGTTTGAGAGACTCGGAGGGCTATGTGCTTGAACAGACAGGTGCAAGGACGTCTCCAAGCCATCCTCGAACATGTCCACATGCTCCGATGGTTGAATGGACTCTTGGAGCATGAGGAACAGCTTCCAAAAGGAGGTCAAGTAGTCGGTTACCGGCTTGTTCTGCTTTTGTGAAAAGTTCTCTCATTGCTTTTGCAACACACATTGGTAATCAAGGAAGTGAACTCTTTCAGGATCATGACAGAAATTGTCCCAAATTTCCATGGCATAATGTTTGAGGTAATCCTTCCACCAAAGAAGTGTGGCTCCTTCAATGCTCTCAGGACAAGATCAAGCTGGAACACATCGGAACAGCTTGCTGCAACAAGAGTGGTTGACATCTCCTTGGCTCAGTTTGTAACTGCCTCACCATCCATCTGCATGTTGAACTTGGGAGGCTTGAGCGGCTTCAACAATTCAGACTGCTCCTTACCTGGCATGTAAGAAGAGTTCGGGGTCCCTATAGGGTCTCTGTGATGAATGGGGGATGAAGGACTACTGTTGGTGTTGCTCTTCCTTATGCTGGCTCTATATCGAATGATGACTTCCATGTCGGCTTCCATGCCAATCTGAGTGTTCTTGAGATTGGGAGCAATTTACAGAATGTCACTCACATGCTTGGAGAGTTGATTGGAGTGCTCAGGCTGATCCACCTCGTGCTTATCCTCCATGTTCCAAGATTGGAGACCAATGGTGGAGTTGAAATCCGGACGGTTTTGGACTTGAAACTCCTGTTGGAGACGCAGACTGCCAGCTTCTTGGCCAAGGCTGCCAGCTGCAATTGGCCATAAAAAATCATGACATGGAATTAAGCAAAGGGAACCCAAAATGCACTTTTCTCAAACCCTAATTATGCTCTCATGATTCTACAGGCTGATCCCTAATCATGCATACAACTCACATGAGATGCTGGAGAAGAAAATTCTGTCGCAACCCTAGGCTCTGACACTAAATGTAGACCTATGATGCTGTGAGAGTGTTAATCAAGAAAGATGAACAGGAGAAGACTTGCACAACACAATTCCACACTAGTAATCCACCCAAATATGTAGAGATTTTGAGGACCCAAGCCCAATCATGCAACAGATAAGAGCACAATAGGCTGAATGAAAAATACCAGTGACCAACAAAGATGTAGAAGTGCACAAGTTGATGGAGATCCCTGCTCCTTGAATGTTGGCTGCCTTCTGCTGAGTCTTGTCTCATAGACATGCATAGGCCCTTCTCTGAATTGTTGATTGCTGCAGAAGGCTGAATGTCTGATGATAAGTAATGAGGGAGGAGAGGGGTCCCGTTTATAGAGATCCCTTGGTTGCGGCTGGTTGGCCAGCCCCATGTAGGTCGCGGAATGGTCGGATGGCAGAAAAGCATGCAAATTAACCTTCAATTAAAGGTGTACTTTTCATACATGTGGGTGCCCAAACCTGGCCGGCCCAATAATGGTTGCCAGGGCTCAAAGCAGGCCTCAAATCTTGCACTCCTTTGCTAGCCTGCTCCATGCTGCTGCTCACACTGCTCATCTCCTTCACACACAGGCCCCCATCAGACGCAGCTGCTGGACATGCCCTGGTGCCACTCTGTGCCTCTCCATGCTGATCTGCAGGTGCATCACAAATATAGTGCCTTGTTCATATTAGTTATGAGAGAGATGTTTGAGTCTCTTTGAAAATAAAGCTATGGCATAAGTGAAGTGCATCTGTTTCTGTTTTGACCTAAAAAAAAAACTATTTTTTAAATTCAGCTGCTCTATTCTGTATAGATATAAGGGCATTGTTCCTTTCTAGGGATGAGTTGTTGAAACATTGTTTTTATTGCATGCAGGCCCTTGTACAGCATCTTCATGAAGAGGTATTTTCTCCTTACAAGATACATTCTCAGGGTTTGTTTTGATTACTCTAATGAAACTGAGCATGAAGACATTGTTAATTTCAGATCTTCCTGTCAAACATACTCTCATACGGTAGTGAAGGGTGGTTCTACCTAAAATGGGAATTCATTTCAAGCTGTTTTTTAGATAGCATCTTTGCACATGTTTTAGAAGCACTAATTTGCAGCGCATCTCATTGGCATGCCAAGGGGCTATTTTGCTTCCTGTTAAAATGGATGCCTAAATTTAGACCCTGTTTGTTCATTTTTCAAAGGTGTATTGCAAAGTACCTGTCTCTGATTCTGAACACTGCAGGGAAGGAAGGATTCGATACCTCCCAAGCAGCCATGGCGAAGTCCCGCAATCTATCAACAATCCCAACATGTTGTCTCACCTTCACCTGTTCATCCAATGTCTCGCGTGCCTCAGTCTCCAGTAAGATTTCTTCTTCTGTTGATGCTGCTGTGGAGCTGTGTATCCAATTATTTATATTATGGATAATGCATGTGGCTACATTCATTCTATGCATGTAAGTTTTCTGATTTGATATGGATCCTTTTTGAGTGAACAGGAACATCGTGGCCTTGGGATTGTGCCTCAACAACCATATTTACAACCTGAAAGACCACTTTCACCCACCTCTCCCCTTACTCACACTCCAAGGGATTGGGAATTGTCAGGTGCTGCCAATCAGCACCATCATTTTAGCACTGATAATTATTCCAACGATAATGTTAGGCGTTCTCCATATCCTGGGCAGTAAGTAATCCAAATTGGCTATCTTTTATGAAAAATAGTGAAGGGCACAGTGATTGGTATTTGAATTGCTCATCTCCATGAAACTGCTACCTTGCAGGACAGCTGAGCTTCCTCAACACACGAGTTCCCATGGGATTTCTGTGGATTATAACAATTCTGGGTACCAGCAGAGGAATGATTCCTACAACAATGCTGAGGAGGATACAAATCCAATGGGGCATCCTTATGGTCCAGAGTACCCTGACAAAGCTGAACGGCTATCTCCGCAATTACCCACGCTTCCCGAGGAGCCAACTTCATCTCTTTCGGATGGTATATATAAGCCTTACCATGCTCAAGAATGTTTGTAAAGAACTTGCCTACAGGCCGACCAGCCCTTTTTATGTCTAATTATAGGGTGTTTGCCTACATGTTCTAGGTGCTCTGCCATGTTAGAGTTGTGAGAGGGGAGAGTGAACATGTGCACTAACCCTTCTTGTAGATAAAGGCAAGTGTGGAAGCGTGTTTAGCTTGCAGGTTTTGATAACAAAACAATTATGTGTAAACACGAGTTCCGGGAGAGTGGAACATGATGGATTTATAAAACTGCCACATGTAAGGGGGTGCTCACATGTCCTTACACTATGACTCAATTTTGAAGCCCTTTCACACCTGTTTCATACTGCATATTTACATCAAATGAAACATAATAAAAGACTTGCTTCTATGCACACATCTCTAGCCTCTGTTCCTATGCTTCATGGACGATCATCTTAAAAGTTAAAACGTCCCTCGACAGCCTCACAATCAACAGATGGACACACTAATGTACCTGACATTTAACATGCCAAAGGAAAAACGCAGGTGCTAAGGTGTGTTTAGAGAGCTGATTAACGGATCTGGTGCTAGTGTGTTTGGAGGACAGGGCTCATCAACAACTAGGGCTGAAATCTAGGAAGGGGTCTACCTTTTAGGATTACCTTTTTCATAGAGGAAAGATTCAGTTGTATGTTTTTACATTGTACATAATACAAGGATTAGAGTTAGATTACGCTTGTGTGTTGAAGTCTTCTACTGTTCATTCTATCTCTGTTTGCATGTGCTTGCACCAGTAGTCTTAGAGTTGGCATCAAATCCTAACCTTGCTTCAGTTAGTTTTGTACACAGGTGGCTCTAGAGTGCAATTAAGGTATATCTAGAGTTGGGACCACTGCCAACTTGGCTCTTAGGCCTAGCTGTTTTTTTTTCCCTTTTCTAGCACCTTGTGTGTGGATTTAGAGTGTGGCTCCAAATTGTTTGCAGTGCCATCATCAAATGGAGTACTTATCATTTGCTATGGGCTTGCACTGACACAAGGGATTTTTTGAGTCGTCTATCTTCGCATGTGCGAATAAGATTCCTTGGGGTGACATTTGGGAAAATGTTTTGATTGTTTGGAAGATATCCTTCCAGATTGCAGGAATACGCTCTTTTCCTTGGCTATTGGGCTTTATGGACAATATGGCTGGATCGTAATTATGAGGTGTTTGCACAACCTCGGATTGACAAGCATATTTACTTCTGTTGATCATTACGTCAGCCATTGCATGATAGTTTTGAACTGCAGATTGATCAATAGAACTATGAAGTGTTTTCCACTTTTTTTAGATGTACTTTAATGAGAGTGTCTCGCTTTGAGGTTTCTCCACTATAAGGTAAAATAGTGGTTTCACAAAAAAGTGTGTGGATTAGGGATAGAGTCCTTAGAAGCGAGAGTGCACAAATAGGGTTTGGAGAGGGTGAGATTGTGGTTAGTTTGCTCTAGATATGTGCAATTTCTTTTTCATCCCGTCATGTTGTTTACTTAATTATGGAGAGGCCCTTAGAAATCAGGAGATTTGGTAAGAGTTTGTTTTGGGGTATCTTTTCTAAGTGCCAGTTTTCGGTCTTCATCATGGTTTGGCGGCCTTGAACTGTCCGTTGGTAAATTCGGCCCATTCGGAGGAGAGGAAAAGCGGACGGTGGCTTGAATCTGTTCTCAGGCAGTGCTTTACAGGAACAAACGGCGGATTGAATCTGTGCTCAGGCAGTGCTTTAGAGGAACAAAAGGCAGATTGTGCAGCATCACCTGCAAGTCACACCAAAAGTCGACATGAGTGTCGCCATGACATCTGGCATGATAGGCATTGTCATGCTGGGCGTTGTGAGAGCTCTTTTGATTCTTGTCATGGGAGCTGTTCTCACCATTGCTATGATTACAGTCTGGACCCATGCCAACATCATTATGACTACTGTGAGATACATCTTGATAGCAAACATCACTCGGGAGGAGTATCGCGAGAGTAGTCATCGGCCCTCTCGAGATGGTCGTCACTAGCAGCATCCAAGTACAGGGGGTTGTCACAAACCAAGAACCACAGCATGTAAGACTAGTCCTAGTTGGGTGACGTCGGTCTTGTCACAAACTGTGCAGGTTGTGGCATTACAGTGTGAACCCAGGGTGCAGGAGATTCAAGCTCAGTTCAGGGACAACCTATGAGACATCTTGCAAGCAGTCATTTCTATGCAGCAACAACTATGAGGTCACGCTTTCGGCAAAAAGACTTGGGAAGATTCTTCACAGTTTTCATAGGGTTTGGCTGGAGAGTCTTCAGTTTCTTGAGCAGTTTTGGTGGGTTTTTCAGTAGAGATGGCACCATAGGAGGACATGTGAGTGGATATATCTTCACCACAGTAGGGCATTCTCTGATCACACTATGGCTGGAGTTTTATCTTTGGCATATCACATGGTGTGCTATGTGGAGTTTGTTCCACACGCAGGTGTCCATAGGGAGGTGCAAGCATTGGCGTCCAAGGGGCGGGAAAATGTTGGGTCTGAGCATACAGGTGCTGAGAGGTACAGGTGGATACGATGATGATGCAGCAGTATTGAGGAGTCTTGTGTGTCCTTGCGATTCGCTTTTCAGGAATGACCTCAACAAGAGGCAATTCTGCCAAAGCTTATGCTTATGAGGAAACATCACTTCATTAGGAGGTGTCGGTTCAGGGGGTGCCGCTTGATCATGAGATTTGTTGAGAGATTTCTTTGCTGGTTTTGGTGCTGACCCTCCGGGCACGGTTAGAAATGCTAGCTTCAAGAGTGGCTGTGAAGTGATTTCCTAGGTGGTGAGACAGTCAGTAATTTGAAGTTTGGAGGAACGTTTCTGCACTCATCTGGATGTTGGACAGCTGAGATCAGCTGTGATTTTAGTGGGAAGAGTGTGGTACACCTGGTTACCCTACGGATCTGCTGGTGACCAGCAAAGAATTGGTGTGGGAAGCATTATGGGCGGCCAGGCCAGCAGCTTATGGGCACCCACGTGTGGAATGGGTGGGCCAGTCCACCGGACATGGATGTGCAGCCAAGTATGCACCCACGTGGATGTTGAGAGAGTACATCAATCCCCAAAAGTAAGTAAGCCCAAAACTTCGCGGAAAGCTTCAAACTTTTCTCATGGAAGTGCACATCTGCCAGGTTGTCCTTAGATGGAGAAAAGGTAAGGCGGATGTCGTGCATGTAGCCGCTCTTTCGCGTAGTGATAGCATACTTCAATGGTGCGTGCGTGTGCGTGTGTGCGTGTGTGGTGTGGTGGAGGCCCGGAGCTCGCCTCTGTGTGTGCTGTGCAGCCTTCTTACCCCCTTGCCCCTAGCCATCTTCACCTTGCGTCATATCAGTTTGCTGTCGTTTCAGCTTTCCGTCGACTGTATCTGCACATCGTTTCAGCCTGCTGTCGTTTCAGCTTGCCGAGTGTATGTGCTGTCGTTTTAGCTTGCCGTCGCCCTGTACCTGCACGTCTACTCCTTCTATTGATTATATCTCCGTCAATTGTACTCCTGTTGTTGCAACCTGCCGTATGGAGAATCAACTGTACCTGCTTCGTTGCAGCTTGTCGCCGCCTGTTCTTCCATGTCCACTCCTCCTATTTGCTGTACCTGCCGTCATCTATACTGCTGGCGCCTGGTCATCACTTGTTCTTTGTTTATATCTGCTGTCTCTGAACTTGCTCAACCTCTTCGCTTGTGTGTGTGTGTGTATTCAGCTTTGCACAGTCATATTTTCTCTCAGCCTCAGCACAGATGGCTTCATCTTCAGTCATCCGTTGTTGAGATGCGAGTGCTGATTCCAAGAGAAGAAAACTTGTACTTGACAGAGGCTATCAGCATGACAATCTGGATGCGCAATATGTCTTTGACCCTCGCATGAGGACTTCAAAGACAACAGAGCTACATGGGATAAACCTAGATCGCTTTGCCAAATATTCTTTCTCCTATGGAGAAATATTCACAAAATGCTATTATCATCTTTTTTCTTGGTAAGATGCCCTTTGCCAATGATGTTGCTCAATGGATTCAATCATTGCTTGGTGGTAGTTATGTGGAAAAAGGAAAATATTATGCTGCCCGAGGATTTTATGAGGTGCTACTCACTGAAATGCTGTACAAAGAGCAAATGCTTGAAAAATCACCATCATTTTTTGGCACTCAGATGGTGCATGTACTCCCTTGGTCACCCACCAAGGATTATGAGAGCTTGATAAGACATCATTATCTTGTTTGGGTAGAAGTGGTGAATTTCCCTGACTATATTCGTGCTGATTTGCCAGGAATTGCAACAACCTTGGGGAAGGTTATATGCCCTCCTAGACCTGTAGACGCAATCGGTTCTGTGTATTATGGGATTCTAAGAAGCCAACCCACCGCTATTGAGGTTGATGATGTTAAAATGGGTGAGATAAATTTTGAATTGAAATGGGGAGTCTTTGCAGGTGCATGTTTCAATTGCCATAAATTTGGGCATCATGCATTAGAATGCTCAAGTGTTCTCCACAAGTTGCTTGTAACTGCGGTTCCTCCTCTGACAATAGCTCAACCATCGATATAGCTTCCTCAACCTCGAGGCCCTATGATGACTTGTCTTCCAACCCATTTGGATAAAGGAAAACAAAAGGTTGTGACTGATGTGCTGCAGCAAAGTGTCATGCCTGCAGGGATAGTTAAAGGAAAAGGAAAGGAGAGAGAAAAAAAGAAAAAAATGATCAGAATGGATGGTAAACACCATGCAAAGTGATCTCATTAAGGCAACACCCAATTCAATCTCGTAACTGGTCAACAGATCAGCCACTAACGGGTCAGTTAGTGACTCCGAAAGTTGCCACAGGAATCGGGAAAAATTGGACTGATGTAGTTAAGGGTGGAATGCTTTTTATGGATGATGACACTGGGTATGAGCTGTCTCATGCCACACAGAATTCAGAATTTGCAATGCATGAAATTGAGATGCAAATATGATTTGCTGAAAATAAATTTGCATGTTTCATATGTATATACCATTAAAATGTCTTTCATACAATGTGCAAGGCCTCTGTGACCTAAATAAATGGAGGCTTTTTTGGAGTTGTGTATAAAATGCAATGGCATATTATATGTTTGCAAGAGCATAATCAACACTTTTTTGCTGGTAGGCAAGGTTACTTTGCTGGTTATCATATTTTCTATGTTGGAGACAGTCAACACTCTTGGGGCTAGCATGAGCTTCATCCTCAAATTGCTTATAATGATCTCCAAGGCCGATGGTGGTAGTCAATGTATGATTCATGGAGAAATTTATGAATTTGCCAATGTGTATGCCTTGCAGAATTTAGTGCAAAGGGGAAAAATGTGGCATTCATTTCAAAGATATCCCTGGTGCTCTAATGCATTTGTGTCGGGATTTTAATAACTCACCAGCATATGATGACAATACTTCGCATCGCTCCCATATGATGGCTTTGGCATAGCTTTGTGATCAAAATGCAAGCTGATATACATGATTATGGTAGGAGCTATTTGCAAGAAGAAAGACAAAGAGTGTCCACAGCTAAACACCTTATTCAACAATATACAGAAATCAGCTAGCGTAGAACTTTGAATGCCTATGAGCAAGACATTTTGTGGAATGTGCAGAAATCTTGAAAATCAATGACTGAATAAAGCTTCAAAAATGGCAAGTTAAAGCTCGACAAAAACCATTGCTTGAAAAAGGTTGTTCCTCAAAAGCTTTCTTCAAAGGATTACATGCCTCTTGTCAAAGGCAATCCATAGTGCAAGTGACTATGTGCTGTGGAGATATTTGAATATGCATTTCATAGCTTGCCAATTCTTTGTACTTGGGATGCGCATGAACTTACTCAATAGAGAAACACCAAATGATTTGTTTGGCCATGTGTTGCACAGATACGTAAGGCATCCATAGCCTGGCTGTTAAGAGTAGCGTCAAATGGCTCACCGGCATCAAAGTTACTAAGTCTCAAACCTGTCTCAACCGGAGTGGCAATAGGCTTGCGATCCTCCATGCAAAATCCCTTCAAAATCCCTCCAACATGCTTAGATTGAGACCTAATAATGCCATCTTCTTGTTGCATAAACTGAATGCCCAAAAAGTAATGCAACATACCAAGATCTGAATCTCAAAGGCAATTTTCAGCTCATCCTTGTCAAGATCATGTCATCAACATAGAGAACGATAATGAAAATGTATGAACCTTCCTTCTGAATGTGTAGTGTACTCTCAGTTGGACTGTTCCGAAACCTGTGCAATTGGCTGGATGCCAATTGGTGCATACTCCAACCAATATGAGCTGCCAATGCAGTGGCTATCGTGATAGTAGTCATCTTTGACGTAGGGGCGAAGATCTGTTCCCTCCTGAATAACCTTCGGCAACAAGTCTTGCCTTGAATCTATCAATAGATCCATCCGACTTACGCTTGACCTTGTACACCCACTTTGTACCAATTACATTCTTACCAGGGAGAAGGTCCACAAGTTCCCGTGTATTGCTCTATAAAATGGAACTATACCAAGCTTCATAAGGCGCGATAGTCTTCAAAGCTTTAGTAGGGCATCTATTCAATATATGTGCCGTTGACCGCCTCAAGCCAAAACTTGTGTGGCAAACCCTTGCCTTTGACTGTATATCTAGCCATTTCCATTAAAGACTTGTTCTTTCTCTCAGCCCCACCATTTTGCCGAGGTGTATAAGGCATTGTACATTGATGCCTAATCCCTCTATTCTACATAAAAGCCCTGAAAGCATTTAACATGTATTCACCCCCCTATCTGTATGGAGGTTTGAATCTTACACCCTATTTCATTCTCAACCATTGCAAGAAAGTGCTGAAAATGCATAAAAACGTCAGATTTCTCCTTTATTGTATAAACCATATGAACCTGGAGTAATTGCCTATGAATGTAACAAAATACGAGTAGTATCCCATTGATGGTGTCCTCATAGGACTACACACATCACTGTATGAGCTGTAATTTCCGAACAGCTCTCAATGAACCATCATGGGGAATGGCTTTCTATGCATTTTGCTCAAAATGTAGCCCTCATATACATGACCAACGGGTGTCTCCAAGTCGGGCATACATTCCACCATATGCTTCTGTAAAAGCATGAAACTTCCTAAGTTAACGTGCCCAAACTTAGCATGCCATAACTCAACTACTTCATTTAGTTAACATGCCCAAACTTAGCATGCCATAACTCAACTACTTGCATAAATGAAGTATCTGAAGTAACCGAGCATGATGTGGTTGTTTGTCATAGGTATCTAACCTATACAAACCATTACACACAGTTCTAGAAGATATGACCTAATATCCTTCAAAAGGATCTTTGATGAGGCATTTCTCATCCCTGAATTCCACAGCCAAATTGCTCGGAACATATAATTCTTCTCAATCTCGGAACATGTAACACATCTTCCATGCAACTTTCTTTCCCATTAGCCTGAATCAAAGGCCCTTTGCCAACACCTTTGATAGGCTAGGATGAGTGGTCTGCACATGACACTTCTACCACCAAAAGAAGTCTCCATGCTGCTATGTACATCTCTCTATGAAGTTCCGGCAGGAAGTAGCATGCTGCTATATCTAGGAACCGCTTCCATGGCAGACAGTGTGAGACACCGACATGTAGTTGGCCTCCTTATCTCTCCTAACCATTGTAAGTGTAGTGTAAAGGTGTGGCCTGAACAAAGTTGAGATCCTTGGACTTCACCACATGCCCAGTTCTCCCCTCTACACACTAATTTCTACACATAACTTGAGACCTGTGGTAGCCTTTCTCTGGTCTTTGAAACTTCTCTCTATGCAAAAAAGTATTGTAACCTGAGAGAGAGAGAGAGAGAGAGAGAGAGAGAGAGAGAGAGAGAGAGAGAGCTTCAAAAGGCCAAAATAACCTATGAGACCAAAAGGTTACATCATATCCATGAGGTACATCATCCTGGGTACAAAATAGTAATAAAGAAAGATAACAAAAATCTAGAACTACAAAATCTGATCTAGGTACATGAGCAGAGAGCTCTCATATCACCCTAATAGATCCCTCATGGGCCGCTATGACATGGTGAGCCTGCTCGAGAAGGTCTTGCGAGGATGGCCCAGATCCTCCTATGGAGGCGTGGCCGTGGGCGAGGGCCATGGGGTCTGGGGCGTCGAGCTGTGCATAACTCTCTATCCCACTCATCCCGGAATTTACCATTTGGCCTCGCCCCATCGGTGTTGCAGCTGACCATGCATATGTGGCCTTCTCCCTTACATGCCGATACACCACCCAACCACCTGCTTTGCCCCATCACCGCCCGCGACACTACTTCACTAGTGAGACCTCTTCCATCCATTCTGATCACGTCTACCACATCCTCTCCGACCTTGACCCCCACATCCCACTTGATGAGCTTACCACACAACTCGCAACCACCCTCCTTACGTCCGCTATAGCCGCCTTCTCGCACTCCAAAGCCACTCCTACATCACCAGGAGGGACTGACCCACAGAATAGTTGGTATGACGAGGAATGTTGTGATACTCGAGCCCGTCTATGTCGGGAGGTGGCGCTAGGATTCGCCACTCACCAGTAGGCGCAAGTGATCTTCTGACGTCTCACACGGAGGAAGAAGAGAGCCTACCTAGCCAGGCTTGAGCAGGAGCTATACCAGCTATTTCTTGTGAGAGACTGTAAGGAGGCCTAGAGGATCTTCTAGGATCATCGCTTGCCGACTCCGATTACTTCACCCGGCACCTGGCACACCTATGCCACCTCTCTCTACCATGTCCCCGAGCAGCCACCTCTCCCCCATCCACCTGAACCTCGTCCCCCACACTCTTCCTTCTTTCACCTGAGCATGGTGAGAGATGCTATTGACAGGATGCGGATTGGGAGAGCACAGGATCATGATGGACTCCTCACCGAGCATTTCTCTCATGCTAGGGATGCGCTAGCCCACTGGTTCACATGTTTAACAGGGCTCTATGTGACGGCTTCCCCGCCAGCTGGTCATCGAATACTATTCTACCTAAAGAAGGTGACCCCATGGACCCTAGCAACTACAGGACTATCATGATTGGTCACACCTTGGCCAAGATTTATGGCTCGATTTTGGAGCATGAGCTTAGTAGATGGTCCAAGGAGCATAGACTCGGAGCACTGAGGTAGGTAGGCTTCAAGAGAGGGCACTCCACATTAGATCATATCTTTACACTACGAGGGATCATTGAGGAGGAGAGAGCTCACGGGCATCGGATATACTGTTGCTTTGTGGATTTTCGCAAAGCTTTTGATATCGTCCCACGGGCCAGATTGATGAGGAGACTACAGGACATGGGAGTGCCACCCTATGTAGCACGTGCATTCAAGGGGTATTTAAAAAATCCCTTACTTGTAAATTTTTCATGAATAAAATGACCCACAGGCAAAGTATGGGCTCTAGGAGGTGACTGAGAGATCTTACAGAGCACTATCGGGGTGAAGTAGGGCTGCCCCTTGTCTCCTTCTCTATTTAGTCTATACATTGACGAGATCTCCGATTACATAGACAGACAAGGAGGACCAGGAGCACATTTAGCAGGAGTCTTGATACTGATCCTCTTGTATGCAGATGAAATTGTTCTTATTTCTGATTCACCAAAGGGGTTGTAGAGGCATTTGGATGAATTACGGGCCTTTTGCGAGAACTGGGAAATCACTGTGAACCTTGGAAAGACCAAGGTCATGATCTTTAACACCTCCCCATAGCGAATAGGTAGATCTGCAGAACAATTTACATACAGTGGAGAGCCTGTGGAGTATGTTACCTCATATGTATACCTTGGGATCACTTTTGTTGGACCTCAGTTCTCGATGTGGAAGGTGGCCGAAGCTAGATTGATAAGGGGATATGCAATCCTTGGCTCGCTAGAGAGGCTATGCTCATAGATAGATACAGCTTCAGGAGTCGAGGATGAAGCTTTGGCTATTTTATACTCTAGTTACACCTGCACTACTGTATGGTGCCCCCATCTGGAGTCCCAGCTTATACCACAGGAGGAGACAGAGAAGAGAGCTGGCCGAGATAGATACAGAGCAGGTATATGATGGGTGGGAGCCGATGGAGAGGCCCTTAGTGGCGATGATCCCGCACATGATTAGGAGTAAGCCATCAGTGCCACATGAGATTGTGCGGGTAGAGATGGGGGATGCACCGATAGTGACAGAGGCTCAATTCCAGACAGTGACGTACTGGCACAGGCTATGGGAGCTTCCACTAGATAGATACCCCCGGCTAGCCTTGGAGTCCTCGAGAGAGCTGACATTCGAGGGAGATACAGAGTGCTGGTATGCATAGGTAGGCACTTGGTTTGGCATGCACGGCATGCATATGGAGGCACTCCCCCCATTCTAGTACAACACAGAGGCCCCGTCATTTGCTCTCAGCCGCACAGAGCAGAACATGGTTATCAAGGACATTGCCAGACTGGATACTCAGAGGACATGGAGTTCACCTAGTCGTCCACTGGGGACGAAGATGGCCTTCTACAGAAATCACCTCCTATGCCTGACAGAGGATGGTTTCATCATCCGCCCACGCTACATAGACGCACACCAATCTTTTGCGGTGAGATGTGCGATCGGCCAGATCCGCACCTCGTCCCACCAGCTAAGAGTGGAGATTGCCAGATATGGGCCCAGGGCAGCCACACCAGAGGACAGGATATGATAGCTCTGCCACACAGAGCCCGAGACAAAGGATCATTACAGATGCGAATGCCCTGTATACTATGAGATTAGGGGGAGGTTCCACTGCCTCTTCCGAGCTAGGTTTGGACCACTTTCGAGGATCATGGACTTCCCGGATCAGAGATGCCTGGGACTTTTTCTTCTAGAGCTCCGCAGACATAGGGAGTCCTTACTGAGATCCAGATTAGCTGTACTTGCTCGAGGATCAGCATAGGAAGCTGTCACCGACTTCTTCCATACGAGCACTCGGAGGGCCGATCCACCCACCATACCCGGACCACAGCACGAGCTCGGCCAAGAGGTGTGACACTCGATAGGCCATTATAAATGGCTAGCCTATGAGCCTCGTCGAGGGCTAAGAGATACTCTCCATAGTCTGTGTGTGGGTTGCTATATCCTGTGATGTTCGCTCCAGATCTGTATCCATCGTGTCAATCTCCTAGTACTTGGGATCATCTGTCTCAAAGTAGGGTACCTGTGCACATGCAGTGCGGGCATTGAAGTCTCCAGCCAGGAGGATGTCCCCTATACTGGAAAACTTCATAATGTTATCATAAAGGGGCAGGTACGGGGACTCTCCATGGGTGGCATATTTAGAAGTGGAGGGTGCAAAGTAGCACACTGCAAAGTAGATGTCCCGGGCCCTTTGTGTGTGGAACCTCACCCACAAAAATCGTGCAGCCTCATCCGTCCGACCACCTGTATCACATGCTGAAGCTCCTCCCTGTATTGTAAAGCCACCCCTCCCGACCCTCGGGTACCCCCCTGCTGGGCGTGGTTGTGGGCGTTGAATAGACTCCCATCTGCATCCTCTCACCTCTGGAAGCTGACTCCCTTGGCACCGATGTGTCTCTGTGTATAAGACCAAGTCTGTCCCTCTAAATGTCTCCTCGAATAGACATGCATCTGTCCCCAAGGCGCCATTGCAGTTCCAAACTGCAATCTCTAGCTTGGTCTCATAGGTCTCGCACCATCATTGGGCATGTCACTTGGTGATGATTACCCTCCCATCTTTGTACATTGCCCATTTCCCTGCCTTCCGTGCATCCAAGATGTGTGGCATGCACTCCCTCCTGTGTGCCACTTGTGCTAGTGTGAGATCGTCTTCGAGGTAAAGTCTTTTCTCCTTTTAGTGCTTGCCTTTTGGTAAGGAATGCTTCCCTTGCCTCCAACCCCGCAAACTTGAGGATGAGTGCGCGTTCCTTGGTGGTGTCTTTGCCCACCCTCGATGCCTCGATGAAGGGGGCATGAGAGATTTCCATCTTTCTGCATAGTGCTTTGGCATCCTCTTTCAATGAGGCTCCTTCCTTCCATCCCACCACTCTCACATTCAGTGCCCTAATCTTCCTTCTTTTCTCCTCTTTGAGTGTGTCATTGATGATGTTTGGTGATGAATGTGGGTTCCGTTGCTTCTTGGCAACCTCAATCCAGCTGCTCGCTTCTTCCACTTGTTTCCATGTCTTCTTAATCATCTCGGCCCATGTGGTTGCCTCGTTTGCCTTCTCCTCTTGTTCTTGGATGGTCTTCATTTGCTCTGTCAGTGTATTCAGCTCATCATTGAGGGATGGCTGAATTTCTCCTCCTTCGAATTGAGTACATGCCCTCAAGGTCTCATTTTCCACTTTAAGGGTGGCAACTTGGGCCTCCTGCTCCGTGATTAGTGAGGCATGGTGGCTGGTTTTTGTGTCCAACATTTGGACCATTTGCTCCTGCAACTTGCTGAGCTGAGTTGCCATGTGTACCTGCATGTCTGCCTTTCACCTATCCATCTCCTCTTGCATGGAGGCACGCAACCCACACATAAGGTCATCACTATCCTTGTTCTCCCCGAGCTTCTTTTGTAGGTGCTCAATGTTTGTATCCTGCATTTTGCATACTTCTCTCATGGTGGTCAGGCATGTTTTGATATGGGGGTCGTTGATCTTCTGTGTGCTCGCCCAAATCGAGCTGTATTTCCTCTCCTTCTCACCTCTAGTCCTTGTTTCCAGCGAGCTGTCCATGTTGGACTGAAGGGTTCCCCTTTCTAGTACTGATTCTGGTCCTCAGCTCGTGGCCTCCATAGGTGGCCAGCTGCAAGTGGGGAGGTAGGTGCAGGCAACAAGAGGAGGAGAGAGGAGGTGCAGGTTGGACAGCGAAGAGAGAGAAGGGAAGAGGGGGCAGCGAAGAGAGAGGAGGAGGTGCAGGTTTGAAGAGAGAGAAAGAGGCAAAGGTGGGGCAGCGAAGAGAGAGAAGTGAAGAGCGAAGAGTCAGAAAGAGGCGCAGGTGGGGCAGCAGGCATGTGGGGAAAGCGGAGAGAGAGGAGGCGCAGTTCCGAAGAGAGAGAGAGGCGCAGGTGGGGCAGCGAATGAAGAGAGAGAGAGAGAGAGTTTATTGTTTATCCTAATGTTCAACTTTGTGTTAATTGCAGAAGAAGACCCTTTACCTGACATTGAGGGCCTTTGTATCAATGGTGATGCGGTTCTTGGAAACAAGATTACTGCATGTGGGATATCAATCAACGGCACAACATTATGTCATTTTCAGGTTTGACTCAGCTTTTAATATACTTCAATTTGCTGATATCTTAACACTCAATGAAATGAAAATGATTTCTGTTTTTTTTATTTTTATGACTTTCTCTTGGAAGATGGTCGTAGTTTTGGGATTTTAATTATGACATTCTTGCTTCTTCTTTCTGGGTTTGGTCTAATAGTGGGTTCGGCATCATCGACATGGGAGTTTTTCCCATATACCAGGTGATATTTGGATTCATTTGATTCAAAATATTTTGTAAATCATATGTTACTGTTTGTTTTGAAAAATGATGACATTCTGGGCAGGAGCTGCACAACCCGATTACACAATCACTGCTGATGACATTGATACACTTCTGTCACTGGAGTGCACTCCTATGGATGATAGAAACAGGAAAGTAAGTCAAATGGGGAAAATGACACTTTTGTGATTGGACTGGTAACTGCTTCCAAATTATATATTTAGAGGTGTTCAAACCTGTTGTTAAAGATCATCCACCAACCAAGAGGCTCTTAAATAAAAAATATTCTCAATTATAGAAGGAAAGCTCATGGTTATGTCTGAGCAGGACAAGTGCTTATATGCATTGGAGATATGATGGTTGAAATGTGGCCTGGAGGTGTTCATTTTTAGATAGGGACATCTTGTGGAGATCGAACTTTGTTATCTTATAAGGCTTGGCATCTTTTGTATAAGAGGAGCTATAACTGGCTGCAAATTTTCTGTACAGGGTGAGATGGTTCAGGTGTTCGTTAATAATCAAAATTGGATAACCTTAGGTGAGGGCCTAACTCCAACTTTAGACTATTCGGGTACAAAGCATGATAATTTTGTTCAGTTTAACTTAAATTTGCAAGACAGAATCCAGCAGATAAGTGAATAGAGTTGCCAGTCAATGTTTGCTGTTTTGTAAAGGTTAGACTTGGAATATAAGATGACAAGGTCTTTCTATACAAATTGAATCCAGAAGGCTAACTTGTATTAATGATTGTAGAACCGGACATGAAGGACCAAATAGTCGAATATCTTGAGGGTGGACAAGCCATGTTTGAAGTCAAGCTTGTGGTTGGTTTTCTACACATCAACTCTTCTATAATATTTTTCTTTGTATGTTGGCTTGGTTGTTTGAATGATTGCTGTGATTGCAGGTCGAAAGTTCTCAAGATGTTTTTTTTGAGTCTGCTCTTTTAACATTGAAACGCTCCATGTACGAGCTGAAGAGATTGAATGGAAAAAGGGTTGTAGCAAGCGAAAGATATGCATCAGAAGCGGCAGTAAATATTTCTGTCCTGAAACTGCCCTTTTTCAGCAGCAAGTCCTCAATAGATGATGCTTATTATTACCATTTTAGGTAGCCAAAATATTGAAGGAGATGTTCACTTTTTCCCCATTCTGAAAATACTTGGCAGGTGGAAATCAAAGTTGGAAAGGATTCTCAGTGTGCAATCATCAGCAATGGTGGCATCATACACTTGTTAGATTGCGATAATAATCGGTATGTGCATGTAAATAGGTTTTGTTTGTACTGCTAGAAATATACAGGTAACAGTAACAATTTACTGCTGTAAATGTACATAAAGAAGAAGGCAAAGTAAATCTATTTTTTTATATTCCTACTACTTAAAAGAAACCACCTCAGTAAATCTAGAGTGAGCTATGTTCATAGGGTAGTATCCACAAAGTTTGGTTGTTTATGCATTTGAATCTTTGAAACATTACATTTCACTGAATCCGAGGACTTTTGGAAGAAACAAAGGCAAAAACTGACAATTTTTCCATATGGTAAATCTAGGATTGACACTCGCAGATTGCTTATGCACATAGCTCATGTTTTGGAAACTCCATGCACATGGTAAAATTATCTTTGGGGTTGTTTTCTTACAGGATGCGAGATTTGCTGGTCTTGACCATGCGAGAATTTGTTAAAGTGGTAAGAAAACCTGGCTGAATTAGTAAGATATGCTACCATAGCATTTATGAGGTTGGTACCTAAGTAATCAGTGTCACAACTTTGAACATGAACTGCAGAATTCTGTAATCTTGTGAAATCAATTGTTCCATCTATCTTTGGTGTTAATTGCATTTGTAAGCCTCAAATCCCGAAGTCCTTTGCCAAAAGTTTACAGTCAAATAGCCTTTTAGCTCCCTGTATTGAAAAAGACTTCTGCGAGTGGTGTTTGATTGTCATAAGCTATAGCCTCATTCCATCTATCTTTGGTGTTAATTGCATTTGTAAGCCTCAAATCCCGAAGTCCTTTGCCAAAAGTTTACCGTCAAATAGCCTTTTAGCTCCCTCTATTGAAAAAGACTTCTGCGAGTGGTATTTGATTGTCATAAGCTAAGTACTGTGAAGTCTCATGTTCTCCATCTGGGTTTGATGGACACGTTCTCTTTTGGAAGTTTCATCCTCAAATCCCGAAGTTCTTTGACAAAAAATTACCCCAAGGTAGAAAAACAGCATTGGAGTTCCCTAGATTTTGGAGAAGGCTTCTGCTTTTGGTATTCGACTCTGTCACAGCCTTAGAAAGCTTTGCGTTGTCCATCTCCTTGTGATGGTGCTGTTTGGGAGGCTCTCTTTAGGAGCTTTTGACAGCAGGACATTGATGCTTGTGTTTGGTTTCTTTAGCTGGCTCCCTTAACCAAGCTCTCCCCTGAACGACTTGTGCAAAGGCTGATAAACTCTGGGAAAGAAGACTTTCCAAGACTTTTTGGATGCTAATATATTGATACAGGGATGCCAAGATTGTTGCTGAGCCCCTTGTCAAAGATTTCCTACTCGCAGAAGAAGGGGTTTGCAGTTCAAACTTCAAGTAGTGCTTCACAATACCACCATCTCCACTTCCTTGTAGTGGCTCACTTGTTCACATGATCAAGATTAGTTCAATCTCCACTTGGGATTTGTGAATGATGAAGGACCTGCACTTTCAGTGTGAATTCCCTATAAGGCCAAGGACATTCTATCAGTAAAGTTGTTGGGTTGGACTCTGAGCTCTTCTGCTTTTTGTAAGTACACTGGAATAGTCAGGCTTGTCTGCCTGTGTAACTTTTCATATTCTTCAGCAAGAAGTAAAAGCAGCCAGAGCAGCTTGATATACTCTAAATATCAGCCTTGAAAATTTACTTGCTTTTTCAAAACGAACATACTCAATAACAGAGGCGAAAGGAGAATCTCAAAATACGAGTTGTGTAACACTCTTCCTGCCCTTCCTCTGCAAGCCAAAAAAAAACAATGGTTTACGTCCTGCAAACAAGATTGAAAATATTTTTAAACCTTCTCTGCTGTTGAACTTTTCTTTCACCTATCCTTCTATTTTACCAGATATTCGAAGCATTCTGCATGTTGGGTATGTCTTGTAAGTTGTCACATCTAAAATGTTTTTTTGTTCATGTAGAAGTCTAGGTTCAACAAGGAAAATTCCTCTCTGATTATAAGCATCGGCTAGTTTTCTTCTGAATCGTCCTGCTAGCTTTAATTCATAAGCAATCTCACCTCTCTCTCTCAACAATTTCGCCAATTGAGGGTACCAGCCTGCAACCTTAGGGGAATACAGGAGTAGGAAGGTTTTGTGCAAAATCCAGCTTGTAGTGCGTTCTGTTCCTCCTCTCCTCTGCACTTTCTGCCTGCCGTCGCCATTGCACCCTCCTACGGCCTCGCCCCCCCCCCCCCCCCCCTCTTCCTTCTTTCAGCACCGTTCCCGTGCCCCCCCTTTCCCCCCTCTTCTTTCCTCTCCCACCTGGGCCCTTCCTTCCCTCGCTGCGCCCCTGGTTTTGCCCCAGCTCCCTCCCCTTCTCCTTTTCTTTGCTTGTGAGACCCCCCCCCCCCCCTCCTGTGTCTCCCTTTCTTGGTAGCCTCTCCTCCATTTTGCCTCCTCCGTCATCGACAGGCAGTCTTCTCAGTTCCAGGGGCTTTCTCCTATCGGCGAGTCTCGGCTTTTTTCTCGTCTTCACCCTCAGGAAGACTCCATGGCAGTCACTCTGTCAACCCCGATCGAGACCGCCGTTACTTTTTTATCATTCTCTAAAGCGGATGTTCAGCTTCTCGCTACGACTGTTGCATCATTAGAGGCATCCACTCTGGTATGCAAGATTGTCTGTAGCAGGCTAGTGTGTGGACATTCATCCACTGGGGCGTAGCTACTGTTAGGTGGAGTTCGACTCGCTAGCGGCGTCAGATCGAGTCATGTAGCTGAGCCGTCTTGCACTGCGTACGGTCCCGGCCTTCTTTGCACGGTGGTAGCACAGCTTTGACCTCGTGTCTGATCCTTTGGCTGGCATATCAGGCTTTCCATTAACAGCCTGCTTCCCAGGCCTTAAGAAGAAACACCTTTCTCTTCTCCTGGTGATCGGTGGAGCCATAGGGAGAGCGATGGACACCCCCCCCCCCACCCCCAATGTTGTCTCGTCTCTCGCACGGGCAGCCGGATTCCATCCCTTCGCATCTATATTGCCTCATTGGAGACGGTGCCTCATGTCATATCTATCCCTTGTCTTCGGGGAGATCCCATCATCTAGCAAGTAGAGTACTCAGGCCTTCTGGGCCAGTGTTTTATTTACAGGTAGATGGGCCACCTCGTTAGAGCTTGCCCTCGGCGTTAGTCAAGGAGACCGTTGCCAGTGGCCCCCCCCCTCTCCCCTCCCGGTTCCTGGTCAGATTCTCATCAGGGGGCAAAAGCTGTTTGATACAGACACTAGTGCTCGCAAGTCTCAGTTGAGACAATAGATTCATAATGTGAAACGGAAAGGAAGGAGCATCCATGATTATGTACAAGAGATAATGTATGCTGATGCATTGGCAACAATCAATGCCCCCATGCCTGATGATGATTTGGTAGACATTACCGCACGCTCTCAAGCGGTGGAGCATCACGATCCGGCTACCGTGGGATGACCTTGTTGCTGGAGAGGCGGACGGTTGGTCCATGCCTGCGGGTAGCCCATGCCCGGGCTACCAGCCGACTACCAGGGCTGAGCGTCGTAGCTACGTGCACTAGGTTGGTAGAGTACAGGAGGATTCGGTTGTGTCAGAGAACCCTTTCTAGCATTTATCGTAGCATCCACCCGTTGGCGATGAGCCCCCTCCAGCCACGAAGGGAGTCTCTCCGGCTCCTCCGATTTGTCAGCCACTTCCCTGCCGTGATTCCTCCTCCGGTTCTTAGTTTCCAGTGAGGCCAGTTGGCTCTACTGAACTATCAACGAGGCTCTCCTAGCAGTCTCCGGCTCCGAGGGATCACTATCGGCCGATCCCCTCTTCTTCCTCTGTGCCTCCCCACACCCATCTGCCCCCTCTCTTCCCAAAGTAATCTAAAGATTCATGGGTCACACCATAGGATATTGTAGACGCTTCATATTCATATATGCGAGAATAGCTAGATTGCTATATGTCCTATTGGTATGTTTTGTGAGGACTGAGAAATGCAAAGATTCATTCCATAAGCTTAAGGAGGCCTTGATAGTAGCTCTGATTCTTAGAGCACCAAGGTGGGATGTAATCTTCCATGTATACATAGACGCATCAACTATAGTGAAAATAACGTAGACTTTTCTATTAGTTACGCGCCACTAGTAGACAACTCAACTATTCAAAGAAGAATTATACAGCCACCACAGAGAGGAAAGACTTAGCAATGGTTTATGTAATTAAGAAGTTTCACCTATTATTTTTTGGCGAATAAATTTATATTTTTTGTAAATCATCAAGCTTTGCTTTATCTTGTGAACAACCATGCACCACATGGCAAATAACTCGATGGTTATTACTTCTTCTTGAGTCTAATTTCACGGTGTCAGTTCACAAAGAAACGTTGCATGTTAGAGTTGATTACCTGTCTGGAATTCCCAATGGAGAGGGACCAACAAAGATCGAGGATGATCTTCTAGATGTGTCTCTATTTCAAAAAGCTAAGTGTTAAGGTGGAGTTATGAAACTGTTGAGTATTTGAGTAATGGACTTCTCTTAGATGAGACCATGTTCCTAAGGAGAAAGCATCATTTAGTGAAAGCAGTAACCCCATACACCCTCATTTCACGACAAACTTATAGACGAGAGAAAGATGATGTGTCAAGAGTGTGTGTATGCGAAGATGAGCATGTTGATGTTTTAGAACAAGCTTATACCAGAGGATGCTTTGGAGGAGACATCACAGCTAGAAAAGTCCTATATGTGGAACTATGAGGGGACGGACACTCTTCGTAATGCAATAGAATTTGTTAAAACATTATAATGGGTGAACCACTTTAGCACTCATTATAATGTTTTGATATATTCTATTGCATCACAAAGAGTGTCAACCCCCTCATAGTCGTACATGTAAGACTTTTTTAGCTGTGATGTCTTCTTCAAAGTATCCTCTGGTGACTGTTGCATAAGCTTGTTCTGGAACATCAGCATGCTCATCCTCGCATACACAGACTCTTAAGACATCATCTTTCTTTCGTCTATGGAATGAGGGTGTATGAGGCTGCTGCTTTCACTAAATGATGCTTTCTTCTTAAGGACATGGTCTCATCTAAGGGAAGTCCATTACTCAAATACTCAACAATTTCATAACTCCACCTTAGCACTTAGCGTATTTGAAATAGAGACACATCTAGAAGATCGTCCTCGATCTTTGTTGGTCCCTCTCCATTGGAAATTTTAGATAGGTGATCAGCTCTGACATGCAACGTTTCTTTGTGAACTGACACTGTGAAATTGAACCCAAGAAGACGAAAAACCATCGAGTAATTTGCCCTGTGGTGCATGGTTGTTCACAAGGTAAAGCAAAGCTTGATGGTTTACAAAAAATATAAATTTATTCGTCAAAAGATAATGGGTGAAACTTCTTAATTATATAAACCATTGCTAAGCCTTCCCTCTTTGTGGCTGTATAATTCTTCTTAAAATAGTTGAGTTGTCTACTACTGGCGCGTAACTAATAGAAAAGTCCATGTTATTTTCACTAGGTTGAGCTAAAATGTATCCTATAGCATAAGTTGATGCATCTATGTATACATGGAAGATTACATCCCACCTTGGTGCTCTAAGAAAAGTCGATGTTATTTTCACTAGGTTGAGCTAAAATGTATCCTATAGCATAAGCTGATACATCTATGCATACATGGAAGATTACATCTCACCTTGGTGCTCTAAGAACCAGAGCTATTATCAAGGCCTCCCTAAGCTTATGGAATGACTCTTTGCATTCCTCAATCCTCACAAAACACACCAATAGAGCATATAGCAGTCTAGCTATTCTCGCATACATGAATATGAAGCGTCTACAATATCCTATGGTGTGACCCATGAATCTTTAGATTGCTTTTAGTGTGCCCACTTGGCGTGCCTACGTCCCAGGACTAATAGGGATTATTTCCCATCTAAACCCACGCCCAAGACTCTTGGAGTGGAGGACAGTTCCGATAGTTCCACTTTCCACAGAGATTGATATGCGGATAGCCTCATGGAACATTCAAGGTTTAGGGGGGGCCTCAGTGCTTTCAGAGACGAGGCGTCCTCGGAGGCGAGCTTCACAGAGCTAGAATTGGGGGATCCATTGACATTCTCTTCCTCCAAGAGCACCATCTCTCTGAGGGGCGTAACGGCTGTTGCGGGAAGATTTTACCAAGTAAGAGCCACACCTTTTGGTCCCTCTTTTGGGCCCTCGGAGACGCAGGAGGAGTTTGCATCTTTGTCAGTGAGGAGCTCTTACTGGCAGTGACAGGCTCATGTATCAGTCTCTGGGCGAGCACAGTGGGTCAACGTTGCAATTGGAAAGGATTGTGTGGGCTTCCTTAATGTCTATGCCTTGAACGCCGCAACAGGTAGTGTCATATTTTGGACAGGCTGACTTCTAGTGCATGGGGGGAGACTTCAACATGATAGAGGCAGTAGAGGACAGACTCAAAGGAGGCATAACCACAGTCTCAGGCACAGAGTACTTTGCATGGGAGGAGTTGATCTTGGCACTCATGGGACAGGATTATTGGCATTCTAGAGTTTGGGCGCAAGCTCGGGAACTTGTGCTTCCCGCGGTCTGATCAGAGGAGCACCGGCCCCAACCTCTCTCGACTTGACAGATTTTATGTGAATGAGTGGGCTTGCGGCCGTGGGGGCATGATCGGCATCTTGCCGGGCACTACTTTTCGGATCACACTCCAGTCTCCGGTTATTCTGACTTTAGAGGACTCCTGGAGGCAAGACATGCATGCGAGCTCTAGGATTCCGGATAGCCTTATTCAAGACCTCAAGATATGCAGCAGGATAGAGCAAATTTGGGCGGGATTGGATTTTATTTCATGCTCTTCTGTGTGCACCTTGGATGTGGGCCTAAGTGAGATCAACAGTTTTTTGGAGGAGGTAGCTCAGAGTAGATTGGAGGGATTCTGTAAGCACGAGAGGAGTTTGAGGAGAGGTCTTGCTTCTCTTCAGTGGCTTCAGGAGAGTTCCCTTGATAGCCCTTGGATTGAGAGTCAACTTGCTGCTGCCCGTACGGAGATCAGATCAATCGAGGAGAGGAGGGTGGAGTATAGATACCATGCCAAAGCTTCCTTTTGGATGCAAGTTGGCGATAGAGTTACGGGAGACTTCTTTGAGACAGTAGGCCCCACAAGAGGAGAGATGGTATTCACAGGTTGTGTGGATAGGATGGAGACATTGTTTCTGACCCTCGCGATGAGAGCCATCCCCATTGATTTTTTCTGATCTCTCCTCACGGGTGCCCCATTGTCCCTATAGGTGGTGGATGCGCACGAGAGGGTCTAGCGGCACACGAGAGAGGTGGTTTTGCTTGCTCTTCGGTCCTTCGTATTGACTCCCTTCATTGCAGAGGAGCTCGTAGAGACATTGACGGCTCTTCCTAGGGGAAAATCCCTGGGGGTGGACAGGCTTCTAGTTTCTTTCTTCCTTTGACATTGGGATCTCATGGACGGAGGTCTTCGAGTAGCCTTCAATGAGATTATGATCACAGGAGCCATGCCTGAGAGGCTTTCAGAGGGTCTGATACACTTGATTCCTAAGGAGGTTGGAGATCTGGTAGTGGAGACCCATCATCCTTCTAGGGGCTACCTACAAAATCTTGGCCAAGGCCATTAGTTGGAGACTTTAGCCTTTCCTCCCTGACTTGATCCATGACACGTAGACAGGTTTTGTTCAGGATCGGAGCATTCCGGACATCTTCACCTTCTGGGAGGCAAATGCTTTGGCTAGGATGCGGATGCAAGACCTCATAGTGCTACTTCTCGACTTTGAGAAAGCTTATGATAGGGTGGATTGGAGCTTTTTGGAGGGCACAATGAGCCGGATGGGATTCCCTGTGGAGTGGATTCGTGGGGTTTCAGGACTTTACTCAGCCTCGCACAACCATGTTTTTATTCACGGAGCCTGTGGCGACAGATTTTCCTTTTCCCGCTTGGTACAGCAGGGCTGTCCGTTGGCACCTTACCTCTTCCTATTTGTCGCCGAGGCCATAGTAGTTTTCTCGTAGCCCAGGAGACCGGGCTTTAGGGATTGCGTCTCCCCCTTCGCACTCAGGAGGAGCTGCTTGACTCAAAAGTTTGTAGATGACACAGCAGCTTACCTTTCAGAGATGTAGAGATTCGCAGAGGCGATTGAGATCTTTTGTCATGCATCAGGAGCACATATCAACTGGCACAAGTTGTGTGGTTTGTAGATAGGCTCTGCACCCGCCCCGACTTGGCGCCCAGTTGAGGCTTTCCAGTGGATCCGGAGGGGTACTCTAGTTCGCTATCTTGGATGCCAGGTGGGCATTGATCTCTCTCTTGAGCAGTAGCTCACTCCTATTCTTCTGAGTATTCGGAAGAAGCTTCTATACTGGAGTTCTGCGAGTGTGTCACTAGCTGGTAGAGTGGTGGTGGCGAACCAGGTTCTTCTTGCCACCATGTGGTACATCACTTCGTGTTGGGCCTTCTCTTGAGCATGTATTGGCCAGGTACAACGGTTGATCTTGAACTTCTTATGGACCAGCAGTGAGACGGGAGGCTTGCCAAGGCCAAGGTGGCATGGAGAGTGATCATCCAGCCACGACGTAGAGAGGGGCTAGGCATCATCAACCCTGCTATTTAGAGCCGTGGCAAGCTGATTGTTAGAGGACTCCTTCCTAGTGGTGAGCCTTCGAAGGACTTCCTCTTGGCCCGGATTTCAGCTTGCACTCCGAGTCTAGGGGGCCCTTGGCCGGAGAGTACCAGATGGATCTTCACAAAGATGCGGGCCTGTGGTTTTAGCCCAGCTTTTGAGGACAGATTTGCAGCCAGTTTACTTTGAGCTTGGGATCTCGTCAGGCCGGCCCTTAGGCAAATAGCTCCGGTAGCCTTAGAGGAGCAGCTTCGACAGCCATTGGTATGGAATCCCTTGACGCGTTTATCCGGTGGCCACATGTTGGGGACCGGACCTCATGTATCATGGGGTGCATTGAGCATAGGGCCTGCCAGGTCCCTTGGAGATTGGATCGCACACAGGCAATTACCCTTGGAGGTGTAGGAGAGAGGCCTGACAGGGATCAAGAGTAGAGACGGGCTCAGCATCGATATCGACTCAACTATTTCTCAAGAGTGGCTGACTCCTATTCGAGACCCGACTCCCCCAATGTGGTTAGGCGTGTTTACCAAGCATGATATTCTTGTGGCAGTCCACGGAGTGGATGAGGGCAGTGGTTTTCTCACTTTTTCTATTGGATTCCATGGCAGATTAGAGAGATCCGAGCTCCCCTTAGAGGATTTCAGGGGCTGCACCTTACAGAGGGTGAGGGTGATTGGATTTCAGGCATGAGAGTGGCACATAGATCCACCAGTGGCCAAGGTGGCCAGGGAGAGATTCTGGTGGCTATGGATATGGGAGTGCTGGCCTCTCACGCGCCTGCAGTGGGACCCAGACAAGTGGACTTGGCATGACCCCGTTGATCGGGAGGAGACTCTGGATGCCCCCTTCTTTGCATATACAGTGCGGCTAGGCCGCAGGATCCAAATGCCAGAGATTGATGGTACCCTGACAGCAGCAACACATTGGCAGTCACAGGGCCTCTCACAATGCTTCCTCTCAGACTTTTGGAAGAGGCTCTGGGACAGTTTTTGGCCTCGAAAGATCACCCTCTTTCTTTGGCTGATGGTACATAGGAGCTTGGTGGTGGGTACGTGGTTGGCCAGCAGCTTGCACGAGGTGCGGTCACCCTCGGGAGTCTCAACGACATTGTCTTTGGGATTGCCCGAAGGCTCAGTTGGTTTGGCAGCGGATTCTCCGCATCTTCACGATGGATAGGGCCTTGATCCGGATTATTACTTGGGGCACCGTCGCTTGGGCCACAGAGGCTGAGGTGGTTAGGGCTTATGAGGAGGATGGTGGGGGGCTAGCCCTTCAGGTCTCTCACCTCCGCATTTCGGCAGTACCAGTCCCAGCCCCATCTACAGTCCACTGGAGACTGGGCTCATGTCAGAGATGGGAGATTGCAGTAGTATTGCAGCCTGGCACATAAGGCGGGCTAGGTGTAGTGAAGCCATCGAGGGTACCCACACTCTGGGGGAAGTTGCAAGGTGGCTCTGATGGCTTGTGGAAGTGTTGGGAAGCTTTCTTGAGGCTTCCTGTATTAGATAGCCTTCTCCTCATAGAGCGGCCAGCCGGAGGGGAAGTGCATCTTTCTCCACCCTTTTGATTATTTAACCCCTGCCCTCTACACAAGGCGAGGTGGTATCTAGCCTTTTATGGTTGTATTTAGTCCATTGTGGCTGTTTTTTCATTAACTAATAGGAGAATCTATTTCTCAGAAAAAAAGGTTTTGTGCTCAGTCAAGGCACCCATAGTCATCTGCCTTGGTGCTTCTGCCTTTCAGAAGATTGGGAATTATGGTTCAACTTGACAATTATGGCAGGAGGTTCTTAAAGAAGGTTTCATGTGTTCTTCCATGGGCTGCCTTGCCTTGTCTTAGCCACTAGAGGTTCAAGTAGGTGGTGTAAGTATTCCTCTGCATCATCCATCCTCTATGTTCAAGGGACTGAGGGATATAAGTCCAGGTCTGTGTGACATTGATAAAGGCATGCCTGCAGCCTTGATATGGTGTATATTTGTACATACCATGGTAACTAGAGTGTAATGATGAAACATATTTAAGATCGATACATGTCTAGATGATTCTCCAGACAACATGGCAAGATGAAGGGGTGAGAAGAGGGTGGTGATAAAGCAGAGAGGGAACTGGGAAGAGTGAGAATGCATGCAGGAGCAGGCTCAGGTAGCTTATGCAGTCGGTTACAGATGCTGTTCTCTTCTTCTAGCCCATGGTTTTTCTAGCATTTCGACAGAGCATGTACACTTAACCCTTTCTTCTTTAAGTTTGAACCATTGCTAGTTTCTCTGAGTGTGCTATGCCATTTATGCGTGATAATAAGAGGCAGAAAATTTATTTTAGCCTCTGTAACTCGGCTCTATAATACGTACTCTGATTCTATAATCAATTTGGTAGTCATTGAAGTGTTTTCCAATCTTGGGTGATGCTATTTTCAGAGGTTTATTGCAGGCTATTGATCGAAAACGAGCAAAGAAAAGGCTTTGGTTGAAATAGACGCAGAGGTTTAAGTCTTGAATGAGCTCTTGTCGAGGTGCTCCGGCAACATGCCAGACTTTATTCTTACCGGTTTTTGTATTTGGTGTAATTTAGTAAGAGTTAATGCTGATTGTGCAGTCAGTTATGTTGTACAGATACAAAAGAGTCCCATCATTAATGTCTACCATATAAGCGGACATCATTATTATTTATTTCTAATAATTTGCTGCTGAAACGGCTTCAAATTTTCCTTTTTTGGTTTGTATATCTATTCTGTAAGTGCCTGGAATGCACAGGTGCAGACATTATAGAAAGCTGAGCCTGTTTTTATCAAAATTTAAGGTGCGACACTTCTAGTTTGTGTTCATCTTGTAAATGACGGACTTGGGAGTTGCCAGTCTATGCATCACTCTTCTTGGCATACAAGCATTTGATAGATAGGCAAGAAGGTTTATCACAGTGCTTAGGGTTCAGTTTGGAGATAAGTGACGTCCCTTCATTTAGATTTTGATGCGCCCAGCCTGACAATGCAGTTCTAAGGAGGTTTATACCCATGCTTGGTTAAGCACACAAATTAAGGCTACTACAAGGTTGAAAGAGTCCCAAATTAAGCATAAATGAAATCTCTATTTCATTGTAAATCTCACACTTAAACAAGCGTTGGGATATTTCAAGATATCTTTCACACGATCCACAATCATCTTCTTGAGTATCTCGATCAAATCCCCGTGATTCTTTCAATCACCTCCATGAATCTTTCAGTCACGTGACCTTTCACACTAAACATCACACCATGGCCCTACATCTTTGAACAAAACCTTTGAACATCACACCATGGCCCTACATCTTTGAACAAAACCTTTGAACATCACACCATGACCCTGCAGACATTTTAAGGCACAAGCCACCCTCACCAATTTGGGGCACTTCAGACAATTGGTCACGAGTTAGGAGCCATGTCTTCACATAGCTTATTTGTCTGTGATAAAACCTTAAGGGCTTTGCACGTCAATGCACATTATGGTACAACCACGATGCGAGATTTTGATCAAAAGAGGTTGTGTCCATTTCTCAAATGAGATCTTGCAAGTCATGAACATTTTATATAAATTTTGTTGATATCGAGGGGCCTTAGTGAAGTATCTAAGGGCCTGTTGATATTTTTGTTGTTGAAACTGGGTGTACGCTTACATCATTTCTCAAATGAGATCTTGCAAGTCATGAACATTTTATATAAAATTTATCGATATCAAGGGACCTTAGTGAAGTATCGAATGACCTATTGATATTTTTGTTGTTGAAATTGGGTCGACGCTTACCATTCTCGGTCTACGCTTGTATGAGCTTCTGTAACTTGTAGGATAAGGAAACTAGCTAGTGTGTTTACCATTGCATTGACTACTTGCAATGGGTGGCCGTTAGCTTCTACTCACTACTAGACGTCATTGCTCCACATCACAAAGTAACTTTCAATGATTGTAAAGCCAAGAGCTAGATGTTGCTTGGAGAGTGCTTAAGTTTACCATTCTTTTATATGAAAGAGGTCTTGAGGTCTTCGTAGAGCTGGTTTGAATGTCTTGTGGGTGGTGCACAATGAAAGAGGCCTTTAAGGTCTATGTACGTGGTGTACATAGTTGCTTGAGACTAGTAATAGAGATCGTACCGTTTTTAAGTTTGGCCTTTTACGGTAGTCATTTATATACAAGTCATTTTTGACAACAAGAAATACACAATTATTCCCTTTGGAATAGTTTTTGGTGGGCTCTCCTTCTTCCCTCTTCTTGCTTACATGCTATTGAATCTTGCTTATTTGATGGATGCATGCTGGATAGATTGATTATATTAGCTTCTTTTTTCTTCGTGCAATTTGCAAGAGAGAACCATCGTGAAGGACCATCTCTTCTTACCTCCATCTAGGCATTGAGAGCTCTCTCCTTTGGCAAGGAACATTCTAGTGTCATACAACAGAGCTAGCGCACCCCCAATGGGAGGTTACGTTTGCGGCTCGAAGGTCCAATGATACATGCTTTGACAATGCTCCAGTAAGCTCTTGACTTAAACATATTTGGCGCCGTTGTCGGGGACTAGCCTAGGGCTTAGCTCCCTATTTTCATCCATTCCAAGCTATTGGGATCATCAAATATTGCCTAGTGTTGATTAGGAGGTCATTCTCTCAAAAACATAGCCTTTAGATATGTGTTTGTGTGTGATTTTGATTTGAAGTTTATTTTGCATTAGGACATTCTATTTTCATCTATTGGTAGGGCAAAACCTTGATTCTTTAGTGATTTGCATGAAATTGGAGCCCAAGAAGCTTAGATTGCATTCCTTTAAACATGTGAACCTATAGACGTGAGTATGTATACGTGAGGCTGCATATGTAAGCCTAGAGACGTGAACTTGGACACCTGACCCTACCAATGGTGAAAAAACTTGTCTGAAACCATTTTTTAGACCTATATAAAAAACACAAGGAGTTTTGGATGCGAATCCGATGTGGACTAACTGTTGGAAATGACAATACAATCAATGTTCCACAATACATCCAACAACAAGTACACATAGCGTAAGCAGGGGTCTAGCTCTCCACATGAGTTTGTTTTAGAAGTGCCTTTACCATGGAACTAAGTTCTAGTTTTCTATTTGAATAAGGAACTAGGAACATGAGGATCCACAAGGGCATTCATAGAACTGTTTGCAGCCATGAGGAGTCTGCAGAGGTTGGTGGAGGATAATTTTCAATTCAAACCATGCAGTCCAACCCCTTAGGGCAAGAGATCCCAATCCTTGAAATACATGGTTTCATGTAACAACTCCCTTACGGTCCACCGCCACGTGAATATGTAAAAGATATACTTATGATGGTGTTTGAAATAGGAAGGGAGTTTGCCACAAACATAATACTAATCCTTGAAATAGAGGGTTTCGTGTAACTGCTCCCTTATGTTCCACGGCACGCGAATATATAGAAGATATGCTTAGGATGACGTTTGAAATGGGAAGGGGGGTTGCCACAAACATAATTCCTAGAGGCTTAAAGTTGGGAAAAACAAAGCCAATCCATATCTCAAGGATGATGATAAAACTCGATGGAATTGAAGATCTCATTCAAGACCTAGAGAAGTTCAATCAATCCATGGGACAAATTGATGATCCCACGAAGATCTGTGCTTTCGGACTTTGTCTTAAAGGAAAAGTAGGCTAGTCTTAGGTCACTATACCCACTTCAAAAGGAAAAGTAGCCTACTGTCTTAGGTCACTATACCCACTAGGTCTTGAGACACACCTTCATTGTGGGATTCTTGCCCAGTGGAGCTAGATGGAGCAGCCCAATCACATAGATGTACAACCTCAACTAGGAGGAGAGAGAAATGATGCAGGATTATATTACTAGATACAACCTCAAGCAAGAGGTAGGAGAAACGATGCGGGATTACATTGCTAGAACTAAGTTTCTTCATATGAGATGTAGCACCGTGCTTATAAAAGTTTGGATGACCTATCACTCATCGATTGATTTATGATCGTTTATAAGAGCAAGAGGCTGCACGACTATCTCTACAAGTCCAGGCACTACATTTGAGTGGTGCTGCTACAAGGAAAACCTAATAGACAATCTCCACAGGACAAGGGTGTAGAAGTCATCGACCCAAATAAGGAGATAGGGGACACTTAATCCAAAGTTTCATCGGCCAAGGGTGCCTAACCAGCACTAGCTAGAGTCCTAGTTAAGGACATAAGCATGTTCGAGTTGGCAGAGAATCTACACAACCATATAGGCTAGCATGTGGTAGGGCCAGCTCCAACAGTAAGCTCAAGGCTAGCCCCAACCAGCACCTCAAGCAGGGCACGAACACCTATGCTTTCCAGGAAGAGATATGGTTTCGTACGCAATTTACTACTGAAATCTTACAATTACAAAGTGTCTGATGCAAAATCTAGATGGTAATAGTTTTGTGCTCATTACCACCACCATGGAAACTAATGATAGATCTCATTAGTACTAGGGAAACTTGGCACCACAACCTATGCTCCCACCGATGCTAAAGCAACCACTAGTCCTATCGCACATAATAAACTCTTCTCAAATGGTGCGTAATCTAGTGCCCATTCATGAGAACTCTATATCAAGAGGTATGTACGGATCACCACCCAATGCGCTACCCACCTTCGGTATTACCACATTAACAACTAGCTCCTCCTAGAATCGAACTAGTACAATAGTACTCAATGACATTGCCAATGGTTCTAGATAGAGATTCTAGAACATGAGAGCTATGAGTCATATGAGCAATATGATTTATATGGATTTCTAGAGCAACCTACATCCATAGACTATACCTCTCCACTCGAAGCCATGGTGTAACAAAGAGCGAGAGACCTCAACAATATGGCATGTAGGGCATTGATACAATGTTTCCATTGTAAGGCTTCACAACGTGTTGCCGAGTGTCCTCATAGAACCACCACACCTAGGGTCCCAACTCCATTCTTGAATCTAGTGCTAAACCCCAATGTCATTCCATATGGGGCACATGTTACAAGTGTGGATTTGATGATGCTAACAAGGATTGTCCCAAGTGAAGGAAATCAAGGTGGGAAGAGATTTGAGTCATTCATAATATGAGAAATCATTGCGTTGCTTCATTACCAAATGTGAGTGCTACATGGGCTTATATAACCTTTGGATCCAATCCTGGATGACATCATTGATGATGTAGATGAGCTAGATGCTTCTCCTAAAGATGCTCCACGACTCCTTTGATGTAGGGATGCCCCTTGACATGTGGATGGAAATGTGGAGTGATGTTACACACTTTTATTTTAGCTTAGGCCAACATTTTATCCTATGCAAATTTGATTTATGGCTAAGGGTCAAGTTGGGCTTATATTTCTAACACCCCCCTTACACTCTAGTAAAAGTTTTGAGCCTAACAACACTCCCCCTTGATACATTAGAGTCTCAACCATACAATAACAAGGTTTGAGTACTCTTTACAAACAATAAGGGAAAGAAAACAACTAAGGCTTGTTGACCATACAAGAGTGGACAATGGCAACCTTTTTACAAAGCATAGGAATCATCATCATCTTCAGGTCCAACAAAACCGGAGACTTCTACAAAGTGATTTTCTTTGACAGTGTTGACCTTCTCTTTCTTCTTGTCCTTGAGATTTCACCTTTGTGATGGGTGATTTGTCTTTCCATAGTGCACACAAGGGTTGTTGGTGAAGCAATCCTTTGTTTGGTGATTAGTCCTCCCACATGTTGCACATTTCTTCTTGTTGTTGGTGGAGATGACATTGAACTTATTTAGACACTTAGAATTAGACGCCATAATAGATGTGGATGCCATGGATAGGGAGGTCTTACCCCACTGAGAAGATAGACTCAGGGACAGTGTCTATAATCCCTTTAAAAGTGGTGGCATTCAAGCTTCATAACCACATACACATATATCATCTATGTGGATAATGAGATGTGATAATGCTTAATCAAAGTAGAGGATTAGTTTTTAGTGCATGAGATAAAATTATTATAATCATTAAAAAAGGATTAAGCAAGATCATTACCACCAAGCATTTAAAAAATTGCTTATGTAGAAAATCTGCAGCACAATCTCCATCTACAAATCGACTTGGCATTGGAGATTGGCTACACCATTTAGGGGAAGGTAGAGCACCTTGGGGTGCACTTATAGCTTAGAGGAATTGAACCAATAGCTTTTGTGGGGAGAGGACAAAGCTCTGCAGAGCAGCCGCCTACTGAGAAACAATGACAATTTAGAAAAAACAGTCGTGCGGGTCGAACAGGGGCAAAATCAAACAATTGATGTGATGGAGACCTGTGCCCTCAGTAGAGGAAGGTTACTTGTGAAGAAATCGTGCCAAGATGGTGCATGTAGAAGGCGGTGGAAGCCCGTGCTATTTTGGAAAAGCCTATTTTGCCTCCACTAATAGTGGGTGATTAATAACTTAATAAATATGCTAAGTAACTATTTTGCCTCCACTAATAGTGGGTGATTAATAACTTAATAAATATGCTAAGTAACTATTAAATTAACTTAATGAGGGACTTGGGAACGTAATTGGCTCTGATACCGTGAAGGAAATCAAGGTGGGAAGAGATTTGAGTCATTCATAGTATGAGGAATCATTGCATTGCTTCATTACCAAATGTGAGTGTTACATGGGCTTATATAGGCTACCAATATGCAAAAAGCCCAGGCTTCAACTTCAAAGCAAGTAGCTAGAGCTAGAGGCACAAGCCCCAAATGTTGCAGCCCCTAAAAAGGCTACTTAATGAGAACTAGAGGTCTAGGAAGAGAAGAAGAAGAAGATCTCAAAGAGCATGCAAAAATGCAACATGCGATTAGTTGTCAAGGGCTATGTTATCGTGACCATTGAAAGTAGTTTAGACGATAGCTCTAAAGCTGCCTCCCTCATGCGAAGACGATGGGAGATCTCTCATTCAAACCAACTCTTTCCAAAGAGAAGAAACCCATCGACTGGGAAAATCTTTCGAAGAAACTCAAGGGGTATATGGTAAAAAATTCTCTATCCTTGCCTCCTGAGTGCGCACACAGGAAGCCTCTAACATATATAACGAATCATAAAAAAATAGCTAAAAACACGGATGCGCACCCATTGCACATGCACGTATGCACACATATTTAGACATTTGCATTACTTGTGTCCCCATGTGCACCCACACATATTTAGACATTTGCATTACTTGCGTCCCCATGTGCACCCACACCTCGCACCTCTTGTGCACATGCACATACATATGTGCACCACACTCCATGTGTGCATGTTCATTCATTCGCACGTTTTCACGTGCACTCCACCCACTTACACCGCACATGCACTATGCCCATGGCCCTCGTGCATCCACATGTTCATGCACCTTTGCACCTTGCACAAATGTGTGTATACACATACATGTGTGCACACACACAAACTTGCACCCCCATGAGTGCACATTTAGACACCTTGCATGTGCACCCACCCCATTACATCTTGCATGTACACCCCACCCCTTCACATTTGCACACGCGCACACGTGTGCGCACCCTTTTGCACCTACATTGCACGTACATTCACTTAAAACCATGCGTGCACATCAACTAGTGCATGCACACTCATGTGCCCATGCACACACCCAAAATCGCATGCCTGCATGTGTGCACACCTTTACCCATTTGCACCTTGGGCACCCACTTTCACTCGCACGAGCTCACACTCTTACACATATACCCACTCTCGATTTGCATTTACACACACACACACACACACGTCGTATACGCACACTTACACCCATGGACATGCATCCCACACCATTACACTTACACATTCGCACGTGCACACACCTTTACACACGCTCATGTGCACACACCCTTGCATCCACATGTGCATACCACACTTGCACCACCTCGCACGCACTCGTATTCCCACTTGCATGATGTGTACACACACATCCACACATGTACTTCATGCCCACACGCATATGCAACCACCTCCTCGCACATGTGCACACTTCACATTTATACATGCACGTGCATGTGGACCACGTGTACACATGCACTACACTCACTATACACGCGGATGTGTGTCCACATTTACACCCCACGACATGCACATTCATTCACATGCATGCACTTGGTGCGTGCATATTCTCCCCCACATTCACTCGTGTACACGCACCTCCGAACTTGTGGCCATCTTCCATCCTCCATTTCACTTGTGGCCATTTTCCATCCTACATTTTACACACCCATACTTTAGCTTGAGGTGTGTTCACATAGAGCTTGAGTTTTATGGACATTTTTCACACGGCATTGATATTGAGATTTTTTTTTTCACATCCATTGATTTTCATCATCAGGGATTCATGATGGGAAATTTGGCAACAAGGACCAAGGATTTTTATGCAGGATGTGGGTGAGGTTGCCACATGTATTCACCACGGGCATGACTTATAATCAGTGTCGGGATGGTTAGATGATGCATGGTTATGATATTAGTGTTGTTGATGTCTGTGGCTATAAGGCAGATGATGATATTAGTGTTGTTGATGTCTGTGGCAGATGATGATCATGATTTTCATTCATGGGAGAGTAGTCTATGAGTTGTGGTGTGATAGGATTGGGTCCTTGGAGAGGACATGTGTCTTACATTCTTACACATGTTGCTATCATAGTGGTGTTCACATAGGCCTTGATAGTTTTTCTATGACTCATCCATGACATCTACTAGCCATCATCTCATTGATTCCCATTCACGTAAATATACCCATTCATTGTATTATGATGCTGATGATGTATGCACATGATCAACACATGCACATGATGATATTGATATATATGTACACATGGTGATGATATTGACACATATGCACATGATGATGATGTATGTGGTATTGATGTGTATGAATTGGATCATGTGGGCATGATCTTGAGGGCAAGGATGGCAATGTCATTGTGGGTGTGATGATATGCCTATGCCTACTTTCATGGTGGATTCATGGAAGACTTTCCATGTTTAGGTGGCTACTCTCTATGATGAGTAGACATAGGTGTACACCATGTATAATGAGTACAGTTTCTTTATCCCTCACTAGATCCCTTTCTTGCATTGGTACACCATCCCATTGTGGGTGAGGATAAGCTTATGCCTACCTACCTTCCTAGGGATCATTTAGATATATTAGCTGACCATCAGAATCTATTTGAGGATTATGAGCATTCCATTTATGATGAATCGGATGATACATCCATTGTTACACATGGGTTTAATGATACTTCACATGTGGATTCATGGGCATGTGGGTTCATGGGATACCTATGAGCATATATTGGACCATGAGGAGAATAGGCCCGAGTTTCTTGTGTTAGATGTGTTATGCTGCTCTTCTAGGGTGTTCACATGTGGAGGCATTCATGATTCGTCCACTAATGCTAGTTCTCATAGCTTTGTTGGTAGCGTTCATATGGATATAGTTCGTGTGTTTAAGCAGCCAGACATTATACATGAGGATAGTGATGACTTTACTGGGGTGAGCTTTGTATTTCATTTAGATATTTTCTTAGATCCAATGATTATAGAGGTTTACCTATGAGGGGATATGGGTCATATATGGGCACCATTGATGGAGAGACAGTCCATGCCTATGATGATGGCTTCACAAACTATGAGAGCAACATGACTTGATGGATGATAGTACTAATGGGCACCATTGATGGAGAGACAGACCATGTCTATGATGATGACTTCACAAACTATGAGAGCAACATGGTCAGTGACTTGATAGATGATAGTACTTATTCCTCATGTGGTTATGTTGTCAGAATTTAGTGATGATGATCATGCTTTTGGTTTGGATGATCATACACATGTAAATGGCTTTGTACATGAGGATATGTTATATGGTACAAATTATGCTCATATATATGATGATGAAGTGGACCATGTCTTGGATGGTTCAAGTGATGCTACATGGGCCGATGGCATTGGTTCACATTTCTTCTTGCATGTTACCAATTATGGGTTTTGTTCATTTGGCTCCCATGAATATCGACATGATTATATGTTCTTTAGAGTCAAGAAAGATCCACACTGTAAGATTCCTCCCCAGTCTCTCAGGATGTCCCCTGTAGTCAAATCCCTCTTCAGAAATATAAAAGATCTTGTTTCTACTAGTTTTGGCCTAGAGAGAGAAAATCTTCTAGAGAGTGGTAATTCAGTTTTTAAATATTTTTGGATAGAAAAATATCTCTTCTTATTAAAATAAGTTCCCCCGAAACAGAAGTTCAAAAAGATTTTCAGAAGGTACATTAGAAATCAAGTACAATCTGTTCAAGAGGCCTTATCCTAAAGGTCAAGATTTTTTTAAAATTTTAAATTAAGGTTCCTATGGGTCAATAAGATCAATCCATGTGTGGGGAGGAGATAAATCTAATTTGTAAAAGAAAAATACCCAAAAATGAGTAAATGCTCACATAAGATGAAGAGTTGGCTATGTACAAGGGTTATTAGTAAAAAAACTATGAGTATTACTAAAAAAATGAGATATTTTGGGTATAATGATTCCATTTTGACACATGTGTAAGGAAGGAAAGTCCCTTCAAGGAGACGCCTACTTCACATGCTGGAATGAGTTTTAAACTCAAGAATAATGTGATATTTTTATCTCTCCTCTCTCTTGGATTAAACCGAATAAAAAAGGAACCAAACTAGGTCCAAATATGGTCCAAATTCAACCAAACTGAATTTGGAAAATTCTAGAAATCAGTTGGTCTTGGTTAGAGCCTCCCTCTCCTATAAATAGAACCTAAGCCCTTTGTAAAAAAAATAAGAGAATTATGCTATGCCAAAATTATGCTGAAATAATGATAATTTTTACTATTCTCTAAAATTCTCTCCAAATTGAATAAATTTGAGCTTCCCTTCTTCTTCAATCTCCATTGGTGGCTCCATCAACATACCAAACCAATTGATTGGTTGGGGACCTCTACCGTGATCAAAGAATCAAGCAATTTGTAAGGTAAAGGGTAAATTTTGATCTTTTTCTATAATTTCTCAATGTTTCTCTCTTCTCAACCCCTCTCAAGCTTGAGAAGCTTAATTGGAATGGCTTTTTAATGCTATTGAAGTTAATTGATGAATGGTAGTCAGAAAATACATAAGTTCTCGTTTGGTTTTTATGATTTTTGTCTTATCTAAAATAAATATGATGTTATGCCTCATTGAAAAAAGGCATTTCACTCTCTTCTTTAGTAAATCCAACCATTCTTTATTCTAGATGAATGATTAATGGATAAAATTAAGTTTTTCATAATGTTTCTCTTTGATAAGTAGAAAATGTTTACATTAGAATGATTTAAATACTCTTGGTGAACTTCTAATTAATTTTAGAGAATTAAAAATTGAAAAATGGTTAGCCATACAAAGGAGGTTATGGTAATTTTTTTTAAAATTGTGAAAAATAGTTTTACTTTTTTTTTTAAAATTCAAAAAGAGTAATTCCCATCGTATATGTATTCTTAAAGTGTTAATTTTTATCCTAGGTATAAGACAATGCATACTAAAAATATTTTATTAAAAAAGTGTTACTTTCTTTAGAATTAAATTCTATGCATAGAAGGAAGCATATTGAAATTGTTATTTTGATTATAAAAGTGTTTTTTTCATCATAAATGAATTGTATGCATAACCATATGCATAAAGATATTTTTTATATTAAAAGTGTGATTTTTATCATAAATAATTTTTATGCATAAAAGGATGCATAAAAGAAATTCTTTTATATTAAAAGAGTGATTTTCATTATAAATGAATTGTATGTATAAACATATGCATAAAAGATAATTTTTATATTAAAAGTGTGATTTTTATCATAATTAATTTTTATGCATAAATGGATGCATAAAAGAAATTCTTTTATATTAAAAGAGTGATTTTTATCATAAATGAATTGTATGCATAAACATATGCATAAAAGATATTTTTTATATATTAAAAGTGTGATTTTTATCATAAATGATTTTTATGCATAAATGGATGCATAAAAGAAATTCTTTTATATTAAAAGAGTGATTTTCATCATAAATAATTTGTATGCATAAACATATGCATAAAAGTTTTTTTTATATTAAAAGTGTGATTTTTATCATAAATGGATTTTATGCATAAATTAGATGCATAAGAGAAATTCTTTTATTCTCAAAGTGTAGTTCCTACTAAATTGGATTTATGCATGGAAAGATGCATAAAGAATTTATTTTAATCCAAAAGTGTTATTCTCATCAATTTTGATTTTATGCATAGAATGATGCATAAAGAAATCTATTTTTATTTCAAAAGAGTTATTTTCATCAATTTCGATTTTATGCATAAATAGATGCATAAAGAATTTTATTTTTATTCCAAAAGAGTTATTCTTATCAATTTTGATTTTATGCATAAATAGATGCATATAAAGAATTTTATTTTTATTCTAAAAGAGTTATTCTTATCAATTTTGATTTTATGCATAAATAGATGCATAAAGAATTTTATTTTTAATTCAAAAGAGTTATTTTTCATCAATTTTGATTTTATGTAAACATAGATGTATAAAGAATTTTATTTTTATTCCAAAAGAGTTATTCTTATTAATTTTGATTTTATGCATAAATAGATGCATAAAGAATTTTATTTTTATTCCAAAAGAGTTATTCTCATCAATTTTGATTTTATGCATAGAAAGATGCATAAAGAATTTTATTTTTATTCCAAAAGAGTTATTTTCATCAATTTTGATTTTATGCATAAATAGATGCATAAAGAATTTTACTTTTGATCCAAAAGAGTTATTCTTATCAATTTTGATTTTATGCATAGAAAGATGCATAAAAGATTTATTTTATTTCGAAAGTATTATTTTCATTGAAATTGATAGATGCATAAAAGATTTATTTTTATTTTGAAAGTGTTATTCTCATTAAAATGAAATTTATGCATGGTAAAATGCATAAAAGGTTTATTTTTAATTCGAAAGTATTATTTTTCTTAAAATTAAAATTATGCCTAAATAGATGCATAAAAGGATTTTTTTATAAAAGTGTTATTCCTACTAAAGTTATCTTTATGCCTAATTAGATGCGTAAAGAATCTTTATAACAAAAAAATTAGAATTCTCTTACATTCTATAAATAGATGTGATGAGATGTGATAGGAATCAGATAGATGTAAATGGATGGATGGAAGTGATATGAATCAGATAGATAAAAATGGATGAATGGATGTGATGTCCTGTGAATTAGGATGTGAATGAATGGTATAGGATGTGAAGGAATGTGAATCGTGATATGAATGAATGATAAGGGATGTGAATCGTGAAGGAATGTGAATCGTGATATGAATGAATGATAAGGGATGTGAATGAATGACGGCATGTGAATCGGATGTGACTGGATGATGTGGTTTGATGTGTGAATGATGTGGATTGATGTAGATGGATGTGGATGTGGATGTGGATGTGGAAATGGATGTATGGATGTGAAAATGGATGTATGGATGTGGATGTGGAAATGGATGTATGGATGTGAAAATGGATGTGTGGATGTATGAATGTAGATATGGGTTCTTACTTCAGCCCATATAATGCTGTAATTTCCAACCTTTTGACGTAGCCAATGAAATCACAGATCTTACTGTAGCCATTTTAGCCCACTGAGCTAAATGTCTCATCACAATCAAGTCTATGTGTTTGTGTATAACCTTTAACAACTAGCCTTGCCTTTTATCTTTCCACAAATCCATCTCACTTGCATTTGACTTTGTAAATCCATTTACATCCAATCACATTCTTTCCTTTTGGGGTAACTAAACCAAATCCCATGTATCAGTATGTACGAAAGCATCCATCTCTTCATCCAGAGCCTTGTCCCATGCTTTTTGCCAATAGCCTCATCAAAATAAGAAGATTCCACATGCTTAACCATAGATGCCATATATGCATAATGCATAGCATGCCCACTGTATGTGAATTTATGTTCTGGAAATTCACTCTTTGTGATCTCCTCAATGGCTATGGGTCACTATGAGGTCCCTTAGCTCTAGCATGTGGCAGTACATACCTATCATTCCTTACACTTGGAGTTCATATCACTGGGAAATTGTGCTTGTTTAAGACCATAATTGGAATAAGTAACCTCCTGGGAGCTTTCTTCCCTACATAGCCTTGAACATTTTTTCCCAAACACATAGTTTGGAGTTGTTAATAAGGAAGGAAATCTTGGCTACTTAGCTATGCTTATACCTAGCTTAGGGACTCTAAAACAAACACACCTAAGCTCCCTCTTTTGAGTGCATATACACTTGGATATAAAGATCTTTACTTCAACTCTTAAAGCACTTCTGCATACTTTTGTGTATCTGTGGATCCTAAGTTGGATTGGCTAAACATTTGCACTTTGCTTAAGAGGCTATTTACACACAAATTAGTCTCTCTTGCCTCACTCACTGAAAAGATATTTCCTCATGGGATTGAAGAAAAACAATTGGGCATGCTCTTCAAGAGCATGGCAATAGCATCAACTTCTTCGAGTTTGACATCAATGCTTAAGTTGTCCCATGATGCTATTCATCTCATTGTGAGACAAAGTCTCCAAGGGAGCCACCCTCTTGCATCTCTCAAGATCAAAAAAACTTAAACTTAAGTGCAATCTTTGAGTGCTTTGCCTTGGCTTCATAAAGCTTCTTAAGCTCATCCCAACAAGCTGCTTTTGTTGATCCCACAAGGTGAATGAGTTTCTAATGAATATGAAGGGCAAGAATGACATCCCTCTCATCATCTTCTACCACTTCCGGATCTTCAAGGTCCACCTTCTTCATGGCTTTTACCAAAGGCCATAAACCTTTGAGCATGAGCATGTATTTTACTTGAACTTTCCAAGTATGTAAACCCTCGCGTCAAACTTCTCAATCAAGGCTCCCATCTCCTTTGACATGATTGATAGGGGTAGGAGAGGTCTTACCTCTTGCCAAAAACAAGGTTAGTGTCTAACTCTATTTACAAGGCCAAAATAATTCAAGTCTTTAAAAAAATGCTATGCCTGAGTGGGTTCAAGGATTACAAAATCACCTTGCAATTTAAAGTGCAAGGGTGAGTGGAGTCTTTTAGCTTTGAGAGAAAGGTTAGAAAACCTTCCAATCGTGCAAACCTTGTCTCAAGCTTCTGTGGAAGAGCATCCATGGTTGTAAGAGTGTGAATCTAGTCCTCAGAGTAGACAAAAAGATTCAAGAGGGGCTCACATTCTTGGTCCTCATTTTAACCATCCAACATTACAAGCTTTATAGATATTAATTGGCATGGTGTGAGATTCTACACTATATGCTCTCTCTGAAGTGGTCCAAGTGTTATGTCATACTCATTGGTAGAGAATGCCTTGACCCATGGGATGTCTTCCTTATTTTTAGGTTTATTTTCAAGGACTAGATACCCTTGTATATATAAATGTGATTGGTTTTATAATTGTGAACTAGCCTTATGTCTCTCATGTACAGACTTCCAAGGATCATGGTGTATGAACCTCTTCTTTGAAAATCTATCACTATGAATGTGTGGTGGAAGCTTAGCCAAAGTTCTTAATCTTAGCCCCAGGATGCCCAAATGTTTAGCTGTGTTCCCATCTCGACAAGCTTAAAGCGGGCTTCTCTAGGCCCCCTAGCAATCCTTGTGGTCGTGATTATGCTGACACTAGCACCACCATCCAAGATTGTGGAGACTCATGTTTCTTTATAAATGACAGGTAATAAGGTGTTCATTTCATCACTTTCAAAGTAGTGTCCCAACTTGTTCATGGGAATTTTTGGTTGTCCTTTTGCCTTGGGTATAGAAGGAGAGTGCTTACTATGGCACGACTCATCCTCCTCCTCTTCATGTTTCGATTCAACTGAATGGGCTCTTAAATTCCCATTCACCGAGTCAAATTAGTCTCTCCAAAGTTGAGAATCCGCTCATCCAATCGGATAAGTCTCTCCAAAGTTGAGAATTTCCTTGTAAAAAGAGAACTTATCAGGACTCAAACTTCCAAAGATAAATGGTCTATGAGGCCTGATATGTCCCTCATGTGATATTCATGCTCACTTAGCTGTGTAGGGGATGTGCAGACACTATTGCACTATAAAAACGTAAAAAAGTCCCAAAATAACTCTTTCCCAGAGTGCATGTAGGAACGTTACAGTGTCCGATTAGGACTTGAAATGCACCTGAATCACCTCGAAATGTATAAAATCTTAGCTAACAAAGTTAAATCCACACAATAGGATCTTCTTCCACCTAGGAGAATGCCTCAATCTAAGAGACAATAATGGTGTTGCACCAAAATAAAAAAGGAAAAGAGATGGAGTTACCATTACCTATGTACCTCTTTGTTTCCTTTCCTCTTGATCTCTTCATGCAAATTGGTGCTCTGATACTATGAGAAGAATGTAGTGGGAGAAGAGTTCCTTAAGAAAACACACACACATAAGAGAGATGGAAGCAAACACACCACATGAGATGGATGGCTAAATTTTCTTCTATTCTCTTCTCTTTTGTAAAACCTCAACATAAAGAGATAAGAGTACATAGTATAAAGGAAAGTACTCTTCTACTAAAACTTACAAAGGTTGGTCCCATAGTGTGAACCTGACTACATGAGTTGGTGCTATAACTATGGCTTAACTCTAGTACACCAAAGTGGCTCTCACATAGCCTATAAACCACTGGCGGCATACCACCCATAGTCTTACTAACCATGCTAATGGTGTAAGTGTAGAAGCTATCACCTAGGTGGGTCATCAATGTCCCATTATCGTACTAGTTGAGTTTGATATCTCAACGCACAAAAATCTAGGAACTAAGCCAATGACAATTGGTGTGTAATTATTGAGGAATGCGTGTACTTAATTCCCCAATAATTATTAAGGATAAGAAATTTTCTTAGACTTGGTAGCAGCGGGTACAGCTTGTGTATGACAAGAAAATCTTCCAAGGACATGGGTAGTTGTGTCTATATATGAGTCTTTATGGTAGTACTAGTTGGTATGTACTGTATTAGGTATACCTACCTCTAGACTCACATATGAAGGCTCACATTTTCAGGTTCATATATCCATCCTCATGGCTCACATGTCTAGAATCACGGCTCATTTATCGAGACTCAAGGCTCATGTCTACAAGCTCATGTGTCCAGACTCATGGCGGCTCATGTTTGTAGGCTTATGTGTCTAGACTCATGGCTTTTTGTGCAGGATTGTGGGCCGTCCCCTACCTAAGAGGTGGTTTTTTTTATGGTTTTTTTTCCTTTGATGGGATGTGATTAATGATCCTAATCCTAGTTAATGATTATTATATAGCAAATTAAGTGTTTTTTATGGTTTAACATGTATCTCAACTACTGATTCCAGCAATGCATGAACAAATTATGAAAAAAAAATATGAAATGCAGAAACAAAAATTGATAATTCCACTCTAATTCAAAGTAATAGAGACTAATGCTCATGTTTTTATAGTGGATTCCACTCCTAATCATAATTGCTATGCTAATCCTTAGCTTAAAGCAATGAAATCTAAGCCTCTTTAGCTCCAATTTCATGCAAATCACCAAAGAACCAAGATTTTTCCCTATCAATAGAAGATGAAAATAGAATGCCCTTATGCAAAATAACTTCAAATAAAAATCAAGCACACGAACAAACACATCCAATGGCTCTAAAACCATATGTTTCTCAAAGTGTGACCTCCTAATCAAATCGATAAATATTGGGTGATCCAAATAGCTTGGATGGATGGAAAAATGGAGCTAAGCCTTAGGATAGTCCTTGATAGTAGTGCCAAATACATTTAAGTCAAGTGCTTACCTTAGCCTTGCTGAAGCATGTGTTGTCGTGAGTCTTGCCTTTAAGCCACAATTGTAACTTCCCATTGTGGGTACACTAGCTTTTCTGCGTTGTTTCCTCACTCTATTATCACACTGGAATGCTCCTTGCCAAAGGGGTGAAGGGAGATCTCTCAATGCCTAGGTAGATGCAAGAAGAGGTGGTTCTTCGCAATGGTTCTCTCACATAAAATACAAGGAAAGAAGAAGAAGCTAATGTAAGAATAAAATCCACAATCAAACCTATCTAGCATGCATACATCAAGCATGTAAGATTCAATAGAATACAAGCAAGTAAGAAAAGGGAAAAATAAAAGCTCACAAGAAAACTATTGCAAGGGAATGATTTTGTATTGCTTATGTAAAAAAATGACATATAGAAATGACTAATTTTCACACTAGGCAAGCTAAACTTAAAATGGTTTGGCCTCTATTACTAGTCATAAGCAACTATGTACACTAAGTCCATAGACTTTCCCTATTTGAAATTGCACTAAGTTCATAGAGATTCCCTATTTGATGTTAAGCTCGTAGTAAGGCTACTTTATATGTTCCAATGTAGTCTTACAAAGTGAAGTGCCCCTTTGTGTGTGTAAGATGGCAAAGCGCCTTATAGTAGGTTGGGCGAGGGGGAAATCATGTTAACTAACGAAGTGGTTTAACAACTTTCTACATGGAAAAAACACAAGTTGCACCAAGGTAAAGGTTTCACCATGATGAAAAAGTCTAGATTTTCATACCATTGAAAAACAAAGTAATTTTTCATGTTTGTGAAAAAATCATTTTTGTGGAAAGATAAAACATTAAACTAATGTGGTGAGTGAAATTTGGCCTATTTAGATCACTTCTCATGTGCTTAAAATCTAGGAAAGTGATTAGTCACTCATCAGAAGAATATGCATCTAACCCTGAGGATCTTCCTCTTAGTTAAGTGTCTGATGATTGGCAACGATCAACCAATTGAGTGTGTTTTCTTAGAGAGCAATGTGCTTTCTTGGAGAGGACTAGAAGCTATTGAAACTAGTAGCAAGGAATCCATAGAGAATGCTTTGGGAATTGAGAAGCAAGTGGATGAGAGGATTATATATTCTCCCACAAAATCCAATAACCTTTTGAACTATGCTAAGGGACTATTTAAACTATCAATCACATTGGACTATAATCAAGTAGAGGATTAATGAGTGTTGAGGGTAAGGCCGTTAAACAATATCACCCCTAGTACCCTGTGAACAACCACATTTTACTACTCGCACTAGGAGAGATGATGTCAGCCTCTTAGGATCGGAGAAGAATTCTTTCCTATTACAAAGGAGATGGAAGTTGATGAAGAAATCAGAGAATCATGATTGTGGTTCAAATTCTTACTCGCTGGAAAGCAAGGCTTGGTGGATATGTAAAGAGCTAATACAATGTGAAGAAATAATGAGAGACTAAGAGCTCTAGAACCAACTGAGTTTCAGCTTAATATTTGAGAAGATTTGGGTACATGAGCCCAAGACATATATAGCCTAAGACTTAGAGGAGGATATACCACCTTTAGAGCTAATTTTAGAAGGCTCTAGGGAGGGTCAAGAGATAGCTACTCAACCTTAAATTATAAAGCCTTATTATGATATGATTTAAGGATCGATTGACCAAATATACACAAAGAAAAACATAAGTAACCTATCGTCTAACCTAGAGTTCCTCACACATATATAGAAAATGCTTTCACGAAAGAACTCCAATCAAGAAAGTCTACGAACCAATAGACTACACCTCTATTATGCCCAACTGGGGGCCTATAGCTCTGTATGTGCATGACCCAGGAAAGGGTAGAGAACAAGGAAGGAGGGTGTTCAACCAAGTAAGATCTGGTAGCCTTAATTAATGGTGGTTATACTTTTGTTGATTTTGCATGCCTCTAAGCTACCAATTCCAACAATGCATGAATAAAAATTAACTAGCCCACTCTGATGAAGCTTAATGCTTATGTTTTGAAGTGGATTCATAATCACTAATCTATTTCTTATGGTCGTATATGAGTACCAAGATGTTTTTGCATGAGGACATGGAGGGCATTGAACCCAAATTCTTTTAGCGCACAACATCAATTTAAGGGAAGGAGCCATACTACCAGTTAGACAGCAGAGATGCAAAATGAACCCTAACTACGCTAAGCAAGTCAAAGAAGAAATCAACATGCTCCTAAGAGTAGGATTCATTGTGCCAGTGCTTTAATTAGCTCTCCCATCAAGTCCCAAATCCTCTAAAATTTCTAAAACCAGGCCAAACTAGCTCTCTAGTTTCGAGACATGTGAGCTCATAGTCCTGCAAAAAAAAGATGCAAGTCAAAGAGGTAAGCCATAAGTCGTGAGCTAGACATGTGAGTCAACTAGACGTGAGTCTGGAGGTAGGTATACTAAATATTATATTGTACCATGGCATGAGTCAACTAGACGTGTGTCTAGAGGTAGGTATACCTAATATTGTACCAATCAATTATAAGTACCTTGAAGGCTTGTAAGGACATACCTACTCATGTCCTTTAAGGACTTTCCTACCATACAATCTATACTAGCTATAATTTTCAAGGAAAATTCTTATCCTTTGTAATCATTGGGGCATTAAAATATAATTATTACCCACCTAATAATTACATAAAAACCCTATCATATACCTAATAATTTCATAACCACTCTATCATATACTCAATAATTGTACAACAACATTGTCAGATAATCGATAATTACATAACAACCCTATCATATGCTTATTTCATCAAAGTCTATGCCACCTATCCAGGTAGATCTATTTCATAAAAATAACAACCGTGAGCCTAGTTCATGAGTCTAAAGATATGAGTCTAGAGGTGTGAACCTAGGACATATAGGCGTGAGCCCACTAGGTGTGACGTGAGCCCACTAGGTGTGATGTGAGTCTATTCACAAAATTAGGTGAGCCTATTCCATACAAAAAAAAGATAAGAGACATGAGCCTAATCCTGAAGACATGATTCTACATGCGTGAACCTAGAGATGAAATCCTACCACCAAAAGGAAAAAAAAACCAAAAAACTTGAACAAAAAAAACCAAAAAACTTGAACAAAAAAAACATATTTTTTGTAACTTGAGCATAACATCTGAAATTAATTTAAGACTTGCTTTAGGAATCAGTAGAGGTCGTTTCACTAGAGTGAAACACTTTGATGCAAACCTGGTCTAGACTAATTGTTGGAAACGATAATACAATCGATTATAGTACATTAATAGGTCTAGACACTACATCTTTGATGAGTGTTTCCAAAGGCTATTAATAGACTTAGTGGACAATTTGCAAGATATAAGGATGTAGAAGTCATCCATCTAAACCAAGATATAGAGGTCATATATCATCTAAAGCCTCAATGGAAAAGGGTGCCCAACCAAGATATAGAGGACATATATCATCTAAAGCCTCACCGTGCTAGCAAAGGATGCTCAACCAACACCAACTAGAGTGCTAGTTAAGAACATGAGCATGGACGAGTTGGTAAAAATCTTCTCAACTGTTTAGGCCAATAAGTGGCAAGGCAAACCCTAAGGGCAACCTCAAGGCCTAGTTTCTTAAGAAATACACCCACACCTATTTCCACTGAGAGATATGGTTTGTTGTGCAATTCATCACCAAAATCATACAAGGAGATGTTGGGGCCTAGACAACAAGAGTTTTATGCTCTTTGCTAGTGCCAACGGGAACCATGACATAGCTCATTGTTGGTACTAAGGAAACTTGACAGGTTGGAGTCTAACACTATGATAGATGCTCCCTATACCAAGGTAACCATTAGCCTTGCCAACCCTAGCAGTCAACATAGGAAATCTTTGGACATCTTTTGGGCCTTGTAAGGATTCCTAATTTTTAGGGATTAAGGCTAATTTTGTGCTTTCTTAAGGAGACAAGGTCAATCAAGAGGGCTACTTGGAACCTATAATTTGAGCTTTCTAGCCCATAACTCCCCTACAAAAATAGGGTCTAATGTTGTCATTATCTCTCCTCTTCTCTTTCTAGCAAACTCGTAGCTAAGGGGGGCCCCAAAATGGACAATTATTTTTTCGATTTTGCAAGTTTTATACTTTGAAATTGACCCCAAACCCATATATATATGTGTAACATTCAATTTTTAACCTTGATTTCTCCCTAAAACCCACTCTATTTCATCATTGAATGCCTCCAACTTTTTCTGCTTCATTTAATGCCTCCATTTTCCCACCAAATCAACTAAATCAGAGATTTCTTGTCACTTTCCACATCATCAGTCTCGCAAACAAGGGGGGCCCAAAAATAGTGATTTTTTTCTCTCATTTTTGAGCTTTTTTGCTTTAAAAGTTATCCCAAACCCATATATATGTCAAAAAATCAATTTTCAATCTCTTTTCTCTACTTTGAGCTTGGCCTAACTCTAGCCCTCGCTCTACAATCTCTCAAGGCTACTCTCAACTCTCCCTTTCTTTCTCTACTGTGAGCTAATGGCCCGCAAACACACTCTCTCCTCTCCTCTCTCTCTCTCTCTCTCTCTCTCTCTCATCCCCTCTTGTGACTGCATCCTCTCTCTCTCTAATCTCAACTCCTTGGAAGGTTATGGCATGCACTCACTCCCTCTAATAACTCCTATCCCTCTCTCTCTCTCTCTCTCTCTCTCTCTCTCTTAGGGCCTCCCTCTTCTTTTCCACTATCAACTCCTTCTAAGAATGGCATTGCATGAAATCACTAACACTAATGTGCCATTGAATCGATGCAAGGTGGATTTGCATGTGTGGGTGTTGGAAGAGTATGCAACTTCGGGTAAGGTTCATCTCACAGAACAGGAGAGGAATGCAAGTAGACAAGGGGGTCACACTAATGTGGATCTACGGGTTGATGGGCATCTATACCCAACTGACCCAATAGCACATTACCCACCACCCACTTTTAAAGACTTACCATCATTTATTTAGTATGTGGGAGATGGTGAGAATGGGATGATCGCAAGAGATTAGCAACAACTGACGTCTTTTACTTGTCATCGCAGTTGCATATGCTCCAAGTTAACCTTGCTTGTGTACACCAAGGCCTACTTCAAGATCAAGCAAAAATCAAGGAGCTTGAGGGTATAAATAAAGAGAGAGCAACGTGTGTGGAAAAGCTTACACTGACCATCTCCTACATGAAATCCTACATGAAAAGCACCCCTATTGGAGCTAGGGGGTGTAAGAGGCCACTCAACCACATCGAAACATTTTCCATTGGAGGGGGCGCTCGTGAGCGGAGAATTTAAGTAGCGCGGTATTGCTCCTCTTTCTTATTCTCTAGCACTTCCAATTTAAAATGCCAATGTAAATCAAGTGTGCAACTGTGTAATGTCAATGTAATTTTGCTGGTTTTTATAGTATTCCTTCAAGATGCCACAGGTTTTGATTAAACGGGGGATTGTAATGAACTCTTGCACTCTTTCACAAAACGAGGGAGCATGTGCTTAAAATGATTAGGGATCCTCGTTTTGCAAGAAGATACGTATGGCTGTTTCTAATGAAATCATACAAGAGGTTTCCCAAAGTATCAGCAGTGTTGATGTTGTAAATGCATGCGATGCGGTAGGCATTAGCATAAAGGGCTACAAGGCTCTTCATCAATTGCTAGGAGACACCCTTTGTAAGAAAGGTATCATGCACAACCTTTTCCCGCCACCAAAGAGGGTTCGTCTAGCAAAGGGAGTGAAGTAATGAAGATGTAAAATGCAGGATTGGGGATTACTACCATATCAATGATACACTTACCATTGCAGCATGGGGAAAGAAGAAGACTGCAGATGGTAATGTTTCATTCGAATTCAATGAGTTCAACAACATTTTTGTTGAAATGCGAAAGCTACAAAAGGCAATGATATTGTTCTATGGGTTGCCTTTTGGATGTAAGTATCATAAGTAACCTTGTACGCATTAGGTTTGTGCTCATTTACAGGGAACAACTTAACATTTTATTTGATATCCGTGTTTTTTAGGTTCCAAAGTCTCTTTCGTGTGTTGAAGTTGGACGAGTGCCACATTGTGAAGGTAAGAAGGCTAGAGAGAATGAGTGTCACACTCACAAACCACGTTATGGGGCAGCCTTTACGTCTCCATCTGCTACCACTATTGCAGAAGGGCCTGATGATGAGGGAGAGAGCACATTTTATTTTCAAAGAGAAAGGGCATGACAATATTTCACACACTAAAAGTGTTCAATCAGAGAAAGATATATGGTGGTTAGGAGCATTCGAGGTTCCCAAAACAAGGAGACACACGAGGTGCTATCATGGGTCTTTGAGAGGTTGCCTTGGGTTAGTGATGTGATAAAGTCACAAATAGGGGGTGAGAAGCTAGATGTTGATGGTTCAGGGAGCTTTGACATTGATTGGCATCTTGGCAGGGATCTAAAGATAATAAAGTGTATGTTGGGTTGCACTCAAGGTGCAAATACAGCTCACCCATGCCCTTGGTGCATGCATGGATTGAAATAAAAAACTAAGAAGAAACGCAAGGGGATGGCCAATGGTGAAGAGGAATGCGAGGAAATAGGAAATTACAAGGGAGAGTGGGACGGTGGTATCCTTTCATCACCTATGTTGGTGCCTCCAAATAGGGACTTAAGGGATAATAATTGGAGCCCCATAATTCCTTTCCCTCTTAGAAATGTTCACTTTTGTACTTTGCATAGTTTCATGCGTATCTTTGATCGCCTCTTAAAGTGTCACATAAACTATGCGTTCACTATACCCGGTAAAACTCGACAGGATGAGGCGATTGCTAGAGTGGAGATACAAGTTAACCAAAAAAGACCTCTAGAGTTTCACATATGGTTGCTCAAAAGGTTTCAATGAGTGGAGGCAGGGCGAGAAGGTTTCTCTAGAAGCCTTTGTTATGGTTTGCCTCACCTCCAAGAGAGAACTCTACATATTCATCTAATGGATAAGCAATAGAACACAACCATCGTGGGGTACTTACCAATGCTTTGATCTCGAGTCCCTTGAGGCCTCCAAGCTCGCTTTATAAAGCTCCAAACTCCAAGCTCCACCTCCACTCTGTCACCGTGGAGTCGCTCACATCCTCACATAGACCAATCACACTCTCTCTCACTCTCTCATACAAGCATAAACACACAAGCATGAAAGAGACACAATGCTAGAATTCTCTCACTCCTCACTCTCTCACAAGCACAAGGGGAGAGCTCTCAATAGCATAAAGGGGATTGTGTCCTTTTCATTATGAGAAATTGCCTTATATACAATTGGCCCTTATTCACACTTGGGCGCCCAAAACTTACTAACTAGGCCTTGGGTGGCCAATATCTCATAATGTACAACCTTTATAGTGCCTTTACATGACACTTATTAATGTCCTCAATTGAGGATCATGTTGTTAATCTGAATGGGATTAAATTTTTCCCTTCCCCTAATGTAGGTTTTGTCCTCAAAACCTGTTACCGAGGTCGAAAGACTTGGTCACTGAATTCATGTCGGAAGTTATGTCTGGACTGTAGTTTCCTGAGTGTTCGATGGAATGCCGAGTGGGACTTCCAGAAGCCGATGTGTCGATCATGTCTTCAAATGTCAGATGCATATAAGCTGGAAGACATCTTAAAGCGGTGGTAATACAGCAGCATCCCTCTGTCTGAAGGCCCTTTGTTCATGTCGAGCTGTAGATGCTGCACTTCAAAGCCATCATAAGGTCCCTTAGGTTGATCTATGAGTACCACCAATAACTTCATGAACCTAACACTGGCCACAATTGCAGGCTCAGGTATTCTACGCCAAGCCTTGATCCATGTCAGCAGTTGCTATCTTTGTTCTTGAATATTTCCAAATGTTGCTGGATTGAATATTTCCAAATGTTGATGGATTGAATATAGGAAAGTTGTAGCAGACATGAGAATCCCTGCTTTTAGCATCCTTGAACTCCAGTGGAATCCACCTTCTCTTGATAGGCATGTATAGTGGTTCCACATGCAATGCTGGCAGCGCACTCATGTAAATTATGTTGTATTCTGGCACTGTAAAAAATTCTTGTCTCCATGAAGGTTGGACTCCAAAATCTGGCAATTGTGGCACTTCTTCATTTGTGTGAATGGTGGTGTATCCACCTCTGGTGTGCACAGGATGTCGCTTCCTCCATCTTCTGTAATAATAGCTGATCATGAATGTGACCAAGTGAATTTCCAGCAAGTCAGAGAGATATTAGAATATACAGGGTAAGTGTTTTTGAAAAATGAAGATGGACCCTCATCTTCGCCTTGACCAGAGCTAAGGGGTGGCTGGCTAGGTTTATGAGCTTTAAAAAAGTTTTGAATTTCAAGGATTTCTTCGTTATCAACATCCGGGTAATTTATGTGAGTGGCATCAAAATTATAGCTTACGTTTGTGAGCACAGCCTCTAAATGCTTGTGTATATTAGTATAGAGCTTAAGGATGCCCACCAGGTGATATAAGGTAGACTCACAAAGATTTAACTGTTGGTGAGTATTACATACTTCTAACCACCCATAACTAATTAACCATTGCTAAGTATTAGCCGCCACCTCATAGTTGGCTGGCATCACTGGTATGCCATCTGGAACAAACAGGTGGAGTTTGTCAACATTGTTGTCTAGGATGTCTGAATTTTGTAAGACATGACACCAACTATGGAGGTTGAGGACTATAGGATGCAAGGGATAGAAGAAGATGTCTTGCAGGTTAGTTAATATAAGATGTCTTGCAGGTTAGTTAATATAAGATCCCCCCTCAAAATGTCCATAATGATTATTGGGTCACCATCTCTTTTAGTATTTTGTTTAATAAGGGTTAGTTCTCCTAGGCCTATATCTTCAGCTAAGTTGATGTCATATTGAAGTAATGAGAGTGTTAGTTGTAGATAAAAACAAAGTAAGAGTTTGAGGAGGGGCCCGAGGAGTTACTGGCAATTATCCCAATTTTGAGGCGCACTCAAGGAGGGTAGGCAGATCATCGATGGGCTTCGGTCATTAACTCCTTTCTTGTGCGGCCAATTGGCAAGCCACATCCTGCATGCGGATATCAGCGTTGCTGAGATGGTTGGAAATGGCTATCTCCCTGACCATTCTCTCAGCATCTAGTTCCTCAAATCTTCTTGTTGCCATCTCCTGTGCTCTTCTAGGCACAGTAGCTTCTCTTTGATGGGCCTCAATAATTTGATTTAATTGTTGTGCTGCCGGTCTTTGTGTATCCTATAATTGTGCTTCCAGTTGTGATATTGTTTGTTGTCTTCTTTGCGCCTCTGCTTGGTTGGTGACGATTGTCTCATTGAGGGCCTTGATTTTTTTCACATGTGCTTTCTTAGCTTGCTCTCTTTCCTATTGTAGTCCTTGCACCCTTTCTTGTTCTTCTTTGAGGTGGGCTGTGCGGAGCTCTGTTTGTTGTCGAAGCATATTCTCATTATGCTTTGCACCATCTTGGTACTCTTGCATTTCCCTAGCATGCCTAGTTGTGAGGCTCTGTGTTTGTGTTATCTCTTTTTGTAGCTGCTCCTTTGTTTGCTCTAGCCTTGCATTCAAGTCAGTATTTTCGTTGATTTTTTGTACAATGGTTTGCCTTAAAACTAAATTATTGCTTTCCAAGGCACTGTATCTATTTTCCTATTCTTCTGTAGCCTTTAAACTCTTCATGATGACTTCTTTATAAGTTTCTTCTGCTGCCGCCAAATTTTCTTTTACGCTTTGTATTCGTGCATTAGCCTCTTCGAGCTGCTTCCATAGGTTGGCGTTCCTGTCATATAGCATGTGTGTTATCCATAAATGGTAATGCCACACCTTTTGTTCCTATTCCCAGTTAGTACTAGTGGCAGCTCCTATTTCTGTAAGCGGATCATAGAGTAGTGCATCTAAGCCTTCCAATGTATCCTAGATGAAATGCTGAGAATCCACATTCCTTGAAAGATCCAAGTTGCGACAGTGGCTTATTATCATCCAACCTTCTTCGTTTTCTTGGACTAGAAGTATCTGAGGATGTCTAGGTTGCTCTGCAGGCTTTTTTGGTGGCTTCATCTATGATGTTTTCGTATTCCATGCCATTGGAGTTATAGGAATCTCTCTTTAGCATCTCCTTGATTGGCATTGTATTGAGGGTGTGCATGTGGGCTCTCACTGTAGGCGGGGAGCTGTAAAGCTTCTCTGATGAGGTCTTTTGTAATAAAAAACTCTTCAGTGGCGCCATCCGCGTTTGTAATCTTGCCTCTTTTTGTGTGCTTGTCGTATGTTCTGAGGTATTCGGCGTAGAGAGGTGTCGATTCCTCGGGGTAGCACTTAGCCATTCTGCCTAGGCCAACTTTGTCTAGCTTAGCTTTCACTTTGGCATCCTCTTATAAGTGGAGGCACTCCTTGCTATGGCATTGAAGAGTGACCTTGCCATGTGGTGTGGTGATCTCCTTCCTCATGTGTGTGCCTTGGAAGGACTGGGCGTAAGGGCCTGAGAAGTTAGTCTTTAACTTGCTTTGGGGACCCTGTAGCACTACTGGCTTGTGTGTTGTAGAGGGTTGCTCTCGGGATTTGAATCTGAAACAGACATCTGTAGCAACATATATGGTCAGTCGAATGACTGGTGGAAGCTAGCTTTTTCTTGTTTTCTTTTTTTTTTTTGGGTTAATTAATTTTAGTATGTGACACAGGACATGCAAGAGTAGTCGTGAATGAGGAAGGCATGAATTGGCAGACGTGAAGTCAGGGACGTGAAGGTCGAAGACGTGAAAGTATTGACGTGAAGTAGCAGACGTGAATCCGCAGTCGTGAGATTGCAGACATGAATCTATAGTCATGTTTTTTATGTATTTCATGCCTATGTAGTCTTTTTTCTTGTAAAATGACAATTTGCTAATATACATTCAATGGATAATGCATGGCAAGCATCGATGGTTCACGGCGTGAACCATTTTTTTACAGTTTCACATGGAGTCTATAAGATCGAATTTTAATCTTTTGTGCCAAAACACTCACACATGCACATGATGATGCATTGTTTTTCTTTTCCCTTTAATTTTACCATTGAAACCAAAGGTTCTCCTTGGCACTTTTTGGCATTTTCTGATGTAATCGTTTTAATTCTATTTGGGAGGTTCTTAGTGTTTCTTCTACCCAACTAAATATTTTTGTTGCAGTGTTTAGTTGTGTATTGCTTATATTTGGGACACCCTTACCTTTACCTTCACATGTCTTGTTCCATTCCGTATTCAGCTTGGGTCATTTTCAACTCCGTTTTGCTGAATTTTCTTTATTCTCCACACAAGTGTAGGTGTGGGGTTTGCTCTTTTGGGGAGTTGATGCTGCAAGCGCTTACTCTCCTTTGTATACTGATTTGAACTTGTTGTGGTTTTGACCATGGAATTTGGTTTGGGTATCCATATGGCTGTATTCCCTTGATAGTAGCCTTGTGCTGCAGATAGGTCTTTTCGGACCCATTGTGCTGACGACAATCATGAGGCCTCTATAAGTGCTTAAAGTTCTACCACTTACTAGGTGCTGACGACAATCATGAGGCCTCTATAAGTGCTTAAAGTTTTGCCACTTAGTAGGTGCTGGCTATGTTTGACTTTTGAACTGGGCTTTCCTCTGAATACGTTTATTACTCATTGTCTCCTTCCTCTCTAGTTGATTCTTGGGCACCCATTTTTATGTGCCCTTGTATGTTGGGTATTGTGTAGGTACTTTCAACACAGTGGGTTCAAATTCTATTTTCTGAGGTGTTTCTTCTGTAGTGATGATTTGTTTTCCTTGATTTGCTGAGGTCCATAATGGTATGGACATGACCTTCTCACCGATGCTCAGTGCTGCTATTCTTTCTTCCCATTGAATATTGCATTTGTTAGCATAGATCTAGGATCGTCCTAAGATCATCTCCTCTTCCATTATACCTGTAGGCATCACAAACACCTTTCCGACCCAGGGATTATTACTGATGGAAATATTAACATTTAAATACCCTTAGGCCTTTGTGGTTGTTAGGTACACACTATGAACTTGCGCATCCGTGGGTTCAAGGTGTGGTCTTCCTAAAGCTATCCAAGTATTATATGAGATTAGGTTGTGGCTGGATCCTGTATCTATTAATGCAACACTTGTTTCAATGCCTTTAGCTATTATGAGTCCCAACTTGAGTCGTGCTGGCTCAATGTTTAGGTCCCCTTCGTCCTCAAGGGTTACGGATGCCATGTTGACATGAATCAAGCCTTTTTGCATTTTAGCTTTTGCTTGCCATGCCTTAGCCTCCTCTTACGCTTCTTGGATCTTTTCTTTTGCTTTTTATTTCTGTTGTTTTAAGAGGTGCACTTGCAAGAGCATCTGCTGGGTTAATGGTCCAAAATATTTTTTCAATTTACTTCCATTGACATAGCCTTCCATTTGGATGCCATCAATTGTCTCTATTCGGACAGACCCTTGAGGTGTAATTTTTGATACTCGAAATGGTCCCAGACCTTGGTATTTAAGTTTCTTTTTCCTGGCGTTTCCCACACCATACATTAGGACAAGGTCCCCTAGTTTTAATTCTTTTTGTTTGAGGTTTCTATCAAACTCGTGTTTCCTACGTAACTTTTCGACCATGAGCCCATGTGATTTTATCAATTGGGTCTCATCCAGTTTTTCCAAGTCTAATAGCCTTTCCGCTAATGCATTCTCAGTCAGACGCTCTTGTACAACAATCCTTAAGCTTGGGACTAGGTATTCCATGGGCATAATCGCTTCAACACCATAAACTAGACGAAAAGGAGTATACCTGTCGGTCGCTACCTTATATGATGTGCGGTAGGCCCAAAGAGCTGCTGTCAGCTTATGCTCCCAATCTGTTCGATTTGCTTCCAATGTTTTTGTCAGGATGGTACACAAAATCTTATTGGTACTTTGTGCTTGACCATTGGCTTCTTGTGGGTAGTAAGGTGATGATTTTCGATGGATTACCAAGAATCCTGCAAGCAAATGATTAATCACCTCATTGACGAAATGTGAGCCGTGATCACTCACCAATTCTAAGGGGCAGCCGAATCTTGATATGATTTGCTAATATACAAATTTTACAATTGTTCGTGCATCTGCTTTCTTTGAAGCTCTGGCTTCCACCCGTTTCGTGAAATAGTCCATGGCTACGATTATGTAGCAGGCTTGGGATGGATGCGCTGCTGGAACAATTGGCCCCACAAAATCTATCTCCCATTTTTCAAATGGTTGCCTTACAATGATGGGGGTTAGTGGCATTTTGTCTTTCTATTGAGGAACAGCAAAACATTGGCATTCCTTGCATCTTTTGACGAACTCTATGGCGTCCCCGAATAACATAGGCCACCATAGTCCAACTTGGAGTACTTTTCTAGCTATAACTTCTCCAGCAAAATGCCCGCTTGCTATTCTTAAATGAGATTCTTCCAGTATGGTCATGAATTCATCCTCTTACTACACACCGTCTGAGCACATTGTCTTTGCCCAGTCTATACAATTCTTCGGCAATCAATTGTTATGGTGCCGCAAGCTTGATAAGCCTCTGCATCTTATCCTTGTTCAAGGGTACATCCTACGGAAAGCCATAAACCAAATACTCTGAGATCTCTTCACTCCACTCAGGTACCATATCCAATCTGAATAGATAAGCATCAGGAAGGTCATCATCGACACTAGTTTGCTGGTTCTCCATTTGGAACTCTGGACAGGTGGTCGGCCAACACATGTTGTGTTCCCTTCCTTATCGTGTGATAGTAAAGTCAAATTCCAATAATAATAGTAGCCAACTTATGATTCTTCCCATGGTGCAAGGCTTATTTACTAGATATAGCAAGGCTTGATGGTCTACAAAAATAATGAATTTGTTTGCCAAGAGATAATGTCGATATTTCTTGACTGTGTAGACCATGGCCAATCCTTCTCTTTCTATAGTGGTGTAGTTCACCTTTGCAGCATCATTCAACTGACGACTAGCGAAGCAAACTCGATAGTCCAATTTGAACTCACCAAGTTGGGGGGCTAGCACGCAGCCAATAGCAAAATTTGACACATCGATGTGTACGTGGAATATGAGATCCTAATTGGGGGGTCGCAAAATGGGTGCGCTTGCCAAGGCTTGCTTCAGACGATCATAAGCCTCTTGACACTCCTTGGTCCACTCAAAGATAATGAGAAGTTTATACAAGGGTCTGGCTATCTCAGCATAAAATATAACCCACATGACCCATAAACCTTCGCACTCCTTTGTAGTTGGTAGGCGGTGGTAGCTCTAGGATAAGTTTGACCTTGCTATCACCTATGGATATACCATTTTTTGAGACTATGTGTCCCAGTATCACACCATGCTTGACCCACAATTGGCACTTCAAGGGGTTTAATGATATCCGATATAATCGGCAGCATTCAAACACTTTCCTCAAGCAGGTCAAATGATCTTCCCATCAAGAATGTGCACATAGATCATCAATAAACACTTCCAACCGCTTTTGCAAGTAGTCCTTAAAAGCTATGCAAATCAATAAACACTTCCAACCGCTTTTGCAAGTAGTCCTTAAAAGCTATGCAAATCAATCGTTGAAAGGTCGCTGGGGCATTTGTGAGACCAAACAGCATGACCTTGTAAGCAAATGTCCCCCACATTGTGTTGAAGGCTATCTTATGTTGGTCTTCGTGTGCTATGGACACCTGATTGTACCCGAAAAACCCATCTAAGAAGCTGTACGCTTCCCTCCCAGCAGCCACTCTTTCCAAGACATGTTCGATATACGATAATGGGTAATGGTCCCGAGTGGCCGCATTTACTTTTTAAGATTGACACATACTCTCAATTTTCCATTCTTTTTAGGTATTATCACAATAGGTGACAACCACTCCGTATGTTCAATCTCATAGATAAAGTCAGCAACAGCAATAATGAGCTTATCAATTTCCTCCTTTACAATTGCTACATACTTAGGATTCATCTAGTATGGTTTCTGCCTGGTAGGCCGTGAGCCTTCCATAATTGGAATCATATGTTGTACCACCTATGGCGGTACCCCTTTCATTTCCTTGTAATTCTAGGCGAAACACTCCTTGTATTCCTTGAGGAGAGCAATGACCTCTTCTTCCTCTGCAGACCTTTGCAGAAGTCAAATCTTTAGCAATGTATACGGGCCTTGCCTCTTCCCCTGGTTTCGCAATATTAACCTCCTTAACTTCTGTCAGGCCATCGTGTGATGTTGACAGCCCTTCGTCTTTTACCCTAGTGGGCTGTTAGCCAGGCCACTCTCTCTTCGATCATCTACTGTATAGTTCTTGAAATGGTCGGGCACTGAAAGCCCGTCTGTTTTATCCTCATTGTCCTTTTTGGCCTTTACCATGATTTTCTTGGCCTCACACGGGTGATTTTCTCTCAGTGCCTCCCTTCCAATGATATTTTGCTCAACTCTTCGCCCCAATCCTTTGAGAATTCATCATGTACCCTTGTAGCCTCAAGGTATCTCAACATTGGGGCATCCGTAGGTCTGCTTTGCAGCAGGGCGTTTCGTTGGCTAGGTACCGTTTCTGTCCCAATCCTTTGAGAATTCATCATGTATTCTTGTAGCCTCAAGGTATCTCAACCATTGGGCATCCGTAGGTCTGCTTTGCAGCAGGGCGTTTCATCGGGCTAGGTACCGTTTCTGTCCCTGCCATCATTTGAGAGGCGTTGAGCACTGGTACGGCTTCGTGCCACAGTATCTTCTGTACTTGATGTCTCCCCTCCTGATTCCTCATCCATAGAAGTCATGGGGATGTTTCCAGATTCCAAATATTGGGTTCCCTTGGGTTGCATTACATCAATGGTAGCTAACACATGCATCCAATTTTCATTGAAATCAGGGGGAGGTAATGATGAATACATTCTCGTTTCCTTCTCATCCTTGGTCTCCTCGTTTGTAGGTTGGCATATTTGTAAGGATGTGGTTTGCTCCTCCATTGTGACCAAGTCATTACACCGAACAATTGCCCTTCCATGGGGTGTGCTTTCCATGCTCTTAGATCAATCTTCAAGATTTGTGAGTCCCTACGTACATATACATGGTCCAAGGCCCAATCATGCACCAATTTGGATTCTCTCATGAAGGGTCGTCGCAATATTATGTCATATGTATCCGGTTGGTGTAGGAAGTCCATAACCACAAATGTATGACGATAGCGAAACGTAAAAAGTCTGAACTTAACATTTTCCAAGAGCCCAATGGGTCTCGAAGATGTTCCATCAGCCATCTTAACGATTAGATCTGCTCTTTTTAAATCAGGTTTTCCCCAGTTTTTCCAGCAACGTTTGGTAATGATGCTGACACCTGCCCCACCATCCAGGATAGCCAATGCTTGGTATCCATTATGATGAATCGGGATGGTAGTGTTCGTGTCGGCACTCTCATAGTAGCACCCAGTTGGCTAACTGGTATTGTAACAACTCACGTTTCCTTTTATGCTTCAAGGGTGTTTCTGCCAAGGGTGGCAGAGCCTCATCAATATTATCAGCTGGCCTTAGTCCTCCCTTGACCCATTCTTTTACATCTGTCCATAAGGTGGGTGAATTGCATAACAGTTACCCCAAGGGCATCTGGGCAGGTGTGGATAGTACAGCCAGCGAGGCTTCCTATATCCATGGGTTCCTTTGATATAGAGTGTTCTTTCCATCGAGGGGTCTTGTACTCTTCCAAGGGAAAGGAATGAATAGATTCCCCCAACTCATTTTCCTTAAACATTCTAGTCATTGTTTATTTGGGAGTCCTCTTCAGTTCCTTCTGGAATCGGGGTTGGCATGTTCAAGACCCTATTCCGGGGTAGTTCATCTCGTGGATAGATGGTATCCCTTATTCGACTGGCCCTTGGCTTAGTTTCATGAAGTTGTTGGTACTCTTCAACTAAGACTTTGGCATCTTCTAGCTTCCTTATTTCTTCGTCGGCATTGGGATACTCACCAACCCCCTTTGGCATTGCTGGTTATTCTCCTTGATTTCCCGAGTCTAAGCCTCCAAGGTTGATCCCTTGGCCCCCTTCTTCCTTTGATTGTGTGGATCCGGTATCAATTGTATCTTCTTTGGATCTGTCTTGGATTGTAACAAGTGTATCTCCTTTACCTAATTTCTTCACTCTTCTCCTGCGGATCTGGAAATAGTCGCATTCGCCTGATTCTTTCCCTTGTCTCCTGATTGAGCTTGAGCTCGTGTTAGGACATTGAGCGGTGTGATCTTCCTAGATTGCACACTAATGGTACGAATGGTGGCCTGATTAGTAGTAGAAGTGGAACCACTTGCTCGGTAGTAGGGACAATCTTTGATCAAATGATCAATTCCACATTTAGTGCATGTGAGCACTAGCATGTCATTGGGCGTGGTTGCCACTTGTTGTGGTTGGTGTGTATGATTCATATTCTTGTTTGGGCATTCGGCTACTCGATGCGGCCCACCGCTCGTAGCCATAGCATTGTAAAGGTCCTCTTCTCAGATTTGAGTTTATTTCCTTGCCCTTCCACTGTACCGTGGTTTGAAACATAGGTATTGGCGTGTTATTCTGTAGGACATAGTAATTTGGTGTGACCTCACTCATGTCCTCGTAGTATTCCCCACTAAATTCTAATTCCCGTACCAGCTCAACATCTTCTATTGGCTCTTCAATCATTACTTGATTGATCTTAGCTTGTAGTGTGGTTGTGGCGGTAGAACTGGTGGTGGTAAGGGCGAAGCGTCTTGTATACCCAGAACATCCCCCTAGGTAAGTAAGAAGAGTTGGGTTGTCCAACAGTGGTAGTTGTTTGCACGGGTGGTGCTGGCAAGGCCAATGGGGCTCTATTTGTGTTGTTGGTAGTTGTGCCACATTTTGAAACCTTGGAAATCTACACATTGACACGTCATGTGATTACCCAATTTAACACAATGCACACAATATAGTAATGGTCTTTCCCTTAACTGTGGATATTCGGTGGTAGTATGATGTAGTCTGCACATGGAACACCACACCAATTCCCTGTGGTGGGGGTAAAGGTGACTATGCCCATGACCCAACGTCTCTCTTCCTTCCCTCACCTTTAATTTCTCCAATATGGCGTTGCTGAGCTCATCCACAGTCATATGTCCGACTTGCTTGCTTCGAGTTCCAATTTCTTGGTGACTCGAGACACGCTGTCGTGCTGTGGCACGTCCATGCAATGAAAGCATGCTCAGAGACTATTTTAAATGGATTGAGATGCGTGGACATGAAAACAGTGAAGTACATGTGTGTATATGCTTTAAAATACAAGCCTGTGTGGGTAATAGAGGACAGGGAGCCATTTTGGAGGCAAAATATCAGGAGCAGGGAGTGCCTGATGAAGATGCTACGAACTGGAGAAATGTAGTCAAACATATTGGGAACAACTTTGCAGAAGGAAGTTTTTGCAAAGGAGCTATGGTTTGAGATATTTTTAGCCTCGAATGTGGGTACTTTTCATCCGGAGCAGTTGCAGATGATAAATGGTCAGCTTGATGCAAGTGCTGAAGCCATCAATCTTATGATGGCTTTGTGTTCATGGGATCCTAGTCAGCGACCAACAGCCATTGAAGCGTTTCAGCATCTTTTTTTTCCCGGTTGGCTCATATACCCCACCATGCACCTACTATTTTGGCAGAAGGGGAGAGTTTCCCTCTCCCTTTTCAGAAAAAGCGACCTTGGCCAGACGGAATGGGGGGGGAACAGGAAAATCACATTCAAGAAGGACAATACGGGGGGCGCCGAATCCAGGAGGTGAAGGGTTCTCAGGGCGGCTGCTGCAGCAAAAAGAGAGGTAGCCGCCGTGAAGTTGCAGGGCTGGATATTTGTACAGAGGAGGGCAGAGACGAGGAGGTACGGCTCTGTGTGCGTTTTTTCTTCGAAGACCTTTTGAGGTGACCTTTGCTGCTGCAGCTGCTGGAGCCATACCTGCGATTCGAAGGCAATAATGCAGCGGTGGAGCTTTTCCCTCTCCTCATCACGAGCAACACGAAGGGTTCAGGTCCATCTTTGAAGTTTTCTGCAGGAATGGCAGCTGTTAGCAAGACTGTTTAGGGCCTCTGTGGAGTTCATTGTGTGCTTCCCATGCCCCGGAACCCTAGTTATGCCATCAATTCTTCAGCGGAAGTGTTATACATAGTACATCAAATTAGGGTTTTTGTGGAATACTCGGAGAATTTCGTATGTCTGATACCCTCGCACTGTACTGTACTTAATAAGGGGCATACTCCTGATACCAATGTCTCTCAAAGTTGATCAGTTCTTGGCATTATCATCATCACACACAGGCAGGTGGGATACTGCAAAGATTGAATTCTTGTCAAAGAAATGCATACAGCCTCATCATACTCACTTACCATCGAGAAGTCTGTATGCTGACAGCTACATAACTAGCCTCTCTGAACATGGAAAGAACAGGGGAAAGTCCATCAAAGAATGGCCTACACTGTTAGGCTTAACCAGTGAAGGCAGTGGCTTTTCTGATGATTTGCCAAGGAAGAGCTATCTAGATAATGGTGCTGTAGGACATGATGCCCTGGGGAAAAGAACTATAGATGTTACCACTTTTGGCAATCTGTGTGTTGATATTGTGTTGAAAGTGCCGTCACTGCCACCATCTTCTTTTCAAGAGAAGCTTGCATACATGCAAAAACTTGCTGAGTCGTCACCAGATGAGAAATTCTGGGAAGCTGGAGGCAATTCCAATTTTGCAATAGCAGCAGCAAGGCTTGGACTACATTGTGCTGCATTAGGACATGTTGGTGATGCCAGCATATGCAATGGGTCGTCATGATTCGGTTAAATGGTCAAGTGTGCAGGTGGCTTGAAGAAGCCCAGTTTTAAGACAAAGAGAGACTTTCAAGACTGTATGAAGAAGTGTGTGCTTTGCCTTGTACATGCGCCTTTGAGAGAGGAGGGAGAAGGTTTGGCAGGATTTATTTTCTCTGAAGAATCAAATCAAGTGAATTACAAAACACCAAACTCTCACAGCTAGACATCCAGTGTGTTCCCGGCTATACCGCCCACGTCACGACATCTTTGGTGAACCCGACGTGAAACAGCTGGGGTGAGAGTAGAAGGGGAATCATGGGTGATCAACAGGAGCAGCAAGGATTTCGTCTGGACGTCAACACCATGCAGATGTTTCAGGCGTTTGTGCTCTACATGCAACAGCAACAGGCAGTCGAAAGAAGGCTGGGTGAAGTGGGAAAACAAAGGTAATGTTATCTGATTTGAATGCTGGATGAAAAACGATATGATATCTGGAATGTATGGATACATGCAAGATGACATACAAATCAAGATGATGCTTGAGGAAAATTAGAGCAAATAGATACACAATCAGGGCTTTCTGAAAGGCAGGTACAAAAATGAAGGAAATATACTATAATGATGCTATATCTTAGCTGCTTGGAGAACTTCTAAAGCATGACAAGGATGCAAAGGAGGTAAAAATAATGGCAGATAAAGCAAAGAAGGCTATAGGGGCCTATGACACTGATGCATTTCTCGAAAAGAGAGAGCCAGGAGCTTATAGGACTTGTAGTCTTCCATAATAAAACTATTAGGGAAGAAGAAGGATTACAAGGGCTTATGACACTTGTTCACCTCAGGAGAAAGGGGTGGCAAGGAGCTTGTATAGACTTGTAGTTCTCTCTTGGAACTGTAGAATGGCAACAAGGGCTTGTGACACTCATCCTTCTCGACAGCTGAGGAAGGAGAGGAGCTTGCAATGACTTGATCCATTTTTGCCACTTCAAGGGCCTATGACACTCATCTATTCCAATAATCAAGGATAGAGAGGAGCTTGTAGTGACTTGAAGCTAACCCTTTGTCTCAAGGGCTTACGACACTCGACCTTTCTGATAGCTGAGGAAGGTGAGGAGCTTGTATTGACTTGAGGTCTTCCCTACAAGTTGCAAAACAGATAGAATGCTCAAGAACTCATGAATGCCGGAAAGGTGGACACTTCTTTGTACTCTGATTGTCAGGATATCTGAAAGAAACTCTTTGAAAAGCAGAGCTAAATGTATGCAATGATGATCTGGATGAATGGTTTGACATAGAGAAAGCCCAAAACATCAGAAGGATATGGATTTCCCAAGCGTCATCCTGATTAAATGGAATGCCAATGCAGAATGCTGTAGAATTGAATGTTCATGGGACCTTAGGTAAGGGCCAAGAAATACACAGTGAGATTGTGCAAAAGGGATTGGAAAGAGGTCTTTCTGTTGGCAACAGTTTGGTTGGCATGTACACCAAATTTGGTTTGATTTCAGAGGCAGAAGAAGTCTTTGGCAAGATGTTGATTCGGGATGCTGTGTCATGGACTGCATTGATTGCTGGCTATTGCTTGCGGCCTTATTAACACACCCGAGAGGACCACTGTTCGGGTTGCTAAAAATCTCCGTGTTTGTGACTATTGCCACAGCATGGCAGCACTTATATCCAAGGCAGAGCAACGAACTATTATTTGCAGTGATGCAAGTCTCTCTCATGTTTTCAGAAATGGGAACTGTTCTTGTGGAGACTATTGGTGACAGTACTGCATTTCAGAGAGTGCAGACTTTGCAGTTGGCCCCGGGTTGCACTTCTCATAAAGGCAGCCACTCTAATTCATGCATATGGGAGTTGTGCAAGCATGGTAGATGCACAGGTATTTTTTTTGATGAACTTTCTGAGCCTGATATTGTGTCATGGAATGCATGCATTGATGGTCATGCAGGAGAAGGAAATTCTGTAGCAAGCCAGTACATGTTTGAGAACTTGAAGTTTGTAGGTGTGAAGCCTGATAAAGTAACGTTCACTTCAGTTCTCTCGGCTTGTAGCCATAATGGTCTTGCTGTCAATGGTCTTGAGTACTTTAAAATCTATGAGCAGAGATTATGGGATATATCCCGATGTGAAGCATTATGGCAGTATGCTAGACCTCCTTGGGCGTGCAGGGGACTTCAAGAGGATACAGGATATGCTGGGGAGGATGCAAATGTGGGCTGATCTGAACATTTGGTTGGGCTTGCTGGGTGCATGTCGGACGCATGGCAATTTTGAGATGGCAAAGCAGGCATTCAGTTACGCAGTGAATTTGCATCCTGAAGATGCTACTGCATATGTTTTCATGTCTAACATCTATGCTGATACTGCGGTTGCAGCCGAGATGGAAATATCTAGACAAACATGGTGCATGCAAGAAGCCTGACAGGAGCTGGATTGAGCTTGGAGTTCAAAACACCCACATGCAAAACATGCTACACATAACAAGCAAAGATTTTCACGAGAATGGTTGTGTTTTATATACAGGAAGCTGGTCATGGCATTTGGGCTGCCTAACATTGCCATGAGGAAACGAATTGGTTGAAGGTGAACTTTCATTATGTGACTGTCACAATGCTGAAAACCTTATATAATTAAGTCTAGGCAAATGTTCGTGAGGAGATCATCTCTGTGTTTATCATTACAAATCAATCAGTTGAAATGGCCTTTGCAAAGAAGCACCATAAACGCAAGATGTATGTGGTTGAGCACCTTCTTGAAGGCAAAAGTAGACGTGCTCAAAATGCCTACCTTCAAAAAAGTTTTCATCAGCATGATAGAAAAATTACACCACAAGATAGTGCTTCTAAAGCCCAGAAAAGTGAGTTGCTGAATGTACAGGGATACACACATGTCAGTCAGTTTAGAGGCAGAAGGCCGGGGGTATGTGCAGCATCAGGATAAGTAGCCTTGCTTTGTGAATCCATTCAGGCAAGATGAATCTCAGGCGCACAGAGGGACGGCTATCGTGCCTTAGAATATCGTGCATCCTGGCCCTAAGAGTTTTGAAAGTTCTTATGTATATCGGCCCAGGCGTGGCTTCCTGTATCGTGCATACTGGCCCTAAGAGTTTTGGAAGTTCTTATGTATATCGGCCCAGGCGTGGCTTCCTGTATCGTGCATACTGGCCCTAAGAGTTTTGGAAGTTCTTATGTATATCGGCCCAGGGTGAAAAGGAGGGATGGCTTTGAGGCGTGGCTTTTTCTGAGCTGCTGATTAGTGGCTCTTTGAAAGAAGAAATGCCCGTTCGACAGAAAAGCGGTAGCTGTTTACCAGCATCAAAATCACAGCAAGCCTTCAAAAGGTCCCTTTGGCTGATGAGCAAGAACTCGTGCATCATAATGACCGAAAGGGCTCCTTTGCTGCTTCTCTTTCGTGCAAGGGTTTGAATGTTGAGGAGCTTCTTCTTTTGACTCTGTGCGAGAAAGGACAGCTGGACAGAGCGCTGGTTGTGCTCTCTCGAATGAGCACAGCCCCCTGTAGCAGCGTCTACCTATCCCTCTTAAAGGAATGCAAAAAGAATAAGGCCCTCATTCAAGCTAAGCAAGTCCATGCGCACCTTGCCCGAAGTAGCCCCAGCTGACCGGCTTGCTGGGTGACTACTTGGTTATGACGCTGGCCAAGTGTGGTGCCATTGAAGAAGCTCGCCAGGTATCTGGTACATTACCTCACCGCACTGTCTTTTCTTGGACTGCAATGATCTCTGCATATGCAGATTGTGGCCATGGGTATGAAGCACTCCAATTGCATCAATTAATGGAAGAGGATTCTGTGGAGCCAAACAGCTACACCTTTGTCAGCCTCTTCAAAGCTTGTGGCAGCATACAGGACCTTGGGCAAGGCAAAAAACTACATGCTGATGCTCACAGGAGAGGCTTTGCGTCAGATGTTTTCATTGGCAGCACCCTTGTGAGAATGTATGGCAAATGTGGGGCAGTTGTAGATGCAGAGCATGCATTCCATGCAGTATCCCACCGCAATGTTGTCTCTTGGAATACGATGCTCTCGACATATGTTGAACACAACTATGGAGAAAAGGCTTTATATTTCTACAGGCAGATGCAAGAGGAAGGAATAAGTCCTGACCAGCACACACTTGTGCTTGCACTTCAGGCATGTGGCACCCATGCAGAGAAGGAAGAAGCCAAGAAAAGGGAGGCTGATCTAGAAAATGATTTGGATGAGAATGTGGGTTCAGAGGATGAAGAAGCTCAAGATAACGTGTCAAAATTTGATGAAGATGAGGGTGACATTCAAATCAGTATAGATTTGAAGAAGATTAGCCTATATAGCAACTTGGTGGCACATACCGGAGGATGTGCAGGTTTAGAGGGGGTTGATGTCGTGCTGTGGCACGTCCATGCAATGAAAGCATGCTCAGAGACTATTTTAAATGGATTGAGATGCGTGGACATGAAAACAGTGAAGTACATGTGTGTATATGCTTTAAAATACAAGCCTGTGTGGGTAATAGAGGACAGGGAGCCATTTTGGAGGCAAAATATCAGGAGCAGGGAGTGCCTGATGAAGATGCTACGAACTGGAGAAATGTAGTCAAACATATTGGGAACAACTTTGCAGAAGGAAGTTTTTGCAAAGGAGCTATGGTTTGAGATATTTTTAGCCTCGAATGTGGGTACTTTTCATCCGGAGCAGTAGCAGATGATAAATGGTCAGCTTGATGCAAGTGCTGAAGCCATCAATCTTATGATGGCTTTGTGTTCATGGGATCCTAGTCAGCGACCAACAGCCATTGAAGCGTTTCAGCATCTTTTTTTTCCCGGTTGGCTCATATACCCCACCATGCACCTACTATTTTGGCAGAAGGGGAGAGTTTCCCTCTCCCTTTTCAGAAAAAGCGACCTTGGCCAGACGGAATGGGGGGGGAACAGGAAAATCACATTCAATAAGGACAATACGGGGGGCGCCGAATCCAGGAGGTGAAGGGTTCTCAGGGCGGCTGCTGCAGCAAAAAGAGAGGTAGCCGCCGTGAAGTTGCAGGGATGGATATTTGTACAGAGGAGGGCAGAGACGAGGAGGTACGGCTCTGTGTGCGTTTTTTCTTCGAAGACCTTTTGAGGTGACCTTTGCTGCTGCAGCTGCTGGAGCCATACCTGCGATTCGAAGGCAATAATGCAGCGGTGGAGCTTTTCCCTCTCCTCATCACGAGCAACACGAAGGGTTCAGGTCCATCTTTGAAGTTTTCTGCAGGAATGGCAGCTGTTAGCAAGACTGTTTAGGGCCTCTGTGGAGTTCATTGTGTGCTTCCCATGCCCCGGAACCCTAGTTATGCCATCAATTCTTCAGCGGAAGTGTTATACATAGTACATCAAATTAGGGTTTTTGTGGAATACTCGGAGAATTTCGTATGTCTGATACCCTCGCACTGTACTGTACTTAATAAGGGGCATACTCCTGATACCAATGTCTCTCAAAGTTGATCAGTTCTTGGCATTATCATCATCACACACAGGCAGGTGGGATACTGCAAAGATTGAATTCTTGTCAAAGAAATGCATACAGCCTCATCATACTCACTTACCATCGAGAAGTCTGTATGCTGACAGCTACATAACTAGCCTCTCTGAACATGGAAAGAACAGGGGAAAGTCCATCAAAGAATGGCCTACACTGTTAGGCTTAACCAGTGAAGGCAGTGGCTTTTCTGATGATTTGCCAAGGAAGAGCTATCTAGATAATGGTGCTGTAGGACATGATGCCATGGGGAAAAGAACTATAGATGTTACCACTTTTGGCAATCTGTGTGTTGATATTGTGTTGAAAGTGCCGTCACTGCCACCATCTTCTTTTCAAGAGAAGCTTGCATACATGCAAAAACTTGCTGAGTCGTCACCAGATGAGAAATTCTGGGAAGCTGGAGGCAATTCCAATTTTGCAATAGCAGCAGCAAGGCTTGGACTACATTGTGCTGCATTAGGACATGTTGGTGATGCCAGCATATGCAATGGGTCGTCATGATTCGGTTAAATGGTCAAGTGTGCAGGTGGCTTGAAGAAGCCCAGTTTTAAGACAAAGAGAGACTTTCAAGACTGTATGAAGAAGTGTGTGCTTTGCCTTGTACATGCGCCTTTGAGAGAGGAGGGAGAAGGTTTGGCAGGATTTATTTTCTCTGAAGAATCAAATCAAGTGAATTACAAAACACCAAACTCTCACAGCTAGACATCCAGTGTGTTCCCGGCTATACCGCCCACGTCACGACAACGCGAAGTCGTGGTTGCTGCACAGACGTTCTAACATCCTCGGGTTGTGGCAATTCTAACATGTTATCTTCATATTCGATTGCCAATTCGCAACATACATCAAGAGTAGTTGGTCGGGCTAGTACCATGTAATCATGCATTTTATGGTCTTCTCTAACCCCTCTGAAACAAGGTAACAATTGATCATCTATCAATCTCTCCCGAAGTTTGCATCTTGAATTCAAGTGTTTCAGGCGAGAGACATAGTCTCTCATAGACTCATCTTCCTTTTGTTTGATGTTATATAGTTGGGCCACATGGCTCCATCTGTCACCACTATGTGCAAAGCTGGGCATAAAAAGATTATTTAACTTGGTGAAGTTAACCTTGTGCGCTCAGGCTTAAGGGTTCTGAGAACCACTGATGAGCTTTTCCCTCTAAGGTCAGTGAGAAAGCATGTATCATGGTCACATCATTGACCGGTCCATAGGTTTCACATGTAGATTCAAAAATCTCTACATGCTCGATAGGATCCCCATCCCCATAGAATTTTTAGACAAGTTTTGAGATGATATGGGGTTTCATCTGGGAAGGTCGGGGTTCTAGAGCAGAACCTAACTCCCTGACCATCCCCCTACCAATCTCTACTGCCATATTTAACAAGTCTGCCCTTGTGGCTACATTAAAGTCCATGGCTGGATTGTTTCTAGGTCTCTGGGGAATTGCTCCCCTTCCTAAACCTCGTCCCCTACTTGTATTGGCTCTTCTAGGTATCTCAGGTTCATGGACTAGTCCAGTTGTGGTACCTTGGTGGGATTCACTAATAGCGGCCTCTGTGCGTCTTTGTGTAATTAAGAGCTCCATGTCTTGTAAGAATGTAGGGTGATTGATCATTAACTCAATATCCTTCTTGGTATAGAGTTGTTCCTCTACTTCTATGGCCGAGTTAGCTATGTTACCCTCTTCTTCTCTGGTTGCAAACCCTTCCTCCATTCTCGATTCCTCATTGATGGGTTCCAACTTTGGAATTTCTCCATCACTTCTACCTGTAGCAATTTTAGGTTCTTTTCCTCATAATTGGAGAGGGTTAACACTTCCTATCTCCTTTCTCTCAGCTCTTGCCCTACGAGTATCAAGCTCTTGTTTCCTTAAGCTCAATTCTCAGAGTTGTCGTTCTACCTCACTTCGTTGGAGGTCCAATTCCATTTCCTCGGTGGTGGGAAAGAATATTTGGCCCGTCCTAACTGCACTTTCCATATCTCATCTAATTCGAGGGGTGCCAGTATTTGACAGCCTAGAATTCAACGTTTGGAATGGCACTTCTTGTCTTGGACCGAGTCCAACATGTGCTAGTTGACGGACCCGTGCCCGCAGATTGCGCTTCTTCATCATGACTAGTTTGAAGACCAAAAAATCCCCAGGCGATATCAATGATCCCACTGGACTTGGTTGGAGAGTGTGGTTTATCTCCTTCCCCAAACCCAGCGTATCTGAGTCCTTCTCCCATGGATTCTTCACTACTGGTTTTTGCGGTGGTCAAGTTTCTTAAAACACTCAAGTGTGTGCTTGCAGAATGTCCTGATCCCACACTTCTTTGGTAGGAAGTTCCTAGATGATTTGATGCACTATCGTCAGCAGGCGGCGTAAGATCGTCTCTGATGAGTTTTTCAGATCTTAAGTGCATGTATGTATAATTTGATAAGCTATTAATTAACCCAATTTGATTCAATTTCCAATTCTATCACGCTGTTTAGGAGGCATGAATTCATAGAGAATGTTTCACGTCGTGAAACAGTAGGACTCGGTTTATGTCGTGAAAAACAGCAAGACTCAGTTCACGTCGTCGTGTGAAATAACAAGAAAATGGTTCACGTCGTGAATTGTTTTCTTGCACTTTCACGTGCTCAACAATTTCCCTCCTTAAGATTAAATTCCTTCGTTTTCGTCAAATTCCCTTCTTTAGCCGACCCTCACAAGCTTAGTTTTGTCAATCCGTCGTTTTTGGTCTTCACGTGAAACAACAGGATTTCTTTCACGTAGTGAAACAAAAAGTGTTTCACGTCGTGAACTGCTTCGAAAATGGTTCACATCATAAAAGTCTACTGCACTTTCACGTGCTCCAATTTTTGGCGGGTTGTACTGTGTCAGAGGTGTCGGATAAGGGTTTCTATTTTTGGAATATAATCCCGTGATCTTCGGCAAAAATCCTGGCACTGATTTCTGAGCGACTCGTGGCATGAAATTGCAAGAAAATGGTTCATGTCATGAATAACTTCCTGCACTTTCTGAGCGACTCGTGGCACTGATTTCTGAGCGACTTGTGGCACTGATTTCTGAGCAACTCGTGGCATGAAATTGCAAGAAAATGGTTCACGTCATGAATAACTTCCTGCACTTTCACGTGGAGTTCTTCGCGTTGGCAATTTGTAGTCTTGGGTGCATAATACTTATCCAAATGATAAAAATTAGATTGTGCCAATGCTAAGGAATGAAATGCAAGTTCCTGGCTCAATCAATGGTCCCTTATGTTTTTGAATTAAAAAAAAAAAAGAAAACAATACCCAGCCTGCTTCTTCACGTTGGTGTTTTTTTGTGATGCTAACATCAACTTATCAAGAGTAACCAATGAATCCTTTCCTAAACTACTTTCCACAACATTCACAGCATCAAAACTATAACTTTTTTCTCAACCACACACACCTTATCCTTTTATTTCCACACAATGTACTACCAGAATGCAAAGGCAACAATGAATACTATGCAATGGGAGCTGAAACTCAAAGAGTATGGAAGAAACAAATGTGTTTCCCCGGCACCGGCACCAAAAATGTTATGGTTTGCCTCACCTCCAAGAGAGAACTCTACACATTCATTTGATGGATAAGCAATAGAATACAACCATCGTGGTGGGGGGTACTTACCAATGCTTTGATCTCGAGTCCCTTGAGGCCTCCAAGCTCGCTTTGTAAAGCTCCAAACTCTAAGCTCCACCTCTACTCTATCACCGTGGAGTTGCTCACACCCTCATATAGACCAATCACACTCTCTCTCACTCTCTCATACAAGTAGCATAAACACACAAGCATGAAAGAGGCACAATGCTAGAATGCTCTCACTCCTCACTCTCTCACAAGCACAAGGGGAGAGCTCTTAATAGCACAAAGGGGATTGTGTCTTTTTCATTATGAGAAATTACCTTATATACAATTGGCCCTTATTCACACTTGGGCACCCAAAACTTACTAACTTATTGGCTTATATACAATTGGCCCTTATTCACACTTGGGCCCTTATTCACACTTGGGCACCCAAAACTTACTAACTAGGGCCCTTATTCACACTTGGACACCCAAAACTTACTAACTAGGGCCCTTATTCACACTTGGGCCCTTATTCACACTTGGGCACCCAAAACTTACTAACTAGGCCGCCTTGGGTGGACAATATCTCATAATGTACAACCTTTATAGTGCCTTTACATGACACTTAGAAATATCCTCAATTGAAGATCATGTTGTTAATCCGAATGGGATTAATAGCCTTACAACAAACGGGATAAGATTCAGAGAAATGCAGACAAGCAACATGTCGAGAAAGGTGAAAATGTTCTTGCGAGCGAAGAGCTGGGAGGTGTGGAAAGACATTTGTGCTTGTACTACTTCAGACTGATTGGATGAAAACATTGTTGTTTTATGTGAGCAAGTGTGGGCAAATATCAATAAGGTAGTGTGGTTGATGAGTCAAAGCAGCACAACAGACGAAAATCGCAAATAATTTCTAGCAGAGTTGAAAAGCTTCATTGAAGCGGTGGTCCGCACATGGGGTGAATTGAATATTGTGCATTACATGGTAATACACTTTTAAAGGTTTTGCAAAATAAATTTCTTCTTCTAATGCACTTTTCTTGAATGGTGGTTTTGTTTGCTGCTGTCTCTGCACATCTTGTATGCTCATCGTGCATATTTCATGAACGCCTATGGCTCGATTGACATGCGGAGCACCCAAGGAATGGAGAAAAGTCATTATTGTGCAAGGGGAGTCTATTTCAAGAACACAAGACATGGAGGTTGCAGGACTCGATCAAACTATCTCAAAGAATTGTTTGATTAGTTTTTCCGTTATACCTTTGGAAGAAACCTTTCAAGGGAGAGGGCTCGAATGTCCAAATTGGCCCAAATTGCCAAAATGAAAAGTAAGGGTCAGAAAACAGCAAGGTGGAAGTTAGGGATAGGAACTACATGTCATGCGGTAGCATGGAGGGTTACACATAGGCGAGTTGGTAAAGTATGGGTCCCTATAGACTTGAATAAGGCCTAGGGTTGGTGTGTAGCTAATCTATGGGGATACTATCTATTGAATGTAATTAGGTGTTATAATTAAGAATGTAAATGGTTATTTTTTGCCTAATATGCAATCATGTTATCTTTCGTGTTTAAAAACCCATTTTTCTGGTGCATGACATTTTTTTTGAAAACTAGGGTTTCGTGTAATGATTACGTTGGCCACTATAAATGAGCACCCTCTCTCTTTTTGTCCATTTTGTACAAGCACTTTGAGAGCACAAGCACTAACTCCTCATGGGCACAATCAATGCTTCCGAACTCGCACGGTACTTATTCTCTATCGAGGTCCCCATGAAACCTAATGAGGATGCTCTCTCAGCCCTGAAGCTAGAAGTTAGGGATTTGCACAACCTTGCTTCCTAGATCGACAATTTTGTTTTTGCATGTAGCATATGCAGGGCTCAATTTTCCATATTGACGAGCGGGGGAGGCCACATAATGACCCCTCCATACCACAAGCTGACCGCACAAGGGCGTTGCGGTTTGCTAGGAACGTTGCAAAGCACCGGCAGTCCATGGTGCAAATTTTGGTGGTTTTTGGAGTCCCCCTTGGTTTCAAGGACCGTGAAGTCATGCGTCATTACTAATTTTGTTAGATTGATATACTTTCCTTGCTAGGTTTGATTGGTAGTGAGGAAGCTTTGTAGTTTTTTTGATGACTTGAATTGTATTCCAAATATTTACATTGCTTTGTAATACGTGAAGAAGTCTCAAGATGCTAATTTTTGAAATATGACATGCTTGGTATTCCATATATTCGTGTGTTTAGATGCTTTGTGATAAGTGTCTTGAAGGATGCAAAAATTGACAGAGCAAGCCAGCTCATCCTGACCAAGCAAACAGGTAAAGTTGGTGGATTATGGCATGAAGATAGCAGTGCAATAGAAATTGACACCAACACTGTCATTGACATTGACTGTGGGGAGCCTACATGAGCACACATGGAGATTTCCAACCACCCAATCGTAGGGGGAAAGACCTTGCCATGCATCAACACATGGAGATTTCCACCCAATCGTAGGGGGAAAGACCATGCATCAACACTCAACATCAAGAGAAGCAAGGGGAGAGCAAGAGCAAGAGCAGCAAGGGGAGTAAGAGGAATAAGCACTGGCCCCAAAAAGAAACAAAGGAAGTCGACATATTACAAGCGTCTCCCCCTAGAACCACATCTCGTTGATTGTCTTCCTCGTGGCCTCGCTCACAGCAGGAGGCACGCAGGGTATAGGGCTTCCAAGAGATACGGCACTACCAGAAGTCCGTGGAGCTTCTCATCTCTAGAGGGCACCTTTCTCATGAACATGCAAAGAAATTTTATGGGAATACAAGATGGAATGTCAGATGCAGTCGATTGCCCTAGAGGCCTTATAGGAAGCCCGTTGAAGCATATCTTGTTAATTTATTTGAGGACACAAACTTGTGCGCCATCCATGCAAAGTGGGTCACCATAATGGTAAAGGATATGCAGTTGGCGCACCGTATTTGCGGAGAAAAGGGGAACGAAAGATGATGTATCTTAATTTTCAATATATCTCAACTTTTCAAATTAATGAATTTTTGATGTGTTTTATATCTTCCTCTTGCATATTTGACTGTCTAATTGATTTAATCGTGTAATATAACTTCCATCATGTTTCAATAAAGGGCCAGAAGGGTGTGAAAAAGGCCCCTCCAGGCCGTGTGCAATGGTCATTTTTGCACCCTTTGGTCCACATGGGTTTTAATTTGTAAGATGTATCATCGCGAAGAGCATGGGGTGAGAAAATGCTGTGTACAGGAGTCTCGTACTACAGGCCATTTTTGTGATGGCTAGAGGGGTGCCAAAGTGCTGTACGGGGCCTCGTACTACAGCCTATTTTCGCACCCCTCTGGCCCTCCTAAATTTTTTTGTAAATTTTTTCCAAAACTTTGAAGGTTTTTATGAATATTAAAACTCAAAATCCTTAAAATCGGCCGTAGATCAAAATTTCCATTAGGATGGAAATATCATGGAATTAAGATGCTCTATAGGCAACCCAATACATCATGAAGTTGGTCTCCTTCAATGGTCTTTTCCCAAAGTGAAGAATGTAAGGGAAGGAAGATGATGTAAATACAAGACATAATTGATTTTAAACCTTCAAAATCAGAATGCATGTAATTTTTGATTTCCTTTGTTGTTAAATTAAGGTAAATTAGAGATCAAAAGGGATGGCCTCGTACATCTTCATGTGGTTCTCAATATCTTTTTGCATGCTCACTGATTACCAAGCCAAAGTTATTTTTTTAATTTCCACCATTTTTTGTGGTTAATTAGGGGCTAAATAAGTTATTCTCATTCTAGTGGAGGTGTAAAGCTATTAAAATCGTGATGGCTAGAGAGGTGCAAAAATGCTGTATACAGGGGCCTCGTACAGGCCATTTTCACACCCCTCTGGCCCTTCTAAATTTTTTTGTAGTTTTTCCCCTAAGATTTGAAGACACACCATTTTATATGATTAATTAGGGGCTAAAGAAGTTATTCTCATTCTAGTGGAGGGCATAAAGCTATCTAAATCATGAGCCAGAGGGGTGTAAAAATGCTGTGTACGGGGGCCTCGTACAGGCCATTTTTTGCACTCCTCTGGCCCTTCTAAAATATTTTGTAGTTTTTTTCCTAAATTTTGAAGACACACATTTTATATGATTAATTAGGGACTAAAGAATTTATTCTCATTCTAGTGGAGGGCATAAAGCCTTCAAAATCGTGATGGCTAGAGGGGTACAAAAAGCTGTGTGTACGGGGGCCTCGTGTAGGCCATTTTCGCACCCCTCTGGCCCTTCTAAAGTTTTTTGTAGTTTTTTTCCTAAAATTTGAATGTTTATTTTGGTTCATATTGTCAAGGGAAAACACGTTTATTTCACTTGAAAACCAACTAAAATTAAATGGCAAATATTTTCACATTACAAATCAAACACATGTACTTAAAAAGCGTCATTCTACATTATATTGATATAAAAAGTTACATACGGGATTTGGGAATACTTTTTACAAGTGAGGTTCGATGCTTCTTAGCTACGGGGAGCTCACTGATTAGAATGATAGTGGAAATTTCTTGAGGTGAGTCGTGGCCACAAGTGACTTGGCAATTTCTAATTGGGAAAGCACCTTGCCTCTATATCCACTCCCAAAAGTGGTCATGACGAACGACTTTCTAACTAGGATTACAAAACTGATCGATCGGCCAATAATGGCCACACAGAGTTGCTTTGAGAAGGTCTTCAATGCAAAAAGGGGAAAGCTGGCATCCGGTGTGAATTCTTTATGAAATAATCACAAAGTCATTGGGTGGGAGGTGTCCGATGTAGTGGGCAAGAGCCGGATATGGACCTGTAGTAGATCGTGTTCCCCTACCCCGCATAGCAAAACTGTCTATCTCTAGCACCCTCTCTTGCTTATCATCTTCATTTGCATCAACTTTTCTTTCCAAGTCAATGTTGGACTTGGATTCGTCGATATTATGTGTTGGAGTTAGTGTCCAAGGTACAATTACGCGGGATACACTTTGTTGCGTTGCTTGGAACTCCTCCTCAGTGACGTTTGCCTGCTCTGCATTCCTGGCTGCCTCCAGAGCAATCACCATTGTCTCCTCCATAGAGTGTGTGAGTGGAAGGAGGTTCTCCTCCATGTTTCCTATGTTAGAGTCGTTTGCCTGCTCTGCATTCCTGGCTACCTCCAGAGCAATCACCATTGTCTCCTCCATAGAGTGTGTGAGTGGAAGGAGGTTCTCCTCAGTGACGTTTGCCTGCTCTGCATTCCTGGCTGCCTCCTCCTCAGTGATGTTTGCCTGCTCTGCATTCCTGGCTGCCTCCTCCTCAGTGACGTTTGCCTGCTCTACATTCCTTGGTTGCCTCCAGAGCAATCACCATTGTCTCCTCCATAGAGTGTGTGAGTGGAAGGAGGCTCTCCTCCATGTTTCCTGTGTTAGAGTCGTTGAATGGGAACTCTACCTTCACCTTGAGCATGCTCAAGCACTCATCCATGTGAAGGCCACATGACTTTTAAATGTTAAGCACTCATCCCTACCACAACCGAACATAGAGAGGCAATCTCTATCTTAGGAAGGGGGGCAGAGTCATCTTCATCTTTAATGGTGGTGCCACTTCCACTAGCCTTAAAGCGGCACGGATTTTCTACGAACGCCAGCGCACCTCCTGGGAATTGTTTTGCGACGATGAGGCTTTCATTGACACGTGTGTGCACTGCACTTTGAGGCTCTTCCTTGTTGTGGATGAATCTTCCAAGGTGCAGTTGTGGCATTTCGACTTCTTCTTCCTCCTCTCCTTCTGTGAAAGGAAGAAAACAAACTACGTTGGCCATGATCTGAAGCAATGGCCAATGGCACCTCTGTTGAGCTTGCGTACTTGCTTCTTGTCAAGCTCTAGGAAGTGTCCACATTTCATAGCCATTGCTTCAAATATTCTGAGTCACTTTTGGAAGGGCTTATCATTGTGGTTGATGTACTCTAGGAGGTTGGAGGGCACCCACAATCTGTCAATCGATGGCCAAAGGGACAGAGTGCGGCTTGATGTGGGTGTCCATGTAAGATAACGTGTCCATAAATAATTCTTCACGGATGCGGAGTGTGGAGATCCAATCAATCTCACGAGTGAACATTGCGTGCAAGTGTGTGGCCTCTCGAAACTCACTCTCACCCACGAAGGAAGTCCATGAAGCATTTGTAGGCAGCCATATACTCTGAAGCTCGAGAGTGGAGAGTGGAGGTGGCTTGTGCTTTGAGAATGAGTGAAAAATGACACATAAGGCTATCAAAGTACTATTTATACAAGATAGTGGCCATTTCACACTGGACTTCACACTGGACCAAAAAAAATGTTGATTTTTTAAAAGACTAAACCACCTCTTCAAGAAACCACACACCATATTTTAAATACCGAAGTATCTCAGAAAATATTTTTTTATACAAAACTCCGGTGGAGAGATATTACAAAATTGTTCCAGTGGTGGATACTCATAGCTTAGATTCTTTGAACTAAGGTAACATCATCTAGGCCCCAATTCGAGGACACCTTGGTGTTTGCTTCCATCCTCCTTCCAACCTATCCAAACACCCAACACAGTAAGTGACTCCAGAAAGGGGTGAGCAAATACAGAGGTTTAAATGTCAAACAATCCTTACCTTCCTACCATGCACATTTAAGTAAGCATTATTGATTCCCTCAAATCCCAAAATGCGTAGGTGATCACGGATGTTCAAAAGGTTCCAATGCTTACTTTGGACAATCTCTACCCCCACATTAGGTAGGCCTATAGAGAGATGTATAGGCTCTACAACCTCCTCTTGAGCTTGTAAGGGTATCCATGCACCCTTCTTCCTCATCCATCGCTCGTAAACAGAAACGAGTACACAAAGTGGTACGAGATCGCAAAGAATCGAAAAGGAGACACTGGAATAATGCACTACATTGCACTTGAAATTCTCTCCTTTTTGTGCTCCCTCTCCACGATGTCCCACCCTTGGCCAAGCAAATTGATAATCTCTTCATAGCCTACCACCTTGCACATGTACATTGTTGGCGTTCGTGTGCAAGTAATGGCCTGAAACATGTGGGCAAACACATGCACAAGGCATGCCCAACTAAGACCAACCGACCTTGAGGTCTTTGTGTACTTCAAAAAGAATGTATATCATTGGCCATCTTTGCTTTAAGAGCACCAATAGTCCAAACATCAGGCATGGCCATTCAACACTAGAGAGAAGGAAGGAGAGGGGACCTCTTCAAGCTTACCAAACCCGTTGACCTATGTCGGGACTACATATTTGTGGGTGTAGAAGAAAATCTTTCGACTAGCAAGGTCAGAAGGGGCACTATCAGAGAATACACCATCCCCAATGTGCACGTGTATGGCATAGAATGTTCTTGTTAGGCTCCTTATGGGCTGCTCCTCAATGATATTGGAAGGAAAAATATCTAAAAATGAGGAAACTATCAAATAAAGTTGAAAAGAACAGTTCAAATACTATGTACACTAACATACCAAAGTGAAAGCATACAATTGCAAGAGAAACGGGGACTATGACAATGTGGGCTCAAAGAAATTTCCAATGCCGAGTACACATGTTGCACTAGGGCCACCAATCCATCATGCCTCGTTTCCTTGAATCCTAGTAGATGCCACTTCCAATGGTGCTCAACCACATCTCAACACCGAACTCGATGTGGTCTAGTGGCACTGGGCTGCAAATACACCCAATCTCCATTTTGAAATTATTTTTCAACCCAAGCACAACGTTCATCTCTAGTATTATGCATGATCAGACCCCCAACCTCGTCCCTTGGCCTTCTCCTTGACACAAAGATGCACTACCCTCCATAGTGTGTTCTGCTAGTAGAAAGGTTTTAGGGGGGGAGAGAAAGAAGGAAGGTTGCACAGTACATATTAGAGGTTGCCGTGGGGAGAGGGAGGTAGATGTGGGTGTGAGGAGATTTGAATGTGTGCACACGCACGTGATAGAGATAGAGAATGCTGCAAATTTAAGCACAATAGAGAGAAGGAAGGGAGAGAGAGAGAGAGAGAGAGAGAGAGAGAGAGAGGGGGGGGGTTGCACAGTAGAGAGATAAGTTGAAGATCTACTTACGAGAGAGAGAGAGAGAGAGAGAGAGAGAGAGAGAGAGAGAGAGAGAGAGAGAGAGAGAGAGAGAGAGAGAGAAGGTTGCATAGTAGAGAGAGAATGAGCTGTGGAGATTTAAGGTTTGGGGTGAAGAGAATGATGTTGGAGAGAAGAATGATGTGTAGGAGAGAAATCTAAGGTGAAAAATTAAGTTTTTTGATATAATATGGTTTGGGTTGGGTTTTGAGAGGGGAAAATGCAAATTTGGAAAAATGCACCTTCGAATTTCTTTTGAAAAATCTAAATTTTTAGGGTTTTTTGACCCACAAGAATGATGGGGCTGAAATTGGTGGAGCCCTCTACTTTTTAGAAGCTACCCCCTTGCTTTATGGCACCCTCCTACTTTTTGCACTCCACCTCCCTAATTTATGAAGGCCACTCCCTACTTTTTGAACCCCACAAATGTAGTAATGAGGAAGACTAGCCTCGTTGCCCCCTCCTTTTGGAGGAGACCAAATGTGCACACTCCTCTCTTCCTATTGGTCCATTGCTAATGAAGGTCATTAGCAAAGGGCCCAAAAGATGTCCAAAGGTTTCCTAATGCCTCAACCAATACACTTAAGCATGCCTTGCCAACCCCACTAGTCACTTCTCAGTCACAACACAAGCTCCATTACCAAAACACTATTACAACAATATTCGATGACACTGCTTGGAGTGATAGAAACCTAAAAACAAGAGAGCTATAAGTGTCTTATGAACAGTAAGACTATGAGCCAGCAACAACAGTATGATCCCTATGGTATCTTGAACAGGACACACCCATAGATTATGCTTCTCTATTCGAAGCCATGGTGCAAGAGACCTTAACAATATGGTATGTAAGCCACATATACAAAGGCCCACACCGTATTGCGGACTGCTCCCACAAAGACCTTGTACCAAATCCCTGAGTGCTCCAAGCACTATGAATTCCATGCTAAACCCATTGTAATTTCTTGTGGAGACACATGTTTGCAAGTGTAGATTCAACCATGCTTTTACAAGGATTATCCCAGTAAATTGACAATTGCCTTGGTGGCCATCTATTACCATGCCAAAAATCTTTAACTTGTTAAGTGTACAAGGAGGACTTATACATACAGCCCCCCTTAATGCCATCACACAAGGCTCCAAGACAAGACGGTATTAATCAAGGGAACATCCAAGGTTGCCATATAAGCAAAAAGGGAAGTAATCAAGGGAACATCCAAGGCTACTATATAAGCAAAAATCTCAAGCTTCAACTTTGCAAGCAACAAAAGATCCCAAGACAAAATCCCTAAAGGCTAGAGTAAACAAACCTTAACTTGTTAAGTGTACAAGGAGTACTTATCCATATAGTCCCCTTAATGCCATCACACAAGGGTCCAAGCTAAGACAAGGGAAAGAATTAAGGGAACATCTAAGGCTACCACATAAGTAATTCAAGCTTCAACTTTGAAGCAAGCAGCAAAAGAGCCCAAGGCACAAGCCCCAAAGGTCACAATAGCCCCCCCTAAAAAGGCTAATAAACCAGAATCGAAGGCCCAAAGGAAGATGACCTCAAAGATTATGTGAAAATGTAATGCATGATCAATTGTTAAGGACAATGATGTCAGGACTATTGAAAGTGGTTCAGATAAGAGCTTTGAAGATGCCTTCCTTTGCAGCGACAACGAGCGGTGGCAACATCCTACTCAAACTCACTCTTACCAAATAAAAGAAGCCCATCGATTATGAAAACGTTCCAAAGAAACTCAAGGAGTGCCCTAGCCTCACGTTGGAGAAAGAGAGAATGAAAGGGCTTGTGGGGAAGGTACAGGCTGAACTAGAGAAAGTGGTGGAGTAAAACCATTATCCCTACTTAAGCATATCCCAAACCGTGTACCAGAGCCAATCATAGAACCTAGGAGGAAATCTTAGATCATGCCAAAGGCCTTAATCAAATCTATAACCATTCTTAAGAGGCCCTAGAAAGAGCTAATTCCAAAGTCTCTACACCTCTAGAATCCATGTGAACCCCCACATTGATAGATGTAGCGAAGGAAGACTTAGTGGGAGGCAAAATCTAGCCTTCCATTCATTATCATAGTCATCATAACTTTAATTCAAGGTGATTGGTGATTGGTGATTGGTGCATGACTTCATTTCATCTCCTTCAGAGGAATTGTATCTTAGGGGAGGATCAATACACATCCCCCCTTACACATTGGTAGGTCCAAGCCCACCTTAGAGTGAGAACAAACCAAGAAAGTGTGAATATTGCCCATGGGACATAGTAAGGCTCATAGCCTTCTTGTCCTTGGAAGTCTAAGTTTCAATAACTTCTCTTTTGCAAGGAAATTCTTAACTTAGGAGAGGCTTATTTGACTAGATAAATGGGAACCTAAGAGCCCATATAACTGAACCTAAACCTGAAGAGGAGGAGGAGGATGAGTTGTGCCACACTAAGCACCCTCATCTCCATGAACAAAACCATATAGGATAACCAAAAGTGCCCGCCATGAATAAGTTGGGGTGACATAGCAGGGCTCACAATGTTCTTGTCCTCTTTTGATAAGTTCTCTTTTGCAAGTAAATTCTTAACTTTGGAGAGACTTATTTGATTGGATGAATAGGAACCTAAGAGTCCAGACACAACTGACTAAAGAAGAGAGTTGTGCCATATTAAGCACCCTCCCTCCATAACCAAAACCATAGAACAGTCGAAAGTACCAATGAATAAGTTGGGGTACTATTTTAAAAGCGACAAAATGAACCCCATGTTACTTATCGTATACAAAGGAATGACGGTCTCTATAATCTTAGATAGTGGTTTTGGTGGGCAACATAATCGCATCAAGTCTTTTGGAAGGCCTGGGGAAGCCCATCATTTGTAGGCACAAGCCTTGTGTTCAAACTTGCCAATGGGAACCCTTAGGCATCCTACAAGATGCAAAGATTAAGAAGTTTGAACTAATTGCACATTGGTAGTGATGGATTTTGAGAGAAGAGGGGCATACACCATGATCCTGGAAGGGGGTCATACACCATGATCCTTGGAAGGCCTTACATAAGAGAAGCAATGTTGGTTCATGGTTGGGAAACCAGTCATATTCACATATGCAAAGGTAATCAATCGTGAAGATAAACTTGAAAACATGGAAGACTCATCCCATGGGTCTCGAATTCTCGCCAACGAGTCTAAAACAATTTTCCAAACTAATTTGATCAACATGTGCAAATGTTGCAACAAGTTGTTGGAGAGTAAAGATGAGAACCAAGACTCCGAGCCTCTTCTAGAGCCAACGACTCTAAGGATTAGGTTCACATCTTGGCAAAACCATAGACACTCTTCCCACAATGGCTTAGAACAAGGTTTGCAAGACTGGATGGGATGGAAATAATCTCCATGTTCATGCTTAGTGTAGCATCTCTTTTGGGAGCAAACAATGACTTCAAATTAGGAGTAGCTAGTGATTCATTTAGCGAGAACACCTCCATGGAAGGATCAACTTTTGGATCACCCATAGTTACTCGACCTATAGCTAGTTACTTATCATTTCTCTATTTGTATCTAGGTCGGAAAACCTACATCTGGTTACTTGTCATTTCTCTATTTGTATCTAGATTGGAAAACCTACATCTGGTTACTTATCATTTCTCTAGTTATATCCCATTGGATGCTTAAAATCTCAAAATAAGTACTAGAAACATCATATTAAAAAACACATCTTTTATGGATAAATAGTACATCTTTTATGGATAAATAGTACATCTTTAATATATGTTTATATGTAAATTTTTATTTTATTATTTTTAACATTTTGACATTTTTAAATTTTGTTAAAATGTTGACTTTTTTGGTTAATTAAAGGTTTCCTTTGTTCTCTATATGACTACAAGATGGAAATTATTGAAAACCAAGAAGGGTGACATTACAAACAAAATGAGGAGATTTCATCATATGTTGATTTCTTATTACCTATACAACCAATTAAGAAGGTCAAGTTTAATATATTTAGCTACCACAAATGAATTACATGCCTAGTCTTCAAGGAGCTTACATTATACATAACACAAAAGAAGAATCACTTTCCTAGTAACAATGCAAAATTGCAAGGGAAGAGATTGGGGTTGGAGAAGTGGGCTGTGTACATATTCAGCTTTTCCTAAAAAATATGGTAAGTTCTTAATCAAAGCAGATAGCATACATCAGCTTTGGGTAAAACTGGATATACAACACATCTAACACTTATACACTTTGTGTTGTATGTAGTGATGGTTATCATTCATCCATTTTTGGATACTTCGTATCCCAGTTGTGTGTAGTTTTATATGCAAAATGGATGTTTTTGATCTAAATTTATACCTAAAATAGGTATTGTGCATCCAATTGTTTTTATTTCTCTAAATTTTGGAAGCATAAAAGTGGATATATTCAAATAGTGTATCCAAATTAGAAATCGTATATCTAGATTGGACAACCCACATCAAGTTACTTCTCTATTTGAATCCCATTTGATGCTTAAAATCTCAAAGTAAGTGCTAGAAATATGATACTTTAAAAAATCATCTTTTATGTATAAATCAAATAATTATGTGTAAATCATCTATTAAATCATATACATCATCTTTTATGTATAAATCATATACATCATCTTTTGTGTATAAATCATATATCTTTAATATCTAATTGTGTAAACTTTTCTTGTTTTATTTCCATATAGGGTAATTTTACATTTTAACATTTCAAATTTCCTTTAAATGTTGACTTTTTAGTTGATTAAAGGTTTTCATTTGTTCGCTTTATGACTAATTTCCTTACGCCATCTTTGGTTGATTAAAGTCTTTCCTTTGTACTCTATATGACTACAAGAAGGAAAGTATCAAAATCCAAGAAGGGTGATATCACAAACAAAAAGGGATTTTTTTAGAGGAGATTTCCTCATATGTTGATTTCTTATTTCCCACACAACCAAGAAGGTTGACATTATAAACAAAAGGGATCTTTGAGAGGAGATGTCCTCATATAGTATTTTCTTATTTCCTACAAAACCAATCAAGAAGATCAAGTTTAATAAACTTAGCTACCACAAATCAATTGCATCTATAAGCTTTAAGGAGATTACATTTTGCATAACCCAAAACAAGAATCCCTTGTTGGAGATGCAATCCACACTTCTAGAGAGAACCAGCTCACGTGGTGAGACTGGGTTTGAATCTTGGCAAGTTGAGGTTTCTACAAATTGGATTACCGGAGGTCACCTAACACCTTAAGGTTTTGAGGTCTGGATGGCTAGACCAATTTGTGGAACACCTCAGTTAAGCATGCTTGCGCAGGAACACAATCCGGATGGGTGACCTCCCAGGAAGTGGGAGGATCTATGTTTCCAACATGGTATTAGAGCCCACGTTGTGATGTTGGAAGCTAAGACCTCAAGCAAAGTGTGGCTTGAGGGGGGGTGTTGGAGATGTAATCCACACTTCTAGAGAGAACCAGCTCCTTTGGTGAGACTAGGTTTGAATCTTGGCAAGTTGAGGTTTCTACAAATTGGATTACCGGACGTCACCTAACATCGTAAGGTTTTGGGGTCTGGATGCCTAGATCAATTTGTGGAACACCTCAGTTAAGCGCACTTACGCAGGAACACAATTGGGATGGGTGACCTCGCGGGAAGTGGGAGGATCCATGTTTCCAACATCCCTTTCCTAGTCATGGTGCAACTAAGGAAATTGTAAAAGAGAATTCAATGGAGTAAGGAGATTGTAAAAGAGCATTCAAGGAAGAAGTCTTCATTAAAATTGTTATCTTTGGCACTAATATATATATTATGCAACATTTGTTTTGGATCCAATTGGATACTATATATATCGTGCAACAAATTTGTGTAACTAATTGGATGCATTGTATTAGAGATAAGAATAAAACATAGGGTTGACTCAATTCAAGTATTGCCTATACAAAAGTTAAAAGCATATTATCAAATTTTTGGAAACATGATATCCAAATTTTGCATAATTTATTTTAGGGACAAGTTGGATGCACATGTTCACTTTGTGTAGAATATGATATCCAATTTTTGCATAATCTATTGTATAAGCAATTTTTATGCACATTATTCACTTCGTGTAGAAAAATATTATGTTTCTATACACAATGGATGCGTGAAATCTTTCTCTACACAAAGTGGATATATAGTATCCACTTTGAGAAAGAACTTGATGAACTTTTGAAGACATATTTATGAAAAGAGACTTGAGCAAGTGGTTTGGTAGGGGGAATAGGAAGGCAAGTGCAATAGACTATAGTTCAAGACATGGAAATCTGCAAAAACTTCTATAGATATCTTATTCATAACAAACACATCATTGTCGACTATTATAATGGGCTTATTGAGCTTTATAAATCAAGATAAGCCCACACTAGATCTTGGCTTCAATTGGTGAAAGTTACTGGATTTTAGTTGTTGTCCCATAAATCTCCATTTTAATACTTATGCATGCATACAATTGCTAAGATGTGCATAGAATTACGTCTTTAAAAAAGAAGAAGCAAAACACTGAAGTTTCAACAAAGTGTGAATATTTTGAGACTAGTTTTTTTAAATCACAAACTCAAATTTTAACATATTTTGAATATTATGCAGCTATTTTATTCATAGCTCTAAATTTTACCTTTGAAAGCTTAATAAATAACTTTACAAATTGCTACATCCACATAACTATGTGTGTACACATAACAATAAATGGAATATTGATATCGTACGAATAATTTATATTTAGACAACAATGGTGTTTCAATATAGTGTGACTTTTGCACAAAAAATCTTATGTATATTTAATTAATTTAAGTAAATTTATATTTAAGCACACTGTGAATGCCTTGCATCTAGCTAAACATAGAATATATACCATGCATCTAGCGTATGAAACTAATTTGTGTTTATGTTCAATACATTTTACAAAATATGGATATCTTGCATCTACTTTTGGATAGTCTAACATGAGTATATCATGTAAATCATATGGTTATGTGCAACTAAATGATGCCTCCACTTTCAAAGTTTGCATTAGGTAATTGCTATATTCAAATTGTAGCAAGTGCTAAGTGGTCATGTGAGGTTTAATTTGAGATTACAAAATGACAATGCTTTGTAATGAAAAAATTAAAAAAAGTTACTAGTATAATAATAATTGTAATAGACACTTTTTGAATTATAAATATACTTGTTACAAACGCCTCTCAAAATTTTGATGACATACAAGTTTGTGTCTATTATGAGATAAAACAAATAAAATGTATTATGTGATATGATACAAAACACCTTAAGAATTTGGGAGGCTCTCTTATTTGTTCCTTTTTGGGTTTCCTTTAAAAAAAAAGAGGGAAAAGTGGTATCTCTATGGTCTTTTTTTTGTTGGATTAAAATCAAGAAGTTTATTAATGCTTACCTTTTATGAATTTTAGAAGTCGTGGTAAGAAGCATCACGTGTTTCAAAAAATAGTTTAAGAAGTTAGTTTCTTAAAGATAATCTTTTGCAAAATAGTTTTCTAAGCTTAAAAAAATCACCCACTTCATTTGCAATATAGTTTTTATGCCAAAATTGGGTTCTAAAGCTGTTATTTGATGCATGACAGCATCAACTGTTAGAAAGGTATTCATACCAAAAGTCTAGAATGAATGGAGTTTGATACAAGAAGAAACCATCCCACCCAAGAATTACTCAAAGGTCAAGCCCAATAGAGAGATGAAATAATAAATTTGCTTATATAAAAGGTGTGATTCTCAATGCATAAATTTTCTTGGAAGGTCAATAAAAAGGTGGTGTTCTCAAAGGCTTAACCGATGGAGGAACCTACTTAAAATCACATTCAAAGGCATGTCTGAATAGGAAGATAGGTAAAATGATCCTCACTTTGCTAAATCAAGATAACCACCCACAAAAAGAGTCTCGTTTATACATTAATGCATGTATATACATAGGACAAATAAAACAAAAAACAAAAGGCAAAAAAGTGCAAGTATAGTTGTACCCACACAAAAAAAAGTGTAACTATAGTTGTACCCACAAAAAAAAAACACTTCGAGGAAATGGAAACCTAATGTCAGCATTGCAAGGAGAATAGGTGGATTCAGTGTCAACAAATGAAGAAGGGATCATACAACCTAAGAAGTGGTGGGCTAGAAGAAACTAAAGGCCAACATCAATACTAAGGCAATCCATGCTATACTTTTTAAGACCCTTTATTTTGAAGGTTTTTCAAAGATCTTTGTACAATTGTTGCCTCACTTTTTAGTATTGTTGTGCCATTTCCATTACCTTTACAATCGAGTTTTAGTCAGTTTAATTATATCAAGACTCCCAAACATTACTATAAACCTTCTTCACCTCTTAAGGCTTTAGTTTACAATTTTTAAGGTTCTCATATTTGTGGGTTTCTATAAAAAGTTATAATTTCAGTATGTTTGAGCTCCACAACATCCTAGACATAAAAATATCACAAAAACAACTACATATGGCTACCTTCCTACTATGCTACTACTTTTCTTCTTTTTTGGTAGTTTCTTAGGGTAGGTACTTATATATTTTTCCTAGTACATATGTATTTCCTTTTTCTTTTCTCTTGTATTTTTCTTCTTTTTTGGTGGTTTCATAAGGCAAGTACTTATATATTTTGGCTAGTACACATGTATTTCCTTCTTTTTTGGGTAGTTTCTTAGGATAGGTACATATGTATTTTTCCTGGTTTCTTACCTCATTCGATCCTCCACTTCCTTTCTTGATTGGTTACTACCTTACTTAGCTCACTCCACATGTTGTATCTAACAATTGTGTGCAAACTTTTAAAATATCACAAAAATGCATCTTTGTTCAAAAAGATCTTTCCAAACCTTCACAATTCACATTGGTTGATGTAAAGCCACATACATGTATTTACTCAATTTCTTTCAAGTTAGCTCCCTTTTACTCACAAATATCAGCAACACAATATGTGGCCTTAGTAGGGTGATGCATGCTGGAACATTTTTTGTTATGCAAATAATTTCATTTTATTTAAAATTTTCAAAAGGACTAAAGTCCTTACAACCAATTTCAGTATGTGTGGGCTTCACATCATCCTTGAGAGGATGATCCAGAAAACAACTACATATGGCTGCTATCCTAACTTTCTACTACTTTTTTTAATTTTTTCCTATTTTTAGGTAGTTTCTTAGCACAAATACATCTCTATTTTGCCGAGTTTCTTACCTCACTTGATCCTCCACTTTCTTTCTTGATTGCTTAGTTGCCTTACTTGCTTACTCCACATGTTACGTCCAACACTTACGTGCAAATGCTTGAAAGATATTAAACACATCTCTATTTAAAAAGCTATTTCCACACCTTCACAATTGATTTTGGTTTGATGCAAAGGCACACACATGCATTTATTCATTTTCTTTCAGGTTTGCTCCATTTTAGTCACAACTATTGGTAAAAGGGTATGTGGCGTCAGTAGGGTGATGCATGTTGGAACATTTCTTGTTTTGAATATACTTCCATTTTAGATTATTACAAAAGGACTACAATCCTTACACTTGATTTTCACAATCTGGGCTAGAGAAACCATAACATACAAGCATATATTGACTTATACAACATCGGGGTATTATTGAGCACTTATTGGTAAATTGGACTATTATACTAATGGCTAATTCTGAAATGGACTTTATGTTGACACACAATTCTGCTTAGTCACCATTCTAGAAGACGTTTCCTCTATTCATACTGGTAGCTAATTGGCTCATGCTTCATTGTTTTCCAAGACGTGAGGCATATTGTTCAAATGTACGCTCATTAATTCCCACTTGCCCTTTTATCACACCTACTTTTGTTAGGTGGCATTGCACTATATCATTATTGTATTCCTCCTACAACAAGGAAATCATATCATTTATGTATTTTCCAAACAACCACATATGTCCAATTAAGCATAGCCCCAAATAATTTTGAATATATTCTTTGCCTTGCTCACTTTTAATGCCAAATGAATATTGTATTGGAAGATTTCAATGTTGAATAATACAAAAGTAATCACATGTTTAAAAATGTATACAATATTATCTCTTTCATTGATTAAGGATGTTTAGACTTTTTAACTTGATAGCTTGCCGCTTGAGAAAGACAGTTTCTTTCCATCACATCTTTTGTGTAGAATTTGAAGCTTGCCTTATAGATTATAAAAGAATTTCTCTCTCTCTCTCTCTCTCTCTCTCTCTCTCTCTCACACACACACACACACACACACACACACACACATGCATGTTCATCTATTCCAAATATAAACTTACATTATTAATTTGCAAAATGTACACACACACACCCACACACACACATGCATGTTCATCTATTCCAAATATAAACTTACATTATTAATTTGCAAAATGTACACACACACACACACACACACACACACACACACACATACAACATCATCTTTTGAACTTTTTTGTTGTTGGAAAAAGGTATGTTCTTGAGTAAGGTATTAAAGTTAACTAGTTTTTTTTTCTAATAGCCTAAAGAGCGAGCTAACTACTTTTTTTTCTTTATCTTTTAATAGCCTAAAGAGCAAGCTTATTGTGAAACTTCACTTGTTTTAAGAAAAGTTACTTGGTTCTAAATCTTGCTCTTCTAACTTGAAGTATAGTAAGCTAGAGAAAACTAAGCATAATTTTAGGGGAGGTGCTTGACTCTATGTGTTACAAGGTCTTTACATACTTGCATAATAATATTAGCCTTACACCTACTTGTTAGGTAATGACTATGCAACAAGAAAGAAAGTTGGGACAAGATTGGTGAAGGGTAGATTGTCAATTGCATGGACAAGAAGAATTAGAACAAAACAAAGTTTGGATAAGATTGGTGAAGGGTAGACTGCCCATTGCATATGGAGAAGCACAATTTTTATACCATTGCATGGAGAAGCGCAATTTCTCTTCGATACTCTAGTTCCTTGGATTGAAGCACTAGGATACTCTAGTTCCTTGCATTGATTGATTGTTGTAGTAGTTCAAGATAGCAAATGCCTTCTAAAGTTTGCCCGCTTGTTGAAGTTAAGAGGGAAACCTTAAAACAAACCCTTTGGGTTTCAATGGTGACAACTCTTAACATAGTCTCTTTACATAGTTAGTTTGTGTGTATGGTGGGCGGTGGTTTTGTGGGTTCGTTCACACACTTCCTCCTAGAATCGAGGATGTGAGAATTGGGGATAGGGATGGACGGGAAAGAAGATCTCATCCATGAGCACGGGCGGGCACTCGGTTGAAGGGTATGCAATGAGCATAGTGCTGTGAAAAAGAACCGTGCGTTTATTTAATGAAAACAAGTGTGTTAGCAAGTTGGATAGATTCCGTTCGCTTGCGTGCCAACTTGGACTCAGAATGGAATCCAAGCTAGTGCGTCATCTTGATTCTTGTGCGCTCTCAATCAACTGGCAGAGAAAGGCAGGTGGTGGTGGTATTGTCGTAGTACTCTGTTGTAGCAACAGTCCCAAGAAGCTTTGAAGCCTGTGTTGAAACGACGGGTCAAAAGAGGGCATTCCTGATTTGAGGTCTACATAATATTATATCAAAATTAATTTTCATCACATCGAGGGCCCATGATGGAGGCACTGACGCAGAGGCGAGTCTCTCTTCCTTGGAATGGTTCAGAGAGAGAGAGAGAGAGAGAGAGAGAGTTTGCCGGTGCCAGGCTACGCTAAGCGGAAGGGGACGGCGTGTCGACGTGGGTTCCGCCACACCGCGAAGATACCACTCGCGTGCAGCAGTGTTGTGCATCTCCCCTCCGGGCTTCTCAAGAAAAGAGAGAGAGAGAGAGAGAGAGAGAGTGTGTGTGCGCGCGCGCGCGCGCTCTGCCTGATGATGCTGCTAGCCTGCTGCCCCCTCCCTCGTTTTGGTCGTCGCGACAACTCCGATGATGAAATTCCCCCCCCCCCCCCCCCTCTCTCTCTCTCTCTCTCTCTCTCTCTAACGAAAGTAGCACCGTTAGGTTCGGTTCGCCCATTTGCCAAAAGACTGTCAACTAACTATAGCTCCATATCGCCCACCCTCCCCTCTCTCTCTCCCTTTCTCTCTCCACCCTTTAGTTCGCGTCCAATCCACGCTTCTTCAAGCCCCTCCTCCACTCGAGAGCCTGCTCTTCTTCTGTACCACCCTTCTTGGCGCCTCGCCTTATCCGATTGAATGGGCATTACTTCAATCCTCGCTAATAAGCTCCGGCCGTCAACGCAAGCGATATCCCACTACACTCACTCTGCGCATGGGTACCTACTGAACCCATTTTTTCATCATGTTAGGTGTCAACCCATCTTCTTCCCTTGCGATTTTTCTTCTCACAAACCAACAATTTGGGTGCAACCTCCTCATGGCTTGTGCGATCTTCTGTAAGCTTTTGGATAGAAGGTCCTCTGAGATTGCAAGAAAGCAATCCAACGACTCTAAGAAATCCTGCTTTTGTTCCACCTTCTTTCCTGCAAGCAATTTTTACCCCCCTCCCCTCTTCTCTCCCTCCCTCTCTCTCTCTCTCTCTCTCTCTCTCCCCCCCCCCCCTTCTCTCCCTCTCCCTCTCCCTCTCCCCCCTCTCTCTCTCTCTCTCTCTCTCTCCCCCCCCCTCTCTCCCTCCCTCCCTCTCTCTCTCTCTCTCTCTCTCCCTGGAGACACACACAACAGTTGATGTCCATCTCTCTCCTATACACCCAGCTCGCTGTAATCCCTATTTTCATAAGAGCTTGTTTACTGATCACCGCCCTCCTTAAGAAACATTTGAATTCTGAAATGAGAAGGTGAAATGTTTGGACATTTGGATTCTAAACATGGTGTTGCTTTCATCTTTCTCAGCAAAAATGGAGTAGATTTCGTTATGTTTAAGCTGTATTGTCGGGTCCCTTCGCAATTTTTTCTGTTGATTACATAACCACCATGAGTTTATGCTGATTACCTTGATTTTCTAATCGCAGGGTGCATCTCACACATGGTTACTGCAAGCAAGGTCAAGTGAACTTCAAGAGTGCAAGCCAATTCTTCTACCTCGTTCTATTGGCCTTGTGCATCCCTTTGTCAGCGAGGGGTGATGATCCTAAAGAGCACCCAGAGAAGAGGGATTCTTTGTCTATGTCATCAGACGTGTATGGGCATCTGTCACCCTCTATTTTCATGGAAAGCCCCGTAAGAAGAGAGAATCATAAGGAACGACCAACAACCGGGGCCTCTCAGGTTTCCAAACCTTTGCCAACCATTGAGGACAATCAGGATAGCACTCTTTTTGCAAAAGCAAGGGGAGAGAGCACTTCTACAGATGACATCGGCAAAAAAGGCTGGCTTTGGCAGTCTAGGAATTCAGGTGTTGCTTGTTTTGCTTCAGAAATGCTAGATTTGCCACAACATGGCTTTGTGGCAGAGTCGCTGAATGTTGTAAGCGTTTCTCCCATTTTGAAGTGGGGCCATCAACCACTCTTCACTTCTTCACAAAGGTCTTTGACCATCGTAAACACATGGAATGACTCCAGTTTCTGTGTGTTCCAACCCTACAGCACAAACTCTGACTTCTCTACAACAGGGTTCCGGGAGACTATCTTACCACCTGGGGGAATGATGACCATCTATGTCATCTTCCTGCCCACAATTGTAGATCTTGTGGAAGGCTTGCTAGTGGTTCAGACAAGTGCAGGCGGAGTTTCTATACCCATGCAAGGTGAGGGTGTAACAGCTGCAGTCATTTCTATATTTGAACGGACAGTCTTGATGGAGGAACTAAAAAAGTGGATTAATGGTTCACAAAATAGGTATTTGCATGCATATGTCACAATAGGAGAGAAAGTTACACACAATGAATGATATTACCACACCTAATTGATTTTGAGAAATCAGACTATGGTACAGATTTGGTCTAGATTATAAGTGATAAATGTTGTAATACAGGTATCTCCTATCGAGATGATGTTCTCCATGAAAGAATCCCTTTGTGCCCTCTCAATCAACCATTCCAGTCTACAGTTCAAATGCAAGTTTCTGAAGTAAGTACTGCCTTTTTGCAATCAATAGTACTGCAAACCCTTTATCCTTGAAAGCATTGATTTCTTTGCATGAAACATGCCTCCAGGCGTCTGAGAGTGAAATCAATATAATCAAAACATGTCATTGTAAGTTTGAGAAATGGACCGAGAATCTCAAAACCTTGGGTAGTCAAAACCTTACAAATATGCCCATTCTTAGGACAACAGGGCTTCTCTTTTTTCATCTGAATATAATCATTCACACACCTGAGTACCACAAAGGGGGTCCTAACCTTCCAAGTAGTTGCCATTGAAGGTAGTGTACAAGCCCCACAAGTGAGCTGCCTGGAATTTTTGGTAAGAATTGCAGGTCAGCAGCCAATGTCTGTGATTTAACTTGAGTGGTGTTGTTGCGTGAATGTCAAGGATGAAGGTGGGGAGAGCACACTAGACATGCGGTGCAAATTTGTGTGTGTGTGTGTGTGTGCGCGCGCGCGCCTGTGCATGCAATGTCCATGATTTAACTTGAGTGGTGTCGTTGCGTGATTGTCAAGGATGAAGGTGGGAAGAGCATACTGGACATGCAGCGCACAGGTATGGTGACCACCCTGCCCACATGCATGCTGCATGCATTAGACATCATGAATCCCCAAAGCTCCCACATGGTACTAGGATTTGATTCCACAACCTCTCAGATAGGGGTTCATAGCTCTAACCGCTAGGCTAATGCCTTTGAATGACTCTGATTGTTCTTCTTTTTCTTTGAATATGTCTATCCTTGGCGAACCAGCCTTGTCCAATTTGTTGCTTTGCTTTGTGATTTCCGGTGATCATGACCTTGTCACTTCACAAATGTGATTCTTTGGTTTGGCCTTCCCCCAATATGGACATATGTGTCTTGAATGCTTGGACTTTCATTTTTTCCTTCATGCAAAGTTGTAGAGACCTTCCTTGGCAATCACACTGTTGCCTATCTTCTTCTATATGAAAATGCTTGCCAAAGACAGCTAGACCACACGTCGACCTGTGTTGAGAGCTTGTAGAAATCACTCTTGGAGCCAACTTGATGCCTTTTACATCACTCATATTTTCTTCTTTTAAAAAAAGACCATCATGTCTTTTTGAGCTAAGGCATAGGACATATTTGCATGTAGTTCTGCACAGCGGGTCTATCTATGTAGCATGTTTAAAAAAAATCTTCTTGCAAAAGTCCTTTTGTATGATTCTGTTTGAAAAAATTTAAGTGGCATGACAAGATTGAGGACACTTCCTTCTGTCAATTGTGTTATTTGTTAATGATGTTGAACTGGAGCACTGATTGTTGTGCTGGTTATGATGCAGACTCTGGACAAGCTTTTGACTCTGGGACCTGAAAAAGCATTATGGCAAGGAGGATCGACCGTCAACACTATCATTCCAGATCAAATGTCAGTTCTTCAAGCTTCTAAGCTTGCATTTCCAGTTACTCCAGTTGGCCAGAAGGATAAGCAATGGATCCAAGTGAGAAATCCTAGTGACAAGCCAATTTTTGTGCAGCTTTTGTTAAGTTCTGTGGCTGAAAGAATGAGTAAAGAAGGCGAAGGCATGCCTGTAATGCATTGCGATTCAAAACATTCAAACAGTGAAATTCAGAAATGCCAGGATTGTAGTGATGTCAAAAGCCTAAAGGCCCCACAAATGCAGAATCCAACATTCAGCATAACAGGGGACGCTATAATCAAGGCGGTCTTGCTACCCCATAGTACAGATGTGATAGGTCCGATCATTTTTCATCCACATGAGCAGTGTGCATGGAGCGGCAACCTTATCATACTAAACAATCTAACTGGGTTAGAATGGATGACAGTACAAGGATATGGGGGCTCTGCAGGTCTTACGTTTTTTGATGGAAATGTTGTCGTCCATACATTGGAGCTGGATCTTAACTCCAGCTTTTTGCCTTTCTTCACCCAAAAGACACTAAAGGAGCACATTGATAAACTGTTTGATGACAGGGGTGCCAACTATGCATGCCATCAGCACACATCTAAAGAATTCTTAGCCAAAAATACAGGGAGTTTGCCTTTGAAAGTGGATTCGTTAATGCTAACAAGAGTGAATGGTGGGTCACATGGGTTCAAAATAGATTCTTTCCGTGGTTTCTACCTTGCACCAGGGCAATCTGCCAAGCTGCTTGTTTCATATCAGCCAGATTTTACAAATGGGATCACTGAAGGAGATCTTCAGCTTGTAACTTCAACTGGCATGCTTTCTGTGACTCTCAAGGCAAATGTTCCCGAAAACATGCTCTCTTTCTGCCAGAAGGCACAGTTACTTTCAAAAGCCAAGAGATTATTTCTTCAGATCTGTTCAGTGGCCCTCTTCCTTGTACTCCTAGTGTTTGGAAAAATGCTTAAACAAGAAAGCACAATCGAGTCAGATGCAAATCAGTGGCCATCAGCAAGCAATACATCCAGGTTCTCCCACAGTTCAGGTCAAGGAAGTATGCATTTTCAGGATGATAAAAGGCTAAGCATGCACAAAAGGTCTTCAATCTATGTAAGCATCGACTTTGGCTGCACTGATGGTGAGGGCGGGCACAGTGGCAACTTGTCAAGTCTCACTAGAGCACTTGATATTGTACCTGCAGCAATGACTTTTATAGGCAGTTTAAAGTTATTATACAGGACGAAAATGTCAAGTGTAAGAGAACCAATGGCACCTGTCACCAGAAGGGATGATGGTGACAAAAAGCAGAACAACGGTTCTGCAAGTCTCAGCAACAGGATGGCAGGAAAGAGAGCAAATCTCACTCATGCTCGTCCTTGTAACAAGCCATCTTCAATGATGAATCCAGCAGGGGGCACCTCACCATCAAGATCGAAGGCATGTTCATCGAGAAAAGAAAGAATCAACTCCCCCATGGTTTTTACGAGACCATTGGAAAAAATAGAGGCCATGCCATCTACAGCAGCTCTCTCAGACAAGGAAACAGACAAAGGAAAACGGAAAAGGAGAAAGAATGGCATCAGTCCAGAGGTAGAAAATGGAAGTCATAGCAGAAGTCATTCTCCTTTGTCGATCCCTTCCTCACCTCTAAAAAGGAATATATCATGCAGACCTGTGAGCCCTTTGCTTTCCAGTTCCAGCACATCCATACAGTGTTGTACGGCTGCAGCTGTAGAGGATTGCTTCAAGACGACCACAGCTAAACACACCATGGCAATGCTGGCTGTCGAGAATGAAAGCACGGAGTCTCGGTGGCATCATCCTGCCGACAACAAACACTCTGATGGCCCTGCTGCATTAGCAATGCTGTCTGACAAGAATGAAAGCACCTACGAGTCTCAGTGGCATCATCCTGCCGACAACAAGCACTCTGATGGCCCTGTTGCATTGGCAATGCTGTCTGACAAGAATGAAAGCACCGATGGGACTCAGTGGCATCATCCTGCCGACAACAAACACTCTGACGGCCCTGTTGCATTGGCAATGCTGTCTGACAAGAATAAAAGCACCGAGTCTCAGTGGCATCATCCTGCTGACAACAAAGGCCCTGTTGCATGGGGCAAGCATTCACTTGCAAAAACAAAAACAAAAACAAGGGGAATGCCCACCAGCGCCATGCGAGGTGGCAAAGCATTGGAGACCACAGCACTAGCAAAATTAAGAGAGACAAACCAGTGGGGCAGAGCTCAAGAGAGTGGTGGAAATTCAACAACAAGAGCTGCTACCTTGACAGCGTCTGCTACATTTCCGGGGCCCAGTCGAAGGTCTTCTCATGAGGGCATGAGCGTGGAAGAAGCTGAGAGGAAGTGGATGAGCGCGTCCATGTCCAGCCCCGATCTCGTATCCACGTCCGTGGTTGCCCCTCATGCTCGGGCTCCAGGAACGCCACTCTCCTCCTCCGCTGCAATGCGCCACCACCAACAGCAGCAACGGCGTAGCAGCAGCAGCGAGGACGAAACGCCCTCCTCCCACCCTCCACATTATCGTGGTGATCATGAAGCTGTGGTGTTGTACGACATCTGGGGCGATCACTTTGTAGAAATCGGCCGGGGAACAACATCGTCGAATCGGAACGACTTCATGACGAAGACTACGACGTCGTTCCCGTCAGGGCGACAGGTTCCTGGCTTCTCCATTTTCTCCTCCACCGATCCTTTTCTAAGGTAGGTAGGTCTCTCTCATCTCAAAAGTGTACACTATATATATACACGGCTCTTCATATATCATGTATACACTTCTCCTTGTCTACACCGTGGTTAGCCTCACAAGGCATGAGAGTTACCCACCCACTTTGCTTTTTTTCCTTGCTTTTGTGAGAGAAAAGTAGTTACTTGCATTATCTATAGGGATGTCCGATGTAAAACCTACATCATCATAAAGAGTCTTTTCCACATACCGGAAAACATTGGATCAAATGTAGTTTATTAGTGTATAAACTAGTTACATCATCATAAAGAGTATTTTCCAGATAGCGAAAAACGTTTGATCAAACCTAGTTTACTAGTGTACAGCAAGCAAACTTGTCTTAAACATGGTCATACTATGGTTTTTCGATTGCACTTCAATTAATGGATGCTATAAATTGGTTTTGCCATATTGGACCCACTTGGGAATACATTGTCGTTTTATCATCTGTGTACATAAATTTCGTTAACTCATTGGGAAACTCAATGTCCTAAACATTCAAAACAGTTTGTATTGGCCAACTGAAGGTCTCATAGGTTATGTACTCATGTTGAGGATGTCTACTCAAAATACATATTGGCTTGTGTACACTCAGGTGAGATTAACATTTGTCTTTCTCTATCATGAAATGGAATGCCATATTTACTCAAGGGATTGAATTGGCTCTAAGCATCTAGACCATATGTAGGTCTTTTACTACATTTCGTCTTCTACTTTGAACACAACCATTGTGATGACATGACACAGTGGGATATATTAAGCCTATCCATTGCTCATGGTACATGCGTGTACGTGCATGCACACAAACACAAGGAAATTCATAGACCAATGAGGCGAGTCTGGTGCACAAATATATAGATACTAGCCACCAAGGATGTGGCTATGTTGTTCATCCATTTTGAAATTAACAGATGTTGCTACTACCAATATCCTACATCAAAGAGAAAAGAGAAACATACTAAAAGGATGTACATTTAAGCCATGAAGCAACAGTGTATATATCTACAACTTGGATGAGCATCCATAATGGTTCAACGGAATACTTATGGCGATTCTTGCTCAAAGGGCGCGTGGCAATAAGTGAATGTACTTCACACATGTATTATGAGATTAAGTGTTGTATAAGTAGTAAGGCACTTGGTCGCACTTGGTCGGCCGTAATTTAAGTTGATATGAACAATTATAGTCGTGTAGATAATTCAATTTCTTTCATAATGCAATGTAGTCTTCCATCGTGTAATTGAGTCTTGCTCTTGTTAATCCTCTTGCAAACCTTCTTTTTAATTTCATGCTACTGAGCTTGTGTGAGTAGTGTGATGTAAGAGGAGGGATGAGGACTCGCAGTGTAACGACAATCCTCATGGGAGAAAGCAGAACCAGCTACCCAAGAAGGTGTGGAGCTCTTAGAGCATGTCTTGAGCTCACGTCTAACGAAAAGATCCCCACGAGAGTATTAGAGTTAGAGGTAGAGTGGATTCTTATGCTCTAACTAAGCCTTTACATTTTTGGCACCACTATCATAGAGCACTCCTGTAACGTCCCCCCCATGTATGTATGTGTCTCTTTTAATATAGATTTCAATAAGAAAAGAGAGTGTAATTAGAAAGAGTGAGACAATAAGGCTAGAAACATTAGAAAAGTGTTAGAATAAAAATATTAGCTTCAAAAATCCTAAAAGAAATAAGAACATAAGAATAGTTCTATTAAGAGATAAGTATCCCCAAAAATAGAATTTCGATTTTAGGTGATAAGAGGTCATATTTAGAGTACATTTACACATTTAGAGTCCATGCATACTAAAAATGTGGAAAAACAACGCGTTTCTAAAGATGGTGCGTTTGCGGCTATATACAGACGTTTTTGCCTATTCTGCCCGCGTTGGCTTGTAGACCGGATGCCTTCCCGTTCTTTTGACTGGTTATATGACTATATTCTGAGTTTTTATCAGAGAGTTATGGCCGAAACAGTTTGCTGTTTCTGTCAGGGTCTTTACATAGAGAAAACTGTGAGAAGACAGCAAGTAGCCTCAAGGTAATCCTAGAGTTTGAGATGCATATATCTCTTCATTCTTATCTAATATCTCAGAAAAGAAGCTTAGATTGCTATAGTCTTTCAGAGGAAGAGACCAAAACTCCATAGCTTTTCTTTTAGAGAAAGAATAGTATGCCGTAGCCCTATAGGAGAAGGCTATTTTGCCATAGATCTTAGAAAGAGAGAAGAATCACAGTATGAGTAAGAGGAGATAAAGCTTGGAGATTATTGGATGATTTCAATCAAAGGACAAGGTATTAGAAGTCTCTATTCTCATATGTCAAGTTCTAAAGCTCTTGTTGACAAGCAAGGACAACGAGATAAACGACAAATTTCTATAAGGTATATACATATTTTGTTTTTTATTTACATATCATTCTTAGGGGTTGAGGTATGGTCCCGGCTTCTCTATTGATTGTTACAGTGATCTATTTGATTGATTTACCATTTAAAGTTTGTATTCTTTTAAGCAATAGCATATGCCTTAATAAAGAATGACTTATCGCAATCTCAAGTTGAAATGTTAAAATCTTTGTGAAAAAGATTGTTTTCTTAAAGAAGGTGACATGGATCCTAGTCATATGGTTTAGTGAGTAAATGGATTGTTATCTTGGTTAAATTAAGGTACAGGTACAACTTCTCCCTGCCTTGACGCTGCCCCGTTCTTGTGCTTGTGTAGCCGGATGGCGGAGACGTTAGTAAGGCCCGGAGTTGGCCCATGGTATCCCTCATACCATCGGGAGAATGAGGTTTGCCGATTGAGGCAAGTGATTGTGATGATGCTTGCCTAGTTCTGAGGACCCAGGCTAGTACGGTGAATTAGCCCACCCTAGTGCGCAGACATCCCTCTGAGGGGCGGGAGGATCGAGCGATGGAGCCTGAGAGGGCGACAGGCCGGCTTGAGTCCTCGCCAGCGGCCGACGATGAGGTGTATGGTCCCGTAGGGTTTTGCCCAACCAGCATGTGGAGGCTGGAAGGCCGAATTCTAGATCATCGGCGGTATAAAGGAAAAGAATAAGAGAGCCAGTTTGGCTTGTATGAAATTGATTCATGTTTAAACTTTGTTTTTATAAAAAAAGCGTTGTCCCTAGAAATCAAGTCTAGTAGTTGCCCAATTTATGATCGATTATCCTATGGGTGATTTGATGTTTAGAAGACCACGCTCCCCCTGCGGGATAGAACTAGGTCTTGCCTATGAATCGTATCCTTGAATCTCTGTCGGGTCAAGGTGTCGATGAGTAGGGAATTTTCTCTAAGATAAGACTTAGTGGACTATCTTAAGCGTTTCCCCTATTTGTGGAAGGGGGGAACCTTACAAGTGGTATCAGAGCCGATCTTAGTTCTTAGGATTTGTTTTTCAAAGGTTAACTATCAAGGGATTAAAACAAGTGATTGGTTATCATATGAGGACGAATCAATCATCTCTACTGGCCATAGAAGTGATTTGAATATCCTCACATGTTGAGACAATCATCTTATGAAATCGTGCTTGTATCTTGGGGGTGCACACGCAAGATATTTGTACAATAAATTTGAGAAATTAGATTGGGGAGAAAACCTTTTGTGAGGAAAAACATAGGGTGATCAAATTAAGAAACTAGTGAGAGACTGAATGACTAGAAGGATAGACCGAAACTTGTTTAGAGTAATTTTCAGGATATCTCATATTGCATATTACAAATTATTAAGATTATAACTCCATTAAGATTTGAATAGTTGACATGTGAATGTCATCCATTGGATGCTTTACACTAGGATAATCATCCAAGATTTTAAACCCATCTCAAACAAACATGGGTCTCGGATGTGTAATTCCCAGAGGATCATGCTCTTAGATGTGTTAATCCCAAGATACTAGATGTGTAATTTTTAGAAAACTAATCATCTCAGATATGTCAATCCTGATAATCTTTGGATGTGTCAATCCCAAGGCACGAGATGTGTAATTCTCAAAAAAATGAAGATCTCAGATGTATTAATCCTGACTGCCTTCAAATGTGGTGCTATGATAAGTATTTGATAGTTTTGAACTTTTAATGGATACAATGAAAGAAGTAAGTTCACCCTTGCTCATCTAAAAATCATAAAAAATGCCAAATTAGTTGGAAGCACTGTTGTCAATCTAACCACTGGAGCTAGAATTAGACGCCATGAAATTACACCTTCGTGAAAGGTTTTGTTCTCCAGGATTTTGAGAGGATAAAATGAATGAATTTTCTGAGCTAACCCAAGAAAGGAAGACCCTAAAAGAATACCACCAAACTTTTGTTAAACTTCTTCGATTTGCTCCAAAGATGGATGAGGTAACTCTTCTCCATCGATTCATTTGGAAGCTTAATCTATCTTTGAATAACCTCATCAAGAATGTGAAACCATCCTCTATTTCAGAAGCCATAATTATAGCCAGAGACTGTGATAAAGTTTTTTTTATATAGAAAGTATCGAGAAGGACATGAGTCCTTCCATGTTAATCAAGAAGAGGTGTCCTAATTGAAGAGAAACGTCAAGCCCACCCCTGGCTACAAGGAATCATGAGCTAGAGCAAAAATTAGGTCAAGAAATAGGGATAGCAGGGTTAAATCGAATTCAACAAGTATTTCTATGAGTAAATAGAAGAGGATTGGTGCAAGATTTATGTGAAGTAATGTGCATGATGAATAGAGGTATTCTACAAGATGATACTAAGATTATGAAATTGCTATCATAGGTTAGATTGCGTAAAAGATTGATTTCCTTACGTTTTTTCATGATAATTTGTTAAGTACCATATTACATGGAGGTATAGAATAAGGAATTCGAAGGTTCATACCATATGAGAGGTATATGGATACATGAAATTAGAATAATAAAGACCTTTTGGAGGCACAACAAAACGAGCCAAGCACATGAAATAAATGAATCTTTAAGAACAATATTTAGATAAAAGAAGATTTTTACCTAGTGGTGGGGACACCACTTTTAAAGAGACAGGAGGATTTACTTAGATACTACCCCAGCTCGCGAGATGAGGACATCTCGAATCTTTTAAGTGGGGGAGATTGTAACGTCCCTCCCAAGCCATGTATGTATGTGTCTCTTTTAATATAGATTTCAATAAGAAAAGAGAGTGTAATTAGAAAGAGTGAGACAATAAGGCTAGAAACATTAGAAAAGTGTTAGAATAAAAATATTAGCTTTAAAAATCCTAAAAGAAATAAAAACATAAGAATAGTTCTATTAAGAGATAAGTATCCCCAAAAATAGAATTTCGATTTTAGGTGATAAGAGGTCATATTTAGAGTACTTTTACACATTTAGAGTCCATGCATACTAAAAATGTGGAAAAACAACGCGTTTCTAAAGATGGTGCGTTTGCGGCTATATACAGACGTTTTTGCCTATTCTTCTCGCGCTGGCTTGTAGACCGGATGCCTTCCCGTTCTTTTGACTGGTTATATGACTATATTCTGAGTTTTTATCAGAGAGTTATGGCCGAAACAGTTTGCTATTTCTGTCAGGGTCTTTACATAGAGAAAACTGTGAGAAGACAGCAAGTAGCCTCAAGGTAATCCTAGAGTTTGAGATGCATATATCCCTTCATTCTTATCTAATATCTCAGAAAAGAAGCTTAGATTGCTATAGTCTTTCGGAGGAAGAGACCAAAACTCCATAGCTTTTCTTTTAGAGAAAGAATAGTATGCCGTAGCCCTGTAGGAGAAGGCTATTTTGCCATAGATCTTAGAAAGAGAGAAGAATCATAGTATGAGCAAGAGGAGATAAAGCTTGGAGATTATTGGATGATTTCAATCAAAGGACAAGGTATTAGAAGACTCTATTCTTATATGTCAAGTTCTAAAGCTCTTGTTGACAAGCAAGGACAACGAGATAAACGACAAATTTCTATAAGGTATATACATATTTTGTTTTTTATTTACATATCATTCTTAGGGGTTGAGGTATGGCCCCGGCTTCTCTATTGATTGTTACAGTGATCTATTTGATTGATTTACCATTTAAAGTTTGTATTCTTTTAAGCAATAGCATATGCCTTAATAAAGAATGACTTATCGCAATCTCAAGTTGAAATGTTAAAATCTTTGTGAAAAAGATTGTTTTCTTAAAGAAGGTGACATGGATCCTAGTCATATGGTTTAGTGAGTAAATGGATTGTTATCTTGGTTAAATTAAGGTACAAGTACAACTTCTCCCTGCCTTGACGCTGCCCCGTTCTTGTGCTTGTGTAGCCGGACGACGGAGACGTTAATAAGGCCCGGAGTTGGCCCATGGTATCCCTCATACCATCGGGAGAATGAGGTTTACCGATTGAGACAAGTGATTGTGATGATGCTGCCTAGTTCTGAGGGCCCAGGCTAGTGCGGTGAATTAGCCCACTCTAGTGCGCAGACATCCCTCTGAGGGGCGGGAGGATCGAGCGATGGAGTCTGAGAGGGCGACAGGCCGGCTTGAGTCCTCGCCAGCGGCCGACGATGAGGTGTATGGTCCCGTAGGGTTTTGCCCAGCATGTGGAGGCTGGAAGGCCGAATTCTAGATCATCGGCGGTATAAAGGAAAAGAATAAGAGAGCCAGTTTGGCTTGTATGAAATTGATTCATGTTTAAACTTTGTTTTTATAAATCTTATCTTTGGCATTATTGTATTGTGAAAAAAGACAAAGGCTGCTTTAATAAACCTTGTGAAAGGGCCTTAATTAAGGAACATGTTTGTTTATGTCAAACAGTGTGGTAGGATTAATTAGAAAACAAATTGACGCGTGAGTAGGGTGGAAAGTGGGAGGATGGAATGCCCCGACGGCACCATCCTACGGACGGGTGGACCCGATTAGGAGGGTAGCTTCCAACAAATTAAGTAAAAGCCCTACGCTAGATAAATAGGTTCTCGGGTAACTCTATTCTAGAAGACTAGGCCAGCGGCTGTGCCTTGCATAAGATGAGGAAAAAAGCGTTGTCCCTAGAAATCAAGTCTAGTAGTTGCCCAATTTATGATCGATTACCCTATGGGTGATTTGATGTTTAGAAGACCACGCTCCCCCTGCGGGATAGAACTAGGTCTTGCCTATGAATCGTATCCTTGAATCTCTGTCGGGTCAAGGTGTCGATGAGTAGGGAATTTGCTCTAAGATAAGACTTAGTGGACTATCTTAAGCGTTTCCCCTATTTGTGGAAGGGGGGAACCTTACAACTCCCTTAGGTTTTTTCTTCGCTTTCTCTAAATCTATGGAGCTTTCCATAGCCTAGTGTGGAGTAGCAGTGTGTCCATGAAACACATTCAATGGATGTGTGGATACAGTGAAGAAGAAGAGTAAAAGATAAGAAATCTATTTTTTGATTTTTTCTTGTTTTGCTTTAGCTTTAATGTAAATCTATTTTTTGTGTTGTTTTTTATTCTCAAAGCAAGTTAGGAACCAACTAGATGCATTTAGAATGCATGATTGCATGCAATAGCTTAAGATCCAAGATATTTTTTACATTTCAGGTATTAATCTGTAGAAGAGGGTTTAGTCTAAGCGTAGAGCTTATATCTATATATTTGCTCGATTGTTGTTGTTTTTTTGTGCATTTGATTAGATAGTTAGATTAGTAAGTAATTAGATAAGATTAAATAAATAAAAATTTACCTAACAAAATCATACGGAACTCTTGATTTTCGTTAATTTTGACTAATTTATTAGAATGCGCAATATGTTGTAATGTGGTTCCATTGGGCGCAAAACTAAAATCCTCATTGTGATTAGGAGACCAAATGTGGATGCAAAGAAGCCAAAAAAAACACTTTAAAAAAGCAAATTGGTGAGGGTCAAATGCATTTTCACTGCGAAAAACTTAGGCCTCACGTTCGTAAAACCGTGTTTTGACACCTTCCAATGCATTTTTTTTGAGACTGCATTTTGCTAAATTTAGGGAATTGACGAGGTAAGCTTTTGCTTCAATTCTCACATCTCTATGAGAAAAACTCGAATCCATGAAAAACCTCAGTAGTCCCCATGAAAAGAGTCTCAGTTCGCACGTCAATTCTCACGTTCTTCGTGAAAAATTGCTTCTCTTCTCATGTCCATGAAAAACTACCGCTTGCGTTGTTGTTTGTGAAAACACAAATCCACATGAAAAACTCAGTTCCCACGTCATGAAATCTTGCTTCCACTTGAAAACTTCAGTTGTCGCATTCGTGAAAACCTCAATTCTCATGTTTGTACTTCCACATGAAAACCTCAATTATCATGCTTGTGAAAACTCCAATCCATGTGAAAACCTTAGTTCTCATGACCGTGAAAGCTCAATTCCTTTGAAAACTTCAGTTCTAACATCCATGAAAACTTCAATTCTCACGTCTGTGAAAGTATGAGGACCCTTAGAATTGACACTTTAGCACTTGGCAAAACTTTCAAAGGGAAACCTCAGGTCAAGAAGGGGAGATTAGATGAGAAAAAGCAAGTGGGAAGAAGCATTGAAAACTGGGAAGACATCATGCATACACTTGGAAGATGAGGAGAGGAGAAACGTTGAGAGACTAGAGACACCTCCTCAAAGAGAACTTAGGGAGACAAGGGGGATTTTCTCTAAAAAAAGGCTTTGAGAGGGGGTGAATCCTTTAATAGTTTTATAAATTTATTAAAACACACACATCTCAAAGTTTGGCACAAAGTATTCACAAGAAAGCCTCCAAGTTATACTATTTTTTGAAAACTTCATTTATGTTCCTGTTGTCTCAACGTGTCACACTATGTATCTTTTTTTTAGTGTATCTTCTTTGGTTGAGTAGTTGTATAACTTCATCAATGTATCCCATGCAACTTTGGGATTGTCTGTATCTTAAATATAACACAACATTCCATCTGTCACACAAATCAAGAAGTAATGCAGCACTTTGAATGCTCTTTCTATCTAGTTCCCATGTGTTATTAGTTGAGCTAGAGTTGTAGTAACTGCTAGAACCCTTGGGTCCGTCTCCTCACCTATCACAAAACTCCAAAGCCATTTGCCTTCCAATAAGTTCGCCATATGATACTTCCAAATCCGAAAGTTATTTCTATTAAGCTTTTTATCAACAATCTTATGTGGACTATCACTGATCTTGCCAAATGCTTCAAATACCAAGTAAATGCATAAACTGAGCAAAATGTCAAAATCCCATCTTTGAGATGTAAAATCCAACTTTATTAATCATAGGCACATGTAACCATACATCCAAGAGGCTTCACAAATCACCATGTTTTCCATCAACATACTTGACATCACCACAATACTCCACATGTACCAAAAATAACATCACTCTCTTTGAGTAGCCTTACTAATGATTGTTTAAGATACTTCACAATTCATTAATCTCTACAAATCCTTTGGCTAGGAATTTTCAGAAGTTTTAAAACTTGTAAATGTTTTCGAGAATGTCACACAAGCCTTTGACTAAGTCAATCGTATAGTCAACAGTGGTGACTCAAAGTCAGTCTTGCCAAAAACGATCTTTTTACTAATGCATTCTACAAACACCTAATGAATGCCTAATGAATGCCTTGATTCTCTGTAAATCCTACATAGCCAGCTTTGATTCATCTCCAAACTCATCAATGCTTTAATACATTAGCTCCAAATGCATCATATACACCAATCTCACACTCCAAATAGTCAAACTTGACTCAAGAAATTGATTTGAGCTCACTATTTGCACTCTATCTCACTAATTCTCTAATTTTTCTAATTTGCATAGACTTTCCTCCTGCTCTCTAACTCGTTTTTGCTTAGGGCAACCAAATATGAGCTTAGGCACTTCAACCACAAGTATTACCCTAATACATCACTCTTTGACTATTTAACCACCCACTTGCCTTGTTTGAGCTTCAAACTTCACATAAACTCATTGTTTGCAGTTTGTGTTGATCTGTAGGCTATTGCATACTACTGTAGTTTGTATTTGCATACTACTGTAGAAGTTCCAATAAGCTTTGGTTGAGCTCAAGTGTGAGCCAAGGTTCCTATATAAGCTTTAACCACTCCATACATGCTATCAAAGATGCTGATGTTCATCAAATGCTTTCTTCCATGCATGTGGGCTTCAATGCATTATCAAGTGAACTTGAAAATCTATTTTGCTTGTTCCAATGCTTCAATGTCTTGAAAATGCAATCATTCTCTTATCTAATCAACCATACACCATGTACATGTGCCTTCTAGTAGCAGTTCAAGGCAATAGATTCATTAGTGCTTCTTCCAAGCTTTAATGGTGAGCTCAAAGATAGCCCTCTTGCAATGTTTTGGGCAGCTTGTCTTTTTCTTCAATCTTGCTCAAATACCTACAATCCACTCTAGGGTGTTTAGCTTTGCTTACCCGGTAGGCCAAGCTTTCACACTGGTGATGCTCCACAGCTTCTCTTTACTCCACAACTTCAATCACGAGCTCAAAACCATAATTTTTCCTCTCTCTCTCTCTCTCTCTCTCTCTCGCTCAATAAACCCTAGATTGAGAGCTTCTAGTTCTGATATCATGAAAAGAGATTGAAAGGGAATACAAGAGACACCTAAAAACACATTGCTCTCAATTTATCATCTCACACCAAGTAGTGAAGCTCCATAGCTTTTCTCCATTCTCCTTCACAAAACAACATACACCTTCATAATGATAAGTTCACACTGAAATAAGCCTAATGCTAATGTCCACACACTTGGCCAGTTGGGCATGGCCACTATTATCCACACAGACACACACACTGCTAGTCTAGCGTCCACACACTAATGCTATCCACTAGTTCCCAATGAGCTTGCATTCTCAACACTGTGAACAGTGAAGGAGGTTCCTTCTCTCTTGAATCGACTCTTCTACTTCAAACAACAGCTCTAACACAATTGGTTCTAATCAAGGGATTCATCATTCATCAAGTGATTTACCTAACATCAAGCAGTCGACTAATTTTTCTAAATGTGGATTGTTTTGCTCACAGTCAGATCGTTCTCAGATTGTTTTTATCTTGGATCATTTTTTAATAGAATCATCAGCTTCTATGATCATTTTCAAGTTTACAATAGGCCGATCCAATCAGTCGAATCAAGCGATTCTACTTTTTGACCAATTTCACTTTTTGCCTGATTCTACTTTTCGACTGATTCCACTTTTTGACCGTTTCCACTATTTGTCGATTCCACTTTTTTTCGATGGTTCTATTTTGTCAGATCACTCGATTCCACTTTGTAGCGATTCCAAAACTCGGATGGTTCAATGATCCTATCTTGGCGATCCTTCTTCGACGATAATTCCACCTCGATGATTCAACTTTAGCTATTCCGCTTCTGTCATCGTCCAATTCTACTATTTGGGGTCGTCTACTGCTTCTACCTTTTGGGGATCATCATTCAATTTAACTTTCTTGAATCGATTGATTCAACTTTTCGGATCAATCGATTCTACATAATTGAATCGATCGACTCTACTTTCTCAAATTGTCCGATTCCACTTTCTTGATTGTTTGATTGCACCTTCAAGGATCATCCGATTTCTATTGCTAATTTTTAGCAGTTTATAGATTATTGTTCATTAGCACTAGGTGATTTTAATTTTAGCTTACTTCTCGCATCTTCCCTTCTCAAATTCACTAGCAGGTTAGGTATGGTCAACTCCTCTACAAAAAATTTGTTTGGTATTCTTTCTAAAGAGGATAAATTAGATGGATCAAATTACTCCCTATGGAGTTTTATGGTTAGAAATGTCCTTATTTTGCCAAGGGCTTATGGGGTCATGTTAGTGGTGATGAGCCTCTCGCCCTAGCGCAATTGCTCTTGCTACTCCTCAAAGGGGTCACGTCCACCAACAGATCAAGCATCAAGTTTCTCAAATTACTAATGATCAAAGAAGATGTGATTCACATGATGCTCAAGCTTCGAGCATCAAGTTTCTCAAATTACTACTAATCAAAGAAGATGTGATTCACATGATGCTCAAGCTTTGGCATTTATTGTCTTGTTAGTTAAAAGGTCTATTATTCTACATATTTGCTGTTATAAAACATCCATGATTACTCGGAACACTTTAGAAATTGTGTATCAAACTAAAAATGATACAAGGGTTGCCTATGTCAAAAGGTAACTTGATAATGAAAATATTCAAGAAAAGGGATCCATGAAATAACATTTAACTAAATTACACGACTTGAGAGAGAAACTTCTCAATATTGATGAATTCATTCCTAAAAAGAACATCATTAACACCACCCTTAACTCATTGAATCTTATCTAGATTTCAATACTCCCTCATGGTTTATTTAAGAGGAAATGCAGACCCTCTTACATATTAAGAGCTTGTTAGCTTACTGTTGTCAGAGGGAACAATAAGAATGTCTCTGAGACGTCTAGTAGAATGATGGAACTCTAGTAGGCCAAGGATAAGGGCAAGAAATTTCAGCGGAAGGCCAATTCAAACAAAACTTCTGAGGCTAAAGGTGATTCCAAACATTCAAAGAAGGTGGCATGTCAGTATTGCAAGAAGCCCGGCCATTTAACTCAAATTTTTTTCAAACTTCAAAGAAAGGAAAAAAAGAGAAAAGAATCCAACAAGGGTTTCAACACTTTTGCCTCTAACCATCAGAGTTCTAAGAAAAAGGGCTTTGCTAATATTAATATCCATCAAGACTTTTAATGGCAGTTTGCAATTTATAATCCTAAACAAGATACATATCTCATTGGAATTTTCTCTCTGACAATTTATTTCTTGACAACGGTACTTCTAAGCACATAACTTCTTAAAGAAGTTTGGTCAAACATCTGGAGAATACGTAAAGTGGTCACACTGTTACATGTGCCAACAATCCCTCATACCTTGTCAAAGGTAATGGTGAGATAGTTCTCACTCACTACTGCACGTGGTGTGAGGATCTTTGTCTTTAAAATATACTTTTAGTTTTAAGAATGATAAAGAATCTACTTTATGTGCAATTTGTAGATGATAAATACATTATCTATGATAGAGAACAACACAAACAGATTATACGTACTGGATCTCTAACCATCAGTGGTTTGTACAAATTAGGCATGTATGACAAGTGTGATGTTACTTGTTTGGCAAATATTTGTAATGAAATGAAAGATGTCGAGTTGTGGCATGCTAAGTTTGGCCACACTTCTATTGGTGGTTTAATGCTTTTATAGAAATATGAGATATTAGAGGATCTTGCTCAACTTGATCCACCACCCAGATATGTTTGTGAAGGATGCAATCTTGGAAAATTTTCTCACCAAATTTTTTTAAAAATACAGTAGATAGAGATGATCACAAATGGTAGCTCTGATGCGTGTGGTCCAATGAGGATTACTTCTTTGGAAGTAAACTTATACTTTGTTACAAAGGTATTTCTCATTTTCAACACTCTCCATTCACAGGGGGGGAATACATGTCTAATTCATACAAAGGTTTTTTGGCACAAAAAGGCATTAAGAATTAGTGTATACACCACAAAAAAATGGTGTTGCTAAGAGACAAAATAGGACTCTCATGGAGATGGTTAGATGCATGGTTAAAGGTCAGCAACTTCCACAGAAGTTTTGGATGGAAGCAGTTTTGTGTGCTACATATGTGTTGAATAAGTGTCCCCACACTAAAGCTTTGAAAAATATCACTCCTTATAAGGCTTGGTTCAATCAAATAGGAGTTTTGGATGGAAGCAGTTTCGTGTGCTACCTATGTGTTGAGTAAGTGTGCCCACACTAAATCTTTGAAAACTATCACTCCTGATAAGGCTTGGTTCAATCAAACACCTAAGATTAAACACATACATATTTTTAGTTGTTTGGCATATGTACATGTGCCAGTACATGTTAAGAAATGCAATGTGTGAGGGTGAAACATGAATAGAGCAAGGGGAGGAGCATGCACATTAGAAAAGGAATAGACTAAGGGTACATTGGCAAAGGTTGATTTGTATGGTCATTTGTAAAAGGTGAAGTCAAAGGTCAAAAAGGTAGCACACGGAAAGTGCAAGGGGACACATGTAGTGTGAGCATTTATGGACACATGGTTGGCACTAGGGTGCACACATCTTGTGAGTTTGGAGCTCCATGAGAGCTATAAAAGGATGTACTTGGATAAACTCTAATGCAATGAGATTATGTGGGTTTATGATTAATCACTTATTATTATCTTGATATTAGCTTAATCACTCTTTGTATTATCTTAATCAATATACTTAATCATGCTCCTCATATGCTTTGACCCACCATGAATTCAAATCATACTTGAATTCTTAACATGGTATCAGAGCCATTCATCTCTCCATAGCCTTCCATTGCTTCTATCTCACTAAGCTAGGCTTGATTAAGATCTTAATCCTATTTATCTTCATCTTCCTCCTTTGTGGCTAAAATTTAAGCCTTTGATTCTCCCTTATCTCTCCACCATTTGCCATGAAAACTTAGGAGCTTCTTTTCCTCATCTAGCTGAATCCACTCATAGGAGAAATTGGCGAATTTCACTGGCGCTTGCATGTGTTCTACATAAATTTATATAGTCTAGTTAATCACGCCATTCTCCGTGTGTGAGCTGAATTGGGCCAAGACCTTTGGAATCTACAACTCAAGGCTCATTGGATTTCATCAAGTATGTGAGTCGCAAACATCGGAAAGACTAGTTGCCTGCAAGTATCTAGCGTAAATTTCAGGTAAAATTAAGGCATATTTCATTGTTTGGCTATTCATCTCACTCAAAATGTATAAAAATCCCCATCAAGAAGTGCTCCTATAAGCTTAATTGAAGGCTCCAAATTCACAAGCTTGCTAATCATAGATTTGAGCACTAATCTTATCATTAAGCTATAATTAATCATAATTAGGGATAATTGAAGGAAAAATTAGAAAATTGGAACTAAGTCTTGTATCAAGAAGTGGTCACTTGCATTCAAGTCTTGTATCATTAAGCTATAATTAATCGTAATTAGGGATAATTAATCATAATTAGAAATAATTGAAGGAAAAATTAGAAAATTGAAACTAAGTCTTGTATCAAGAAGTGGTCACTTGCATTCAAATCTCTTTTGTATTGATATTAGACACTGACATTAAGTAGTACTCAAGTGTTAAGACCTTATCAACCTTAAAATGACTACTTCATTTGTGATTTGATAAGTTTAAAGGAGAGTCCTTCCACACATGGCAAGTCAAAATCAAATTCATGTTAATGAAGGATGGGATATGGGGCATTGTAAATGGAAGGGAAAAATGTCCAGAGGATGAAGGAGATGAAAAGAACAAATGGTTGAGTCGAAATGAAAAGGGATTAACTATCATTGCATTAGGATTAGGAGATGGATTTATTTATCACATTACATCACAAGATATATCTAAGGGTGCTTGAGATGAGCTAGAGAAATTATTTAGGGCAAAGCAAAAGAAGTAAAAAATAAGCTTAAAAATACAATTCTTTGGCGTGAACATTAAGGATAGTGAATCCCTTTTAGCACACCTTTAAAAAATGAAGAGTATAACTCAATAATTGGCTGGCATTGGGGCACCAATAGAAGAAGAGGATGCCATAGCCATATTGTTAAAAAGCATGACACTTGAGGAGTATGGACCCTTGGTGGCTACCTTGAAGAATCTCCCAGATCCAACCATTGTAGGAGTGGAAGTAGCACTCATAGAAGAAGAGAAGCGGATTCGAGGGAAGACATTCCACCAGTGAGGAGAAAGCACTCTTCTCAAGAGGACCAAGACCAAGGACCAGAGAAGGACCAAGGATAAAAATAACCAATCATCATTGTGGCAAGATTGGTTACATAGAAAAGGATTATTGGCATAAAAAGCAGCCAATGTAATGTCAAAGAAAGAAGATGAGGCCTCACAAGATGGAGGCAACACAGATCATCTCTTCTAGATAATATGTGGAGTACGGCTTCCCTGGTTGTAACCCCACTCTCCTTGTGTGTAAAATGTAAAGACAAGGCCAACATTGTAGCTCATAGAGCAACCTAGATGGACTGCTCCAACCATATGAGTATGGAGTGTAGATTAGGTCAATACATATTAAGTGTTAGACTCTCATCACATTGAGGGCAAGTGTTGAGAAATGCAATGTGTGACGGTTCAACATGAATAGAGCAAGGGGAGGATCATGCACATTAGAAAAGGAATAGACTAAAGGTACACTGGCAAAGGTTGATTTGTATGGTCATTTGTAAAAGGTGAAGTCAAAGGTCAAAAAGGTAGCACATGGAAAGTGCAAGGAAGCACATGTAGTGTGAGCATTTTATGGACACATGGTTGGCAATAGGGTGCACACATTTTGAGAGTTGGGAGCTCCATGGGAGCTATAAAATGATGTACTTGGATCAACTCTAATGCAATGAAATTATGTGGGTTTGTGATTAATCACTTATCATTATCTTACTATTAGCTTAATCACTCTTTGTATTATCTTAATCAATATGCTTCCTCATGTTCCTCATATGCTTTGACCCACCATGAATTCAAATCATACTTGAATTCTTAACAGTACAAAGCAAAACTAAGCTCGATTGGACAAGGTAGTGAAATGCATTTTTATTGTTATAGTGTTGAAAGAAAATGTTATCGTCTCTATGATCCTCTTACAAAGAAAGAAGATTATTGTCAGTGGGGATGCTATTTTATACAGAATTCTGTCTATCCAATGAAGAAACTCAATAAGCATGACTATGCCAATTCTCCAAACATGTTCGCTGGTTTATTACTTGTGCCAGTATCTATTGATTTTCATGTCAGATCTTGCTCTTTTACACTACTACTTGGGTATACAGTTTATACAGCAAGATGATGGTATAGTTATTAAGTAGTTAAAGTACATTAAGGTATTGCTAAGAGCATCAAAAGTTACAAACCAAACTCTACACTAGTGGAACCTAATATAAAGCTTGTTCTACATGATGCCAGTGAACCATTTGACATAACCACTTATGATCAAGCTATTGGATGCCTAATCTATTTGTGCAACTGACTGCTAGACATCTAATAGGGTGTGTCACAGCTTTCAAAGTTCATGCATTGCCCAAGCACTAAGCATTGGCAGCAGGTAGTTAAATGTATCTTTTTATACTTACAAGGCACTCAAGATCTTGGATTGTTCTACGCCAAGGGGGGTGATTTAGAACTGCAGGTCTTTAGTGATTCCAATAAGGTAAACAATTATGATACATGACAATCCATATCTAGAAATTGTTTCTTTCTTGGTAATATGTGCATATCTTAGCCAAAAAATAAACAACCAATTGTGGCAGCATCATCCTATGAAGCTAAATATAGAGCAACATTCCCTATGACAATTAAATGTGTATGGTTGAGAAGATTGATGGAGGATATTTGTGTCCCTTCATAGACCCCTACTCCTATTCTCACACTCACAGTCATAGCACAATGGAAATTTCAAAGAATCATGTCTTTCATGCCAGGACCAAGCACATTGAAGTGCATTATCACTATGTCAGAGAGAGGCTCCATACAGGAGAGATTAATATGATCTATTGAAGTACACATGACAATGTGGTGGATCTTTTCACTAAAACCTTATCACGTGAAAAGTTTGAGGCCTTCTATAAAGGTTTGTGCCTCTTCCCTTTAGAGACTGATCTGCAATCTTTGTAAACCTCACATTTATACTATAGGGGGGTTTGTTAGATATTTAGCAATACTACATTGTGAGGTCATGCACTTATGCCATAGGCACTTTTGTCCGACTAGGGTTTTCCCCATGGCTATCCACGTGTGAACGGGCACCTTAGGGTTAGCTAGTATATAAGAAACCTCATTCAGAATTTAGGGTTGCTTGTTCATTTATACTTTCTCTTTATACTTATAGAAAGCTTTATCTCTCTTCATTGAGCTTGCCAATCTCCCTCACACTCTCTTGTCTTTGAGCATTGTGTATGTGTGAGTCCATGCCTCCATTCTATGTGAGAGCTAAAATTTATCTAGCCACCAAGGATCTTATAACTTAAGAAACCAATGAATGAGATATCTCTTGCTATTGGATGTCAATGTACCACCAATAAGAAGCTAGATGCTTTGACTAAAAGTTTGCTCGACTTGCATAAGATGGTTTCCACATTGAGTTGCTATTATAGCCTTTACCACTTAGTTGAGCTGCTTACACAACTGTAGTTGCTCACTTTCTAGCTCATACAATTGGAGTGTCGTGGCTCACAAAGATTTTGTGTAGCTCACGAAGATTGGCTGCTTATTCAAAAACAAAGCTTGTGGATGTAGCCACCTCTACACATGTTGATACATTCAATGGCTCACACAATTTTGATTCCAACATAATCAAGCCACTTTTACTCATAGTCAATTGCTGCTATCATTATTGTTCATCTTCTTCCACACATAGATAATGATAAAGTATCCTTGCTCTAGTGAGAAGAGCTTACGCTCCCCCTCACACAACCGACTTGTTTCTTGATCTCACTAAGAATGTGATTTGCCACTATCCTTACAAGAAAATGACTTGCAGCATACGTTCTTATTGGTCTTTGGTTAACCATGAAGTTACTACTACAGTGAGAATAATTTGAGCTGAGATTTAGTGCATGTAATACTCATTGTAAACAGAAGCATGTAATACTCATTGTAAACAGAAGCGACCATCCAATTGGATGACCTATAACTTGGACCTATGCTACCAAACCCATAGGAGGTCCTATGTCCACCACCTTATATAACTAGTCCAAATGGATCCACTTACTCATTAAACAATCTAATTGGACCCATATTAGAGTATAAATAATCCACTTACTGATTAAACAATCTGATTTGACCCATATTAGAGTATAACTTAGACCTATGCATCCACACCCCAATGAGGTCCTATGGCCACCACCTTACAACTAGTCCAAATGGACCCAGTAACTAATTAAACCATCCGATTGGATTATAACTTAGACCTATGCTTCTAGACCCATCTGAGGTCCTTTGGGCAAAGGGCCAAGAAATATAAGGACAAGTTATCCTAGGAAGATCTCCTTCTACCTAAGAGTGCAACCAGTCGGCCCATACTAACATGCATCCTACCTTGCAGGATGTGTCAACTCTACATAAGTTGTCTCCTAACCATTCAGACACACATGGACAACATCTAGTGTTTAAATTGGGGATTGTGGGTACTCAAGAGGCAAAGCCATGTGCAAGAGACAGCCACACTAATGTGAGTGGGTCTGGTGGTGGGAGGACCAAAGGGGGTAAGGTATGAAGAGGTAAGAATGATTAGAAATGAGAAGAGAAGAGGATTTAGGATGCATTTGAGATGCTTCCCATTTCCACCTAACCTTGCATCACTTCCAAAAGATTGTAGCATTGAATGGCTTGATGAAGAAATGGAAAAGGGAGAAAAGATGTGAGCCTCAAGTAAGTGTGCCTCGATATCTCTAAAATAATCCAAATATAATCACATTATATGGTTATTCATCTTCATATATGTAATTCATTTGGCTTTGGTGATAGTATAAGGTTTACAATGCCATGTGGTCCAAGGGAAAACACTTCTGTACACTCAATGTATATATAAAAAGATAAATACTTTAGATTGTGGTGTTATGGCAATTTTTAAGCAAGGGAGTGGATAAATGCGTAATTATTATGGCATGATTCAAAATGTTCAAAAGGTTGGATTCATGACATTCCACATTTACATATCAGACGTGAAATGGCTCAAGGATCTGGCATGTCAAGGTCCTACAGAAACCATGCAAAAGCATCCAAATGGATTTATGGGTGACTCTAAAAAGTTTTGGCAGAGAGAGAGAGACAGAGAGAGAGAGAGAGAGAGAGAGAGAGAGAGAGAGAGAGAGAGAGATTTGTGTTATCTCAATATTGTGAACAAGTAAAATCTAACCATAAATATTTTGTTCAACCTTTCATTATATAGTTCTTTGTGCATGTTTAATTAACACTTTGTGTGTTCTTTCGTACTAGGTTTTGTTTCAACTAGACCTACATAATAAGAAATAATGGTATATATCGTAGAAGTTACTCCTTATTCAAAGAGTATTTTTCAAGAGGCGGATGTTGAAGAGCTCATGAATGAAGTGGGAGTTGAAAATGAACATGCAGAGGATCAAGTGCAAGATGCTGAGCGAGATGCCACCAATCAATGAAGATGAAAGTGTCCCTATTCAAGATGAGGATGAAGCAATCAAATGTGCAATCAAATCTAAACATACCAATGATGATGATGATGTGGAGTACCAATACAGTGGCATAGATCTTTTTGTTGATCTTGCAATGGGTGGATGATATGGATCTTGAGATAGATCAATTAGATGTATAGATTTAATTGAAGATACAGCCAATATGTTAGGCCAAGCTCACCCTAGTACATTATTCATTTTCTCAATTAGAAATGTTAATCTCATGTTTTTCATGTGCGTTCTTCTTTCTAAATATGATCATGTCAATCTTAGTCCTCCTCGAAAATGAAGGTGCACCACGATTGGTCTCTCTTGGGCACACACATATATTACCTCTTCTAACACACAAACTAACACACATTAGTACAATAATTGGTCTCTCTCTTAGGCACCTATATTACATCCCACCACAAACCAACAAATTTTATCTCGGCAGCAGGTGTCTATGGGGATATTCTACTCTCAGATATGCCTCTGGAATTTCATCTCAGTATTATGCAGCTATACACAATGCAGATACAACTGCGTGCTGTACTGCGGCACTCCTACAACATTCACTTAGTGTTGTACACCATTCTCTCACTAGTGGATTAGCTACATTCATGTGATTATTCCCTCATCCTCTTCTAGTGTGTATCAACAAATGTTCTCATTGTTGAAAGTTCCTTTCCCAAAAAGTCTCATCTTTCAAACAAATTTTTTTTGAAAGCAAAGGCATAACGGGTATCATCACTATGAAACTCTCTATTGAGCTCATCTACATATCTTAAAGGATATCTCAAAATTGCATTAGCTACAAATTAAAGTACTATAATATCTTTTAGCTTATAGCATCCATAATAATAGTACAAATTAAAGTACTAATGCCTTTAAGCATTTAGCATCCATAATGATATGAGCATAAAATGTAAACCAATATTCAATGCATTCTATGTATATGTCATCATGTATAAAAGAGGCTCTCTTATGAAGGCTTCTATAACATCATACTAAAATCCCTACATTAAAGACATGAAATATGAGGAAAAAATCATACTCATCATTGTCTCCACCCTAAGTTGAGTTATCGCTTCCACAAATTGGTCACTATAGATCAGATGCCTCTGCAACTATTGCTTTGGAGAGCCAACCCCATTAAATCCAAGAGCATTAATAGGCATGCTAGTAGATAGGGCCAAGGCACTAAGGTGTTGGTGTTTAAGGCCCATTGTCATGTGATGTATTAAGCTAGATCTATAATTAGCTTGGTGCATTGGTCTATGAGAGATATGTGACCTGAAGATAATAGTCATGCACAACAAACAAACACCCAAATATGGAAAGTTTAAGTCTTGTGGTAAAGCTATCATGTTATTAATGCATACTCTCTCTCTCTCTCTCTCTCTCTCTCTCTCTCTCTCTCTCTCTCTCTCTCTGCCAAGCCCACATAAAGCTAATCTTTTCCACATTATCTAGATAATGATACCATAGGAAGGAAAAAAAAGGAAATTTTTCTTAATTATTTATTTAGAACATTCTCATACGACATTAATGATTACTAAAAAAATTTCCCTAAAATAGATTATCACAATAATACTCACATGATTACACATAAATACCACACATAATCTCAAATAAACTAATTATAACCATTGTAGTAGTCAATGTGGACCTTCAAAGCAGTACACCCCGATTGGAGTTCGTTTGAGCAATGTACTCGAAAGTGGGAGTGCGGCACAAATCCCAAAACAAAGAGGTATAGCACATTTAGAAAGCGTGATCCAGGGTGGCACACACATTTCCCTCATCATTGTAGATGTGAAAAGCTATAGCTCACTAAACTTGGATTAGCCGTTTGGACCACTTATATAGCAGGGTACTAAACCCTAATTTAGTCTAAAGTAGATGGGGATGTTTTAGAGCCGCTTACATATCTTGAAAGAGATATTTGGTAGCTTCATTTTGAACTAAAAAGTTTCCAATTCCAATACCAGAGGCTCAAGTTACAACCATTTTGGTGTTTGCAAGCAAGTACTATGGGTAGCTCGGGATGGGGTATATTTTTTTGGCGAGCATTTTTGAGCGAGCTCTTTTTGGTGTTTAGGCGAGTGGTTTCTCTCTCTACACTTCTAAGTGTCTATTAGCTCTCTATGGTCTCGAACATTATGACTCATGGTGATAGTAGAGGAGAGGAGTGGATGGATACAAGAGCACTATACACTTTGCAACTCATTTACAACTATCAATGCATATCAAGTTATAACTACCATTGCAACTCGTTTAAAAGTCACCCTATTATGATCTTAAACTTCCATTTTATATTCCCTAGAAAACTTACAAGGCCACAACATTACATGGCAAACACTTACACCTTTTCCATCTACCCTAGCTTGTGAATGAAGGTGGAAACTTTAGCTCTTAGAGGATCCTCCTTTGCCTCTTCAATGATGTCAAAAGCTCGAGGGATTACTAGATGAAGCCATAACCATAGAGTTCACACTCAAGGACTCTGTTGCAATATCAAGATATGAGGGGAGAGTGGTATGGGAGGTGTTTAGAAGAAGGCAATCTCTACTGTTTTTATAACTTCAAAAGGAATAAAAATTTGCTTTTTCGAGCACTAGAATTCTTGTTTTAAGCATAACCAAAAATACTTTGATCACAATTGTTATTGTTTTAATGTCTCCATCATACGCTCTCTCTCTCTCTCTCTCTCTCTCTCTCTCTCTCTCTCTCTCTCTCTCTCATGTTGTTGAGATCTCACTCCAATTGCATCATCTCTCTCAAAAATCTAAGCCATGAAAGAAGCCAAAAACATGGCCATTGTCGTAATATGAGTGAACAACAATGATGTCTAAAACCAATATATTTCAAACAATGATGTCTAAAACCAATATATTTTAAACATTACAAGTTACTGAAATCCATCAATATGAACGTCAGACTCCCCGGTGGAAGAAGGGAGGTGGTATGGGGTAGGGACCTCTACCAAATTGTGCAAGTGCAGGTGGAAAAAGTGGCCTTGCAAAATCAGGCCATGGTGCCCATGAGGGAACTGCAAACAAAGCTACGGGGGATGTATGTGGCAAGACATGTCGATATCGGGGCTCCATTCGAACACCAGCAGGTGGCCATGACAAAGCACTAGACTATGTTGGGCTCATGGGTACTGGGAGGATTGGATGATATGGTGCCCCCACATCCACCTACTGTTCTCGTTGAATAATCTCACTGACCTCACCCCTAAAAAACCGGTTACCCAAATCATCGTGCACATCGGCAAGTGGTCGTAGACATGAACTAAGGCACATCTTGTCGCTCTCCATTGCTGATGCAATGTCGTTGCAATGTCTTGCATGCTTTAGCCATGGACCCAGTACCAGCAAAGAAGTCTAGGTCAGCATCCCCGCCACGATCAATGAACGTCCCGAGTAACCACTTGCCATAGTAGAAACCCACAATTACCAATGTACAAATAGACGACAATGTCTAAGACATTGATTATATAACGATTTCACTACTTGAATCGTGCACATGATTACCTTGCGAAAGGCTCGCTACGCTCAACAGTATATCGGATGGGATCCCCGTCTATATCCAATTGGTATGGGGAGGTTTCCTCCTCTACTTTCGGCTCCAAGCATCGCCAACCTCAAAACCTCTGCAATCTATAGCTACCTCGCCTCCCCGCCTATTATACTTAGGACGAGTGGACATACTCTCACTAGGGTGCATGAAGATAGCGATGACCATAATAGAGACCTACTTGCACACAGTAGTAAGTACTTTAGGGAGGGAAATCATTGAGCTTGACTTTCACAAAAACCAAAGAATCCTACACTCACCTCTTCTTGGACATCTTCTGACATGACATAGAGATATCTCGAGACGCGCAAGAACAAAGTCCTTCGTAATGTGAAGTTCCAAGTTCCTACCTCCCACATTGCAAACCCCAAGTGCTCTGCATGTAGAGTGCACACCATAGTGCCATTAGCATGTAGGAACTCTGCAGTAAGCATAAAAGCAGACTCCTTAAGTATCTCCCGAAAAACATTCCACTCAGGAACCTCTAAAGCGCCCTTGTGGAGACACGTATCTGTAGGAAAATCAGCCCACACCAAGCGCATTCCTCCAAGGTTATCGAAGGCGTCCATGCTTCCCCACCTCATCAGAGATCCCATGAATCATCAATACTGCAAGATTCATGGAACAACAAAGCATGTAAGGGGATTACAAACGCTATAATGACGAGCGATGAATGGAGAGAGTCACTCGCACTACTAAGAGATCGTACCTGTGTTTTCGCTTTCCCATAAGCGTGAGACGGAGGTGATCAATGTTTGAGCTCAAAACTAAGTGTAGGGGGTTCACCACGATGGGACGGTAGTTTACATTTACATAATAACACCAAATACATGTTATGAGGGTTGATGAATAAATGATCTAATGAATGCTTTAACATGTTAAGTTTACTTACTAGATCCCAAGAGGTCCACCTCGTCATCTTTTAAACTCTTCAACCCCTGCTCTTGGGTCTCGCCATGCGAAGGGGTCACCTGCTCTTTGCCCTGTGTGCATGGGACTGGCGCTCATCTTCATGCTCATCACCTATCCTTGGAATGGTTGTCCTCAGATTCCTCATCTGAGTCATCCCCTTCCTTGTTTGGCTGTGACTTTTTTTGGGATGATGGAGGTGTGGATTTCTTACCCTTTTTCTTCACTCACGGGGGTCAATTCTTGCTCGGTGGTGGCAGGCTTCTTGCCCTTTATGGCCACTACATTCAACCAACATTAGAACTGTAAACTCCCAAAAATAGGCTTCATACCTTGTACAAATTAAATACTACGCACAAGGAAACGTACTCTCAAATTGCTCTACCTCCTCTCTGGAGGAAACTCCCCCTCTGGGTAGTCTAACCACCATGGACAAAGTATCCATGTGTCCTTGCCCCGAAGCTCGTCGATCCACTCTTCGGGCTACAATCCTGTCTCCTCCACCTCAGACAGCACCCATGAGCCTGAAGGGTGCTCGAAAATGTAGACGCGATCACGTACACTACTTCTCCACCGCCTAGTGTGCAACCATTAGAAAGGTCTAAGAAACCAATACAAGAAGCAAGAGAGCTTCTCCACCATGCAAGGGAAAAAAAAAGAGTTAAGGTACTTTATACCTGTATAACAGGCATCATGATATGCATGGTAGGTGTGGTTGTTGGTTAGGATCCAAGGTAGCATGCATTTGTCCTTTCCAGCTAACAAATGCCTTCTCAAAATGAGACTTCTTGTAAGATTTCAAGGCATCCGTGATACCTACTCCTCCACAGTCTTCTGTGGCTCTTTCATGCATGCTAGCTACTGCAGGTGAGTCCACCTCCAGCTTTGCGTACAATTTGAGCGTGTACACGGTCAATTGGAACCAATACACATGACGATGGATCCACATGAAGAAGGTTCTGTCGGATGGTAGAATCTGCATATCCCTCATAGCAAACTTGCCACCAGCCAATATGTTAAGTAGCCTACATTTCTTGCATTATAAACAAGCATTAGGTTTCTAATAACTTTCAAAAGAATGTAATGCATCAAGAGAGCTGAAGATCTTACTCTTCATTTGAAACATGTGCTCGAGCAATCTCAACTAGCTTCGATGTAGTGAATTTACTAGCCTTTTCACCCCACCCTTGGTACAAGTTCACTTTTTTAAGGAACTTTTTCCCATAGTCAGGAATTGGTAATTTGTGCCGGCTCATGTCCCCTTTTAGTGAAGAGTGCCTCCGTCTCCTTTAGGGCATCCCTATAGTTCCTGTCCAACAATTTTACATCCATCATGTATTCTCTACTTCCTTGCTCAGGCAAACCAATGATCTTGGCCTGGAACGTGGCATCAAATTTTGACTACAATGCATTTATATTTATTTAAGAAACATACTTCTAATTGAAAAAATTAAGAAATATCTTTCGAAATCAAAACATACTGCAATGCGCACACACCTTAAAAAATAATTGTGACAAGAGTGCCATGGGAAGCTTCAACCACTTGGATTTGTTGGGTCCCCGCCCGCCGATGAGTAAGCGCAATCTGGGCCCATGCACGATCAACATCACTAAACTTTGACAACAACGATTGTGGATCGGCAAGACCCACACACTGCATCATGAATATATCATGTGCCATTGTGTTCGACACATGAATGGTGGTGACTCTAAAAAATTTGCATGCATTATAAACAAGGCAAAAGATGACATACACAATGTTTCTTCATTTTATATACACATTGTACAATGCACTTACTTGTTGATCATGCCCCAGCACCAACAAGAACTCCGCCTCCTCTTCCTCAAGGAACCGGACACCTCTGTAATTTACCTTGGGAATCCTCTCTTTTTCAAATCGATTGGTATTCACCCATTCTTGCCAAGCTTTGAGTCGATGTTTGCCATTCCAAACAACAAACATCTTGCCAACCATGTGTTTCCATCCTTCGTTCGATCTCCTCCAATTCCATGTCAAATTCACCTAACAATGATAGATCGTGGTGGCCAGCTACACTTCAATGGTCGAATGGAATGGGGGCTTTGCCTGGGAATCCCTTTGAGACAATGAATGCCACCACTGTCGATTGGTACTTGCTCTCCTCGATGCTTCTAATCAGCCCCTTGACAAAATCCTTGTTCGTGCAGATTGCTGGGTTTGCAAGGAGACGACAAAGTGGCACTCTAGGAAGGTGATTTTGGTTGTCGACCAAGTGGTCCTCCACCCAATTTGTCGAGATGTGTCGATCAACCACTTGGCCGAAACTCTCTTTCAAAGACTCCTCTTCTTCTACAATCGTGGCACTACTAGTAACCACACGATTGTCAGAGGCCATTGAAGAACCAACTTCCATAGTCAGCTCTGCAATTGTGAGGTGTTTGTCGACTCGCTTGACGTGGCCACTTGTGAGATGCCCACATCTTGCGAAAGAATGATCTCATCTTGCGATCCAATGAACCCTTTCGTTTGCAGATGAGTCCATGGAGGCATTTTGTCTTGCATACGCATCCATATTACCATCAATACTTCTTAAATTAGTCTTTTGTCATTCAACATGCGATGCAATTATCTTAAATTAGTATTTAAACTGTATTAATTTTTTATTCCAATTACATATGATGCTATTGGAATTGTTATGCTATCCATATGAAGTCTACCTGAAGAACTTTGATTGATTGAGAACTCTTCCTTTAACATTGAGACCTTTGACATTGAGAGGACAAGTGAGGACCGTTATTGCTTGAGAACGTTCCAACCGTTGAGGCGTGCTTGTTGAGACTACTTCCCACCGATGCCGGCCGCTTCTTCCAACCATTGAAATCTCCACTTTGTGGGAGGAATTCAGAAAGAGAGAGACGACGACTCTGTTGAGGGGTTAAGAGAGAGGGGAGCGAGGAGGGAAAGAGGAGGGCGTGAGAGAGGGGGGACAAAAGGGGAGAGAGAGAGAGAGAGAGAGAGAGAGAGAGAGAGAGAGAGAGAGAGAGAGAGAGAGAGAGAGAGAGTAAGGGGGAGCGAGGAAGGGGACAAGAGAGGGAGTGAGGGAGAGAGAGAAGGCGAGTGAGGGGGACAAGAGGGGGAGAGAGAGGGTGAGTGAGAGAGGCGAGAGGAGGAGGCAAGAGGGGGGGAGCAAGAGAGAGGCAAGAGGGGGGGAGGTGAGGGGATGTTAAGGGATTTTGTGAGCCCTCAACAGTGTCCTGCCCACGTGGCCACGCAACATGGGCCACATGGATGGCCTGCGTGTGGCTAGCCGTGTGCCACACATGCGGCAAAGGCCACAAGGTCTCCGTGTGTAATGCCCGCATGTGAGCATTACACGCAGCGTCGCCACATGGTAAGTCCACGTGGACTGGCCAATCCACATGGCCAGCACACGTGCCATGTGTAATTTCCACGCTCGGGCATTACACCTGGCCAGCACAACTCACGTGGTGCTAACTAATTGTTGGTGCCATGTGTAATGCCTGCACTCTTCGAGCATTACACGAGGAGGCAGCCACATGTTAGGCCCATGATGGCAGCCAAGTGTTAGGCCCATGATCGTGGGCCTAACACGTTCCAGCCATGTGTGGGCATGTGCGTGCCATGCATGGCTATTTTAGCCCTCTTGAGCCCTCTTGAGCCCTCTCGGTCCACTCGGCTCTCCTCTCACGTTCTCTCAGGCCTCCTCTCGTTCGGCCCTCCTTCTCGGTCTTCCTCTCGTTCCCTTCACTCCACCTCCTCTCGCGCCCTCCTTAAGCGTCCCCTCCACTTTGAACCTCTATCAAACAAGCGCTCCCTTTTCAAGCGCTCCCTTTTGAAGCGCCTCTTTCTCAAGCGCCTCTTCATCTCCTCCCCAAGCACCCACTTCTATGTTTATTTACACATCATGACCACGCCATTGTTAGAGGAGCTTACCATGGAGTGTATCATCTTGCAAGGATACATGGTGCTTGATGAGATATACAAGAATGACCCAATCAATCCCAACTTGTACCAAGCTCGAGAGATTTCGGGGAGTTTATTATTGGAATTGAAGCAAATAATCCAACAAAAGGAGAATGACTTGGCAACAATAGATATGTTTGAGATCAAAATATCAAGTACAGTTGCTTATTAGAGGACATACAGAGTTATAACGATGAGAACGAGCAATTAATTAGGAATACGGCCCAATCAATGGTTGCTCGTCGTAGAAACTTATGTCTTTCCTACTAAGTTTTGAGGTTTGTAATAATGTTGGCATTACTTCATAATGCAACTTTTTTGATGTAGAAACTTCATAATGCAACTTCATAGTGCCAGCTTCTTTAATGTATTTGTCAAGTTTTTTAGATGGTTATGTTTTTTGATATTCATCTTGTAAACCATGATGAAGGAGAGTACGGAGAGAAATAGAAGAGAGATGAGAGAGAGAGATGATTAGATGCTAATTTCGAAAAAAAAAATATTTATTTTTAGATTTTTTTAAACTATTTTTTAAAATAATAAAAAATATAATTAAATTATAACAGTCTGATTAAAAACGGTCAACTTGCTTAAGGGTCTTAATCACCATTCAGTACTTGTGTACTCCCTGCCTATTGTACCATTCTTTTTTGTTCTTGTGTACTTCATTTTTGCTAATTAGTTCAAGTCCATTTGGACTAGTTGTAGGAACTCATATGGGTCTAGAAGCACAAATCTATGTTATAGTCTAAAATGGGTCCAATAAGATGGTCTAATCAGTTCGGTCCATTTGGACTAGTTGAATGGTGTGGTGGCCAACACAATACGAGTAGCCCTCGATACTATATGTAGAGTAGCTTTGTAGTCCTCATTTCATATTAAGATAATTCGATTTAGATCAAATGTGCATGATAGTAGTGCACCCTTGTACATGTAAGACATCCAGAGTCTACCTAGATTGCCATCAAATCTCTCTTGCATGAGTGCATGGGTGGGTAGAACCATTAGGTTGTGGCTTTAGTTTACAATAATAATTCATTATTATTCTCCATATCTCTTGTTTTAAGTGCTTATTCTTGTCATCAACAAGTGCTTATTCTTGTTTTAAGTGTTTATTCTTGTAATCAAGTTCCACTTAGTGTATTTTCTTACGTCATAAGGGACCTTACTTGAGGTTTATTCTTACAGCACTTAGTGACACAATTGGGCACACCTAACATGTAAGTAACCATTGAATGAAAAGTGATAGTTTATATAGCATGTGGTGAAAAGACCTTTTAAGAAAGGTGGCATATTTCATTATGACCTAAGAAGATTAGAGTTTCCACTTATTTTTTTGTGCAAGAAGTGGTGCCGATTTTGCGCCCAAGTTGCAAAGCATTGTAGGGTGAGTCATATGGTCATCAAGAGAGAATGATCAAGTGGAAACTTATGCAAGTGTAGGTGATGAATTACGTATGTAAGATTCCAATTATAATCTATGGCTATAATGCATGTTGTGATGGAAACATCTTAATCTCTACAATATGTCCAATTTTATCCATGATATCCTAAAGAATGATGAGGTTAATACAATGCACTAGCTTCTCATGGCTCTTAATGAGCTTACACATTATATGCCCTCACACAAGTTCAACATTGATTGATTCTTCGATCATGTTACAAATTATCAACCCTTATATGTTCCTTTAACTTTAGAGAATGCCAGCCGTATTGTGAGTGTGTGTATTGACATTTATACGGGTGCGTCATGGATCCTAGCTTTAGAGACCTAAGAAGATTAACATACTCCACACATACAAACCATATTCCCTTCATGATAGTCGTGTCATCTTAATAATGTCATAATAAGAAACATCAAACATGCAAAGATCTTACAAGAGGAGACCAATATCCTCAACTAGTAAGATGAAACATACAATAAGCACAAAAAATCAACTTGATAAATGGTATTTATTTCTCTAGATTTTATTTATTTCTTAGAAATTATTGTGTATTACTCTAAATTGTTGCACATTTCTCTCTCTCTCTCTCTCTCTCTCTCTCTCTCTCTCTCTCTCTCTCTCTCTCTCTCTCTCTCTCTCTCTCTCTCAGTGGAAGGGCTCATTCCTAGATTTCTTTTAAATTATTGAGAAAAATACACCCACTTATTAACACTAGATGATATACTCATTTTTTGTTTAAGTACTACTTTTAAATGGGAATACGACCCAAACATATGTGTGAAGCTAGTTTTCATCATATTTGTATAAATTAAAATTTAACAACACTCAATCTTTACTTTGTAAATTAAGGTTAGGTTGATAGCTCACACTAACCACACTTTTTTTGTTATGTATATATACCTAATAATGTGAAACATAAAGAATAATGTTGGAAGAGTAATATCATTTTTTAAGGAAGACATATGTCTTAAAAACCATTCCTATTTTTGTAAATTGGTATGAACGAACTTTGAAAAGAAAATCATTTATCCTTTTATTTCTCTTTTAAACTATTAAGAATATCTCATGTCCCTATGATTTATAGGAACAAAAGATTGAATGAATGTACTTTGAAATGAAAATCATTTATCCTTTTATTTATCTCTAAAACTATTAAGAATATCTCATGTCCCTATGATTTATAGGAAATATTGGATATCAATGCTCTGCCATCTATACGGACCCCATTATGAGGAGTAGCCATGGTTGAGTAGCAGCAGCCTGCAAAACAGCAAGCACCTAGCATCCTCGTAGTCATGTAGCTCATGTTTGTAGGGCCCCTATTATGAGGAGTAGCCATGGTTGAGCAACCCACAGGAGGCACCTAACATCCCCGTATATTCATACTAGGTGGTGGGGCGTAGGAGGCCATATAGTTTAGAGATATGTTTTGATAAAATTTTGCACATTGCTAAATAGGCTACACGTTATAGTGGACCATTATTCCATACATGGAGGAGTAGGTAGAATGTATTCTTGAACACATTGTCCTCACACATGGAGGTAGAATGTATGCTTGAACACATTTTCCTCACACATGGACGAGGTAGACTTTACTCCTTGTATCCTTCTAATTCTTCAAATAATTAGAAGAAAAAGGTCAAATGCTTTTATTATAAGAACACATAACCAAAGGATACAAGTAAAAGTAGAAAAATGCTAAGCATTAGGCTTATTTTAAACTCTAAAATGGGCCTCCTAAGGTTTTATAATATTCTAATAAGATGATCTCTCAACCAATGAACTTGGGGGTTCCGTTTACGGATATTTTGAATTTACTTTTGGAGGGAAAGGCATATCTTGAGCATATCAACTCCAAATTTGTCAGAGATTGCATATTTAAAACCATCACATTACATATTTTTTGGTAGTGTTAATTTAAAGCTAGTTTTGATTAAGGAAAGAGGCAAAGTATTGCTACTCATAGCCTATATGGCAAAATGATGTTGTAGGGCACAAGAATGGCAATATTATGGAGATGGCAAGGGGTATGCTTTAATAGAATAAATCTTCCTAAATCCTTTTTGGATGAAGGTAGTTAACATGGTTATGTATATTCTTAACACAAGTGACAAAGGCCATCAAAGGGATAAGTTATTAATATGCCTACTTGTGTAAGAAGCCTTCTTCTACACACTTAAGAGTTTTTTTGTTGGATATTCGGAATTGTATGTGTGTGAGCATTCACTTATGTGTGTTGGGTGAGTAAGTGTGTGTGAACCCACTCTTACAGTGGTTAGAATAATACTAGATACTGCAATGATGTCATTTAGATGAGCATCTAAGGCTATAAAAATAGTATACTTTTGGTGAAGCTTAATATCCATCAACTATCATTGAGTCGTGAAACTCTCTCTCTCTCTCTCTCTCTCTCTCTATATATATATATATATATATATATATATATATATATATATATATATATTTGTGTGTGTTTGGAATATACAAATAACATATCTATAGCCGAACCCAAAGATTTCAGGAACCCAAACAGTCTTGATAAATGAAATGTTTAACATGATTATAAAACAAGAGTATTGCTACAATAATCATGTTATCAATATTATGAGACAATCTCCTCAGGTAGTACACCATGTGTCTAAGAGCATAGACTGCGAGATATTTGAGAGGGTAGAACCTGCTACCTGCATCCATCCAACACAATCAAACATATAGGTAGCCTATGTGTGTCTTACAAGTGTCTTCGACCCTACCACATGTTATAGACGTCACTCAGGTACCCCAAAGTTTAAACTAAAGTTGGGTCAATTAGTCCCAAAATAATCTAATCGTCACCAATCCATTCCAAAACTCAGATAACCCATGGGCCAATAATGTAATCTTCCATAAGAAATGCATAACAATCCACAAAGTGGATAGTCATATGAGTCTTCATACTTATGCCCTAATACCTATGCAAGTCATTAGTAATGTAGATAGGCGTCATAATGCATCCTATCGATTAGACTAGCATAAGCCTCAGAAGTAAGTAACCTGTAAGGTATCAACATACAAAGTACCAATATATCCAAAACAGTATGGAGCTATAATACAAAATATCAATTCAATCAGTAATGGAAACAAAAATATACATACCAATCAGTAAACCACTATAGACCATATCGCCAGTTACACATATCAAGCCACAAAAAATGAAACCCAAAAATAAATATACATCAAAATGTTTGGTCAGCAACAACAGAGCAGAGCCGAAACCATAAGCCGTTACACATTTAACCAATAGACAGAATTCAAAGTGCACCTATCTAGAGAAATCTATAAAAACTAGCCAAAGTTCTAATCCATAGAACCGCAACATGCAGAAATTTGGCATAGAAAAAATCCAATCAAATTATCTAAACTAGCAAGCCCGATTTTAATACTCGGCCAATACAAGCCTTCTCGACCTTTCCAATACAAGCCTTCTCGACCTTTCCAATAAAGCCTAACAATTAATTTATCAAAAGGCGCAAAAAGGTTAATCCGAAGTGCAAACCATTTTGGTTATGTAATCCCAACATAATTACAGAAATAGGGGTTGTCAGAAAATCCTGCCATATCGAGCATACCCATTCATAATATTTTGTGAAGGTCAAGATTAAAAAATATACAACATGCATGTGTAGAATTTAACATCAAAAAATAAAAATGAAGCAGAAGATAGTGCATGTAGGTTTTTAGTATGGATAAACAGTTTATGAAGAGAACCATGCATCTTTGATAGAGAATGGTTCAAATACCTTCAACATGCATATGCCATAACCAAACAAGAACCCATCAAATGGTTTTCACAAAGGTCAATATCACAAAAGATACATAATTAATCAACAAGAATAGGGCAAATAGGCCACAAACCCCTAGATAAAATACCTGAGAGAGAACAAGAACTTCCCGTTGAAGCCAATACTAGTGACATGGCAAAAGAACCCGTAAAACACACAGGCTAAGTGACTGTAGTGAACTCACAAGCAAAAAGGCCATTTTATACCTGCCATGAGTCGAAGAAGCTAGCTAACACCACCTTGCAGTTTCAATGAGGATCTGTCAACGAATAATTTACAGAGCTCCCTCCATAGGTCCCACCAAGCAATACTCAGAAACATATTGCCCCATAATCAGATACCACCAAACAGGCGATAATGGAGCATTTTGCCTCCAAAATGACAACCATACAAGAGAAGTGTGTTTATGTGTGTGACTCTATGTATCCACGAGTCCATGCATGCGGTGTAATAAGTGTTGCTCATGCCCCATCAATACGATTTACATCAATATTAGGATAGAGGTAGCAACCATTATACCAGGCCTTGAAACCTAAATGGTTTTAAAAAACTTAAAAATTGATATTACTTAGGTGTGTGTGTGTGTGTGTGTGTGTGTGTGTGCAATGAAACTATGATTCTCTTTGATTCCCATAGCTTAGGTTTCTACCTTTGTAACCCTAACCTAATTGGTATCGTATCTTTTTAGGGTTTTTTTTGTTTTTAGGGTTTCAGTCCCTACGTAACCTCTGTGATAGAAGACATCTATAACTTGCATCACCATCAATACCATCTATCATCTACTGTTGACTCTCTCTGTCTGTACAAATTTTGACAGCTGCACTTGACCTCTACTTTGCTTGGCCAACACACTCACTCACCCCCCAGTTACCCCACTCAGTCACATGTAGCTATGTGCCCACCTTCTTACAACATTGGTGAATGTCCTTCTTATGTATCAATTCATATAGAGGCCATGTTATTTAATGACCTATCTCAGCTATGCTTGCTTCTACCCCCTGTGATAGCTACCCCACTTCCTATCAAATCTTAGCGGTGTAGGCATTGCATCTTCTATACACCATGGTATCAAATTGTTCACCTACTCGGCTTCATCTCTATCACATTTCCAACAGCATTAACATCTTGTCTCCAAGATCTCCTCTTTTTCCACTAACCATATTTCACATGCTCAAAGTACTAAATCAAATGCCAAAAATCTAAAAATGCATCTTCTTGGGTTATAACGTGGAGTTAAAGGGATATTGACTCTATGAACCTAAGGAAAATAAGACAATAGTGAGCCGTGATTTGGTATTCCAAGAACAACCATGTCGGATGGAGGAGGAGCTTCCCTCTTCTTCGTCATGTAATAAGGAAATCACCAAAATAATATAGCTTAGCATGGGCTGACTCACTAAATAGGCCTACTTGGGTAAGAAACATTCTTCTTCACACTTGAGGTTTTTCGGGTGTAAATTTTTTGTACATGTTCGAAATGCTCAAAGAACCAAATCGGATGCCAAAAGCTAGAAATTGGGTGTAAATGTTTTGCACATATTTCAGATGCTCAAAGAACTAAATTAGATGCCAAAAGCTAAAAATGCATCTGCCTTGGGTTATAGCATGGAGTCAACGGGATATCGACTCTGACCCTCATGTAAAGAAGATCATGGTGAGCTGTGATTTCGTATTCCAAGAACAACCACATTAGATGGAGGAGGAGCTTCCCTCTTCTTCATCATGTACTAAGGAAATCATAGCTTCCATGTGTAGCATGCTCTTCCCTCCATTCTGGACTTCTTATATCCATTTCATTTGGATATGGATTTTGAAGATGAAGAATCAGAGCATGCTATGTCATAAAATAATAAGTCATTTTCTAAGTGTTATAGATAACTTTTAAATAAAGTGAAACCTCTGCGCATCGAAGATGCACCTTAAGATGTTCGTAGCTCCAAGAAAGAAAAAGAGATTGGAAGAATCTTGTGAATCAGATATGCTCTTATGTCAAAGTTATTGAAGATTGAGAAGCCTACACTCATAGAAGTATAAGGAAACCCAAATTGGATCCCACCACCCTTTCTAAAGCACAAGGGAACCCAAACATGGATGGTAGCCATGCAAGCAACTCCATCCTTTAGAAAACACACTTGGGATCTTATAGATTGCCCACTAAGATGCCCCTTCTTCGGGATGCAAGGTAATTGGCACTAAGTGGGTTTACAATATAAATTCAAATCTGATGGTACTTTGCAAAAGTACAAGGCATGGCTAGTTGTGCCAAAGTACAAGGCATGGCTAGTTGTGCCAAAGATTTTGCATAGGTTAAAGGTTTTGACTTTTTAGGAAACTGTTGCTTCTACAAGCACTAGGTTGACCACAATCTGCATCTTCCTTACATTGGGGTAGCATAGGGGGTGGCTTGTTCTCCAAATAGATGTAAAATCTACTTTCCTCAATGGGAACCTCAAGGAGGAGGTAATATATGGAACAAGCACTACGGTTGGTGGTTCCCAATTTTAAATGTTTATAGGTTACAAATAAGGCGGGTTGGAAATAGGCCCCACGAGTATGATACCATAGAATTGATGCTTATTTTGTGAATACTGGTCTCTGACTATGCAATACTTAAAATGCAAATTTATATGTCTTTTGTTATCAAGGAAAAGTATATCTATGTAAACAACCCCATCTTCTTCCTAGGGGATCACCAAAAAAACATCTCATAGCAGTGCAAAGTTTGAGATAATTGATCTTGGGCTTATACATTATCGTTTGTTAGGGATTGAGGCATGGCAAATAGATAATATTTTCATCTAAGTAGAAATATGCATGTGAGATAATCAAGGCAGTTGGCATGATCAAATGTGAGATAATCAAGGCAGTTGGCATGATCGAATGTAAGGTAGTAGGTGCACCCATGGAGGTTGATCCAAAGCTATCTGTCAAAGATACTTTAGATCTTGTGGATGAGACTTTATATAAGAAGTATGTTGTGGTAGTCCTTTATCTTCTTATGTAATACTTGATACTTGACTAAGCATCAACTTTATCTTTAAATTCAACAAGTCAAATCATTAGAAAAGCAGGTATGTGGGTGTTGAGATATTGAGGTACTCAGAAGTACAGAATCACCTATGTTATTGGCAAGACCATTAGAGGCATTTGTGGCTCAAATTAGATAAATAACACTAGGTGCTCAGTAATAGGATATGATTTTTCTCTTGTTTTGGGATGCATTTCTTGGACTATTAAGTGATAAGCCATTGTAACACTCTCATTGACAAATACTGAAGCTACATCCTTTGCATCATATGACGTATTGTGGCTAAGGAGGATTCTACAAGATATGGGTATGGTGCAAAAGCATCCTAAAATGCTATAAAATAGAGTTGCATTGATCAAAATTGTGTGTTTCATGCTCTCACCAAAAACATTGAGATTTTTTATGACTTTATACGTGAGCTCATCATGTTGTTCACAAAGGTCGAGATGGTCTATTGTTGCCTAATGGTAAAGAATTGTGTAGACAGCTTCATAAAGCTCTTAGCAAGGATCAAATAGCCAATGGCAGAGAATTGTGTAGACATCTTCACAAAGGCTCTTAGCAAGGTTCAAATGGAGCTATCTTCATTGATTTGACATTGAACTATAGAGGTAGTCACCTTCAGGTGGACATTAAGGGAGGGAGTTGGATATCAATGCTCCACCCTCATATTATATTACCCAAGCATCAACTAGTTCATGTTTGTACAACCCCAATAATGAGGAGTAAGCATGAGTAGTAGATTTCTTGGCATCTTTGTATTCACATAAGATGGTGACCTAGGAGACCATATGTTTTAGGAGAAAATTCGGATCAGATTTGGCACACTGCCAAATTGGCTACATACTCTAGTCGACCATTATCCCATAATAGTCTACACAAGTCATTGTCATTATATGTAGAGTATGTAGCCAAATTGGCTACATACTCTACATACTCTAGTCGACCATTATCCCATAATAGTCTACACAAGTCATTGTCATTATATGTAGAGTATGTAGCCAAATTGGCTACATACTCTAGTCGACCATTATCCCATAATAGTCTACACAAGTCATTGTCATTATATCCCATAACAGTCCACACATGGAGTAGGTAGAATTTACTCTTAGATATCTTGTGGCTAACATGCCCCCTCCCTAAACTTGATTTCTTGATCATCAAACGGGAGGTGTGGTGAAGATGTAAATGATGTTACAACTTTAACATCAATTATGGCAGGAGTACTACTAAAAGATCTTTAGTCTTCGATGGTTAGTTTCAATGATACTCGCATCATCGGAATAACCGTTGAACAAACTATTGAAATAGCCTTCTATATTGTCGATGAAAATCGCATCGAAAGAAGCGTCGATGACAACATCTATAACAGGTCGATAAAAGCGTCGAAAAGTTTTTTTTTTTGCTTTTTGTTTGGTGTGATTTTTTAAAAAAGTTCAAGTGTTTGTAGTTCTCATAGTCCTAATCAACCTAGTTTTTAGTTACTTTTCAAACAAATATAAAGATATATGTAGAAATATTTATAAGAAATTAATATGGCAATATTTATCTACCAAAGCTTGCACTAATGGTCCCAAATACAAGGATATATGTGGCAATATTTACAAGAAATTATGGCATGTCTACCAAAGCTTGAATTAATTGTCCCAAACTAGAAAACTATGACAAAAATATATTACTTGTCAAATAAAAAAGAAATATGATTTTATAGCTCATCATCCACTCTCTCATCCTCAGCTAGATCCATGACTTCAAATAAATCTATTTCTAGAAAGACCTCTCCATCTACATCTTTGTCAATGGTGGGTGGAGCCTCGTTTGTTGTAGGAGTAGAAGTTAGTTCATCCATATCATCCTCTTTTATTTTTGGCATTGGAGGGTGGTTGTGTTGAAAGTTATTCTCATATTTCTTCTTCGAATTTCGGATTAGTTGTTATGTTTGCTTCTGGTCCAAGTTCTAGTTGTTCAATTACTATACCTTCATTTGACTCTTCTTCTAGTTGTTCAACTGGATCAATATCTGCTTCTCGTGCTTCTTGAGTGGGTTCCTCAACCCCTACTTCATCTGGTATTTCCATATCTTCAAATATTTGTTTACTATGTGGATCAATTTGGATTACAAACAATCACCTATGATCAATTTGGATTACAATCACCTATGATCTCTCAAGTATTCCTTGAAGATGACCTACTCACAATGTTTTGGTAGCACAAATGTGTCTCTTTTGGTCTATCCATATCTTTGTGGAGTCTACTTGAACAAATTTGCTCTTATCTTGTACATGGTTGCTTGTGGTCCTTGATTCACCACCCTGAACCACTTCACATAAAAAATGAACATTAAAAACTTTCTAAACCCAACCTTGATAATGTCTTGTATCATTCCACAGTAATTACACATGCCTTATAATTAAGCATGCCAACTTCACTATTCAGGGCACTTGCACTTGAATGAATTTCTTGCATGAAAGTGGCCTTGACATCGCAATCAAATGTTCTTCTCCTCTTATCTATTTGATTCACTCAAAAGTGACAATTGCATGACCAAAGTATACCAAATTTATGATACTACAAGAAAAAGAAGATCATGAAATTGTATGAAAAAGGAAAACTTATACAAGACTATGTCTTACGGTCTCTTGTGTACATATAAAAACTCACTTACATGGTAATCACAACCATATACAAGCTCCTCCTCCTTGTCTCTTATAACCATCCCATTGTGTTCTACTTGTTGTATGGTTTGCTAAAGCCATCTACTAGAAGGAAATTCTGGAAGTTGAGCGAGCATATCTAGCTATGGCAATCCTCGGGTTCTTTGATTCTTTCTAAAATTCAAACGATCTCGGTCTCCTTAAAACTTTGCTAGGTTATACCTCTCGATCCATTTCTCCATAGCACATGAATTCAGGATGCAAAATTTATTGATCTTCTCTCGCAATGTCATATCCATTGTTCTCTGAAGGTCTTGTCCTTTAGGCTCTTCCCCAACAATGAGTCGATCATCATCTTCTTGTGTCCACAGTTGTGTCATATTTGGGTCATATGTACTAAGAAATTCTATTATGTGTATAAGAGATTCTTAAACAAGCCATATTCATAAATCTCTCGAGGAAAAACATCCATTGGCTATGGACAACCCCTGCTAAAAACTTGAGGTTTAATGATGCTTCAATGTCGGCACTATTTTGGGTTTGCTTGTTATGTAGTTGCTGTAGTGCTTTGTAGTTGATGTTTCTTCTTTTTGTTTGTTCGTATAATCCTATTATTTGCCTTCTTACAAATGAAGACATATGGTGGCTTGACCTTTGGGTAGTCGTGAATAACGACGTATGGTAGCAGATGGTAAAAAATGGATCAATGAGGCAAATCCTGTTGGGGGTGGTTCTTATATATCTTCCCCTTTTTTAGGAATGCTTCTTGTGTACTCTCAAGATTATGATTTCCATTGTGTGAGCAAGTAGGTGCATGTGGCTATTTCTTTTTAAGGATAGATTCTTATGTCTACTTGCAATATGATGTTTTCAATTGTGTGAGCAAGGAGGAGGTGCATGTGGTTGTCCCTTTGTAAGGATAGATTTTTATGTATAATTGCACCAACACGAAGGCTTTATTGGGGGTTGGTTCTAAAAAACCAAATGAGGTAGCTAGAGTTCTATGCTTATTAGCTAGGGGGTATATATAAAAGAGATTACACTGGTAGAGTAAGGTAGCAATGCAGGAGATTAGCCTCTTACTCGACTACAAAGTGATGGTGCTGGTAGGTAAGGGTGCCCAAAGTTCTCGATTAATGTAGTTCTCCATGGTTGCCTCAAAATATATGTTGGTGTTAGCATCACAAGTCTTCTAGTTGTGCATAGTTATTGTGTCATGCCTTTTTTTAGCACGTCGGGTTCTTCCTTGAGGTAATAGTAATAGGTAGGTGATACATAATAATGCTAATAAGTTTTAGGCATGGAACTTTAATGACACTATTTGCCACCCATTATTATATGGATAATAATCCTTTCAAATAATTATTTACAAATTATGGTCGAGCAAAAAGCTTTACAACATTTATACTAGTGCCTACCTTAAAACATGGACTTGCTTATTTTAGTAGCTAGAAACAGTAACACACTTTAAATGCAATAAACAACAAAAGCACGATAGTTCAAGACTCGAATTCAATGGGCAAAGAAATAAATGGTGAATGTGTAAAAATGTTTTTTGTTGTCCTCAGGCTGGTAAAGGTGATCCCTTCCCTCTACGTTGGTGGAATATAGTTGTATGCATGATATAGTAAAGAGTAGGGGAGAGCCTAATCTATATGGTGTATATTCACACTAATTTTACTACCCCTATTCGGGCTACCATATTAATTAATTAATGGGGCTCTTACGAGCCCCATTAATTAGCTAATGTATTAAGGTTCAAACTAAGGTAAGGTTTGAACCTTAATACATCTACCCACCAACCTCCACGCAAGAGTTGAGCAAGACAAAGATGAGACGTGAGGACACACACTGCAAAAAAAGAAGCCGCATGTCGAAGAGAGGTTGAGCAAATATGCGAGAGAGAGAGAGAGAGAGAGAGAGAGAGAGAGAGAGATATTAACGTTGGTAGAATGCAACACGAGGACATATACGACCAATGGTGGGACTTGAACTCGGGTGGATCATGGCCTTTACAAGGGTCCTCGCACTAGCCAATCTGCCCCACGAGAGAGAGAGAGAGAGAGAGAGAGAGAGAGAGAGAGAGAGAACCTGATCTTCACATCATAAGCATGAGATGGGGCGAAACGAATTCTCTAAAAAACCCTCGTGAGATTCCACCACCCTCCCATTGCCACATGTCAAAACCAAAAAAAAAACTTTCTTTGGTTTTCAGCCTACACCTATACTAAGGTTCAAGTCTCCTCACTCTCTCACTAATTAATTAATAGCTAAAGAGAAGTTTGGTGCCATATTAGGTAAAGAGTTCAAGCTAAACCTAGTGGACTTGGGTTCAATACTCATACGCTCCCTGAGGGGTGTTATTAAAGAAACGAACCTTTATATATATATATATATATATATATATATAAAGATAAATTTGAACAAACGTTCTCTTCATAATTATACCCAATTACAACTAACTATTTTTTGAAAACTCAAGATGAGCATATATTTTTTAAAAGTAATCAAGTATGACGCAAAAGTTGAGCAAGCTCCAGAATAAAGTGAAACCGTCTTTTCCTGAACCCCCCACCGAGAGATCTGTCTGAACACTCTAAGACGCAAGGACTCTAATCAGCATGAGGGCTGGCAGGCAGCAGTGGAAAAGAAGAGTAGAGATTGTAAACGCTTGCTTTGACAGAGAGAGAGAGGGGAGTGAACACATTAGGCAAAGGAGCGTTCACCCAGCCTCGGTGGTGGTGCTGCTGCTGCTTCGAGCTGTGCATCCTCCCGTCTTTTGGGCGCATCCTGCGAACCAGTAAGGCGTGCCATCATAACAAATGACATGCCCCCCACCACGTTGTTGAGCGAGCGCATGGCGAACACCAGCCCCTTGAATAAGGCCGGGTTCAACGCCCCCTCCAGCCCAAACTCCAACCCATTCAGCAGCTGGTATCGGGAGTTGCTGCTCACGCCCAGCTGCAACGCCCATGTGCATGCGTTTAGAAGCGTCGGCGGCGGCGCATTCTGCAGCGAAAAGCTTGATTCCAGCTTCTTACGAAGATTGAGGAGGAGGGTAGACAGCGCCGTGCCCACCAGTCCGGCGCCGAAGCCCACCGTGGCAAACAGCGCGCCCTTGTAGACGAAGGTGCCCGCTCTCTGCGCCACCGAATAGGCCCCCGGTTCCCACATGTGGCCGGGCGGGCAGCTGGCGAAGATTCCCGGCAACGACGCAGCCGCCGCTGAGGGAATGGGGGCTAAGATGTACATGAGGGCGAAATTGACGATGAAGCAAACCACCATGTTCGAGAAGATGAAGTCGAGCTCGCCCAGGCCGAAGTTGGGGCGGCACGCCATGTCGCCCACTACGGACGCCCCGACGCCGATCACCTCCTCCGTCAGGATCTTGAACGGGAACTGCGGATCGGCTTTGACCCGCTCCCTCCACCCTTCTGCCAGCGCCTCAGCCAGCCCCCATTTCCAGCGCTTGTTGCTGTCCGACGCCCCTTCTTCTTCACCCCCTCCTCCTCCTCCTCTTCTTCCGCCTCCATAGTCACCACCGCCACGCCCTCCTGAAGAGTATCCCCTCCTGCACCCGTCGCCAGGACCGCCAAGCTCGAACTCAAAAGAAAATCTCCTCTCCTGGTGGACCCTTATAGGTGCAGAAACCCATTTGTGAAAGGGGAAGAAAGCTGGACCCAGAGAAGTAGAGCAGCGAGGGGTAACGTTGAGCATCCGGGAGGTGGGGCTGGAAGCTGGGCAAAGAAAATGTGCCATCCTCATCCCTCCTTCGACAGCCTAAAAGCAGGTAGAAGGTAAAGCTGCTAAGGATGAATCCCGCCCCTCTGCGCCGGTCTCTCCGCTTTTGAGCCCAGCGGAAGCTTTAAAAGCCGTGAGAATTTATTGCCACTTTCTTTAACCCACCTTGGAATGTTATTTACACATGGGCTTCCCATAGCGCTGGAATTTAATATCTTGGATGGCCCAGATACTCTTACATGCACCATCTTGATGGTGCATACTTTCCGTGCCCCAAAAAATAGTTCCAAATCACTGTCAGAAAAAAAAAACTTTTTTTCTGACCAAGTGAAAAAAAGGATAACCTTCAAGCCTAACGGGTTTTTTTATCTAAAAAATTGCATAGATTAATAGGTTTTATAGCTAAAACTTCAAAATTTTGAATCTTTAAACCCAAGGCTAGGTAAAATTATAACCAGTTTTTCTCAATTTCAGTCGTGAAAATTACACTAAAGGACGGTTTTTTTTTATAATGTTCCAAATCAAAGTTTCAAATTTTAAGTGTGTGCAACTAATTCCTACATTGATAGAGGACTCCTCTCGGGGCCGCATGTCCTTTTACAAACACACCACGCACTTGCGGGCAACATTATACGATAGCACCATGCAGGTAGCTAGCAAGGTTTGAACCCATAACCTCATGCATATCAACCAAACACCTTAACGACTAAGCTACCGCCCGATGATAAATTACCTTCAACTGTGTGCTTTTGGTTGGGAAAGTCTTCTAAAAAATTTGTTTGTGGTGTATTCTCCTCTAATTTTTAAGGAACAAAACCCTACATTTTATTTATAAGCATGCTACCTTTCCTATTTTTTAGTATTAAAGCAACGAAACCCTACATTTTAGTTATAAGCATGGCACTTTTCCTATTTTTTAGCATTAACACTAGGTTTATTTTGATTGGTTGGAAAAAACATCTTTTTGGGCAGTGGTTTTTGGAGATGTCTCTTTTAAGAGAGAGAATATGTGTTGGCTTTGTATGTAGGAGTTAGTGACAATAAAGGACCCTTGAATTTACACCTTTTATGAAAGAATCAATAGTTGGACTAGAGTCTAAATAATTTTCACATTGGTCGTAATCCTAAGGTTCTCCATTGCAAAGGTAAGCCAAAAATCTAACCTTGTGTAGGGAGATTCTTAAATCTAACCTTGTGTAGGGAGATTCTATTCTTTGTCCCTTGACCAAATGGATATACCCATACTCCATATGGGCCTTCTCAATGACAACTCTCCTACACACTAGTAAATGTTCGACAGATTCTTTGCAAAGTATTCAAAGGGTTGTTGGATTGCCCAATTTTCCAACCTCCCTTACACAATCAAGTATTGTTGCATGTGGCCATGTTGAGTCACCACCATCAATCTCTTCCAAACAAATACATCACCTACATTAGTGGGAGCTCACGTTCACAACTATTTTGTATTACGTTTCCTTTGGTATGTTCCCACACTTCCTAGCACACAATGGACTTGGAGGTTGGAGATGACTTAGCTTATCAAATTTCTTAACTCAATGTATTTCCATGAAGGTTGAAACACATCACTCCATTGGGATTTGATGAATTATGTGTGCTTGAGCAATTGAGCATTTACGGCAAGCTTTGATGATGGTAGAAAAAGGCCTCATATGTGTTTTTACATTATTGGATCTTACAAGACAACGTGAAGCCCTATATTAGTTATGAAATTGAAGCCCGCCCCACAAAAAACTTACAACTCTTTGAGCTTTTTATGATTTGATTAGAACAAATATTGGGGGCCCCACATTATTGTCTAGTGGTACTCCTTATAATGCAAGTTCTCAAATTCACATATTCTATTTTCCACACTTTTTTGTAACACAATAACTCAATAACTCAATAGACAAGAAACTGCTTAACTTGTGTAAGGTTAGCTCATAATAACATTTTAAAGGATTTCAATAGAGATAACAACACTTCTACTACGTGGGATGGGGTTGTTAGCAATATGCTCTCCCTACTACTAATTGTCAAATGGTGTAACTCTATAACATACCATGTAAGAACATAACTATAGAGACAATGTGGTTTTCACAACCAAGAGCATCATGACGTAGCCTCCTTTATGCTTTTCATTAGAACTTTTATGGTAACTATGTATTGTTCCCCTACTTATGGGTTGTATTCAAAAAGTTCTTTCAGTCTAGGCCATTCTTTTTCTTTACCTCCATCATAACAAAAAATTATGCTCATCATTAAGATACCCCGCCATCCTTTTTCTTTACCTCCATCATTACAAAAAATTACGATCATCATTAAGATACCCCTGAAATGACCTAAGGCTAATCTTTTAAAATATTAATATTTTCAAGTTAAGTTTTTTAGAGGGCCTATGATGTTCATCCACACATAAAATATATCATGTTTTTGTGAAGTTTGAAAGATGAAGCGTTTTTAGAGGCCTATGATGCTCATCAACAAACAAAATATCTCATGTTTTTGTGAAGTTTGAAAGATGAAGTGTTTTTTAGCCCATGTGTAGATTTTTTTTATCTATAGCATCCACTTAGTATATAAGTTGCTATTCTACAAGGGTATTAAATATTTTGGTTGGATCCATTTTAAGGGATTTGGAAACTCAAAATAATGTTCTTAAAAGAGAAGAAAAGCCACTTAAGTATGAAGGATATTATCTCAAAATCAATAATAAGGTCTAATAAAATTAGATGATCTCATCGTCATGTTGATTTTGTTGCGGTAGATTATAAGACATCTTGTAGTAGGCTGTCCATGGATTCATAAGAGAGAGGAAGCCATGCGGGGCCTACTACGATTTGGCAGCGTGTTTCGGTGATGGCAAACCGGGGCACACGAGGAGATAGAGACAAGCAAGAGAGACAAAGAGATATTATATTATTAATCGTAGAGAGATTATTTCCTTATTACGATCAAAATTATAGATTGACGTTTAGGAAAATCGTTTGGAAAAATATATATTGATTAATAATGTTGAAAAACCTAACATCGTCTTTAGCCCCCCCCCCCATCATCATATTGATAGTGCCCACATAATGAAAGACTTTAGTAGTTAAGGATGTGTGATGCATAAAAAGGATAAGAAAATTTTAACCATGATGTTAGTGGAGATGTTATATGAGTTGCAAGCGCACTACTTGGAGATAAATGTGCTTAGTTTGCTTCTTTGACCCCTTTATATCTTGAACTAAAAAGGAAAGTGTCCTTCTCTTTGTGTATGTGTTGATTCCACTTAAAAGGTCCACTATTAAAATCAGGGTATTTCTCAAAATCAACATAACGTTACTATTGACTATATAGAAAAGCTTATAAGAGGCAACACCTTGTTTGAAATTTATTTATCTTTTTAAGTTCTTTTAGAAAGCAACCTTCACTTATAAGTCCTTATAGTTAATTTTTTCCCATTCTTTCTCAAGGTAGGAATTTGAACACGTATAAGGGACTATTTTGTAAGCCTTAGAAATAAATATATATATATATATATATATATATATATATATATATATATATATATATATATATATACCTAGATGAATCCAGGAACATGCCCAAATTCACCTTTTAGGAACGTGCTTGTTATATACTCATGGTAGTCAACCCACAAGACTATATAACTATCAACTCCATTATGCATAGTATGGACTAGATACTACGACATCCCCACTAACGTCATCAGCGCTGCCCAATAGTGGGTGTAGATCTCTATATCAAGATATGCTCTCTACCTTTACCGTGGTGACAATTTCCTCTTCCTCAAGTAATAGATTTGGTTAACTCTCCAAGGTTGTGACTCAATCTTTGAGTTTGTGAACCTGTCCCTTTACAAAATTGAGTTTTCTTGGCATTGTGTCTTTTGCCAATGTTGTGAACTGCCTCTTAATTGATTGGAAAAATAAAAACCTTATGGATAAGGTTTTGGTCGACAAATCTAGGATTAACCTTTGGTTCACATGCGAGTTGATTGAGTATGGGTTACTTTGTGAAAATGACCGTGGTAGAGAGAGAGAGAGAGAGAGAGAGAGAGAGAGAGAGAGAGAGAGAAAGAGAGAGAGAGAGAGAGAGAGAGATAATGGTGTTAAAAAGAGAGGTGTTAGGGGACAAGATACTCACAAGAAAAACTCTAATTATCACTTCAGTGAGTGAGAGAGAGAAGGGGGAAGAAGGAAAAGGAAGGAGAGGGGTGGGAGGGACATAGAATGTGCAAGTGTTTATGAGTAAGTGTTGGCAAGAATGTGTAAAGCACTGTAAACACTAAAGTACATGAAACTTATGAAGATCATATATCTATGAATGATTCTAAATACTTATGAGTTAAGGAGATAACAACACTTTCAATGAATCTAGAATGAAAAAAATAACAACTATGAGTATAAGCCACAATGTGTATTTGTGTGAGTGAGTGCATGTGTGTGTGTGTGTGTGTGTGTGCGCGCGCGCGCGTGTGTATGCATGCGCGCACGTGCGCATGCGTGTAAGGTGTGAGATTGTGTTTTAACCTTGAGGGAAGTTGTTCTCATTGTTATTGAAATCCATGTTATCTCCCAAGATGAGTAAGATAAGCAAATCTTGAGAACTAATGATGCCCAATAGCAATGGTGGAGGTGCAGATATAGAGGCATCTGGTAGGGTAGAGTAGGTAAAGGAGGTAGAAAGAGGTAGACTGAAGGCGTTTAACACAAGAGGTATCTCTCCCACATATGACTCACAAAAAAGGTGTTTGAGAGGGGTGACATATGTGCATGACATGGGCTAGGCATAAACTAAGTGTGTATACATATAGGCACTGGCTCACAAGCTATATAAGTGTATATATATAAGAATTGTCTTACATAGACTAAGTGTGTGTATATATAAGAACTGGCTTACAAGATAGCTTAATAATTATAGTTATGATAATGTGTTTAAAATGCAATAACTTATAAAACTTGTATTAGTGTAAGTGTGTGTATAGGTAGCTTTATAGATGTATAGTCGTATGATAAAATAGTGTTAACCTCATTTTGGGTTAACTAGATGCTCTCTGCCATACATAAGAGTGAAGAATAAGTGTCATGAAAAGGCACTATGAGAGATGTGTTCACTTCCTCAGCTCCTTTGGAAAAGTGAGCGAAGAAGAAGAAGATAAAAAGAAAAGAAAACTATCAATTAGTGTTTTTTCTATTAGTTATTACCTTATATATGTGGTGACTCTATTTATTTGGTTATTACCTTATATATTTGGTGACTCTATTTATTTAGTTGTATATCATTTTAGAGGATGCTTAGAACTGGCATGCTCTAAGAATACATAGTTTCTCTTATAGCATGCTAGGAACTAGCTAGATACATTTAGAATGTATAGTTGCATACATTAGTTGCAAATCTAAGAGATTTTTGCGTTTCTATAGAAAAAGTTTTGGATAAGCCTAGAGCTTAGATCTAATTTTCCATTTGATTTGTATTGTTTTTCTTATTGCAATAGAATATGTATGTTAGAGTATAGATAGCCAGCCCAATTTCCTTTACACATTATCGTGCCATGTGGCCATTAGCTTGCTCCTATTGGACCCTTCAATTCACAACAAATGCTATTGGACCCCTTTAGACAACCATTCCATTTTCCTTTACACATTATCGTGCCATGTGGCCATTAGCTTGCTCCTATTGGACCCTTCAATTCACAACAAATGCCATTGGACCCCTTTAGACAACCATTCCATTTTCCTCTCATTCTACTCATGCTCTAGTGCCCATTAGCGCCTCTAAGCATGCTAACGTTACTATTTCAACACCCCTCTTTGATGTAAGCATGGTCATTACCATACTTTGAGAGATGAAAGTCTCCCCCCCCCCTGATGAGTGCCCACTTAGGCCTCATTGGATGCCTTAGCTTTTGATAACTATGTCCATAGATAGTGATGCAGGTGGTGTGGTAGGTATGGTGTCACGTTCGGGTGTAAGATTCTTATAACATAAGATGATTACAAAGATAGAAGCATAAGCCTTGAGCTCATAAGCTTTAAAATAACATGTCTTGGGTAATTACAATTTTTCCACCTTAGGGTTTTGCAACCCTATCTTGATCTTTTTGAAAGACGAATGTGAGTCAGGAGTGGGGGGCGTATTAAGGTCATTTTGCTCAAATTGAAGGGAAGGTCCAGAATGAACCTTGGGGTTTTAAACCCTAGCCATAAATAATAACGTTATCTTCTTGTTTGTACTTCTGGTTGTTGCTGGTGTGGTTGTTTTGTTGTTGAAGTCACGTTGGTTCTGCCTCCTGCAATCAAGGTCGTTGCCGTCTTGGAGTTGTGCTTACAGTTGTTGCCTCAAAAGGTCCTTTGACGTCGACACCACGATGCTACAGCTCTTAAAGCTATGTATGTGATGCTTTTCTATCAGCTGCTACTTTTATGCATCATGTGTGAGCGAGCGCTACTAGAGTTGCTTCTTCCTTCACATGGTTGTGTGCATTACAATTTTCCACCTCTTTGGCTACACTATCGATTCTAACACTCAATCTTTCTCTGTGACGCGAGCTATTGCCGCCTTTCTTACCATTCAAAGGTGCCCTTTTCTATAGTTGTAAAATATTTTGCTCTCTCTCCTTGTGTAGCTGGGCAACATAGTTGCATTTACTTGTGATTCTCAACCTGCTACTGTGCACCGAGGTGTTGTGAGTGATGAGCCGCTTGTCTTTTCCAGTTGTTGTGGCACTTCTTACCACAACATCCCTTGTGAGCTACTGTGCACCGAGGTGTTGTGAGTGATGAGCCGCTTGTCTTTTCCAGTTGTTGTGGCACTTCTTACCACAACATCCCTTGTGAGCTCCTCATTGAGCTCCATTTGCAGCTCCTGGCATACCTTTACCTCCTTAACCTCTTGCATGAGGTTCACACTGACCACCATCATGGCCGGAGGACCTCCATTTGCAGCTCCTACATGCTGCATACCTTTACCTCCTTAACCTCTTGCATGAGGTTCACATTGACCACCATCATGTGAACCTCATGCAAGAGGTTAAGGAGGTAAAGGTATGCAGCATGTAGGAGCTGCAAATGGAGCTCAATGAGGAGCTCACAAGGGATGTTGTGGTAAGAAGTGCCACAACAATTGGAAAAGACAAGCGGTCATCACTCACTGACCACCATTATGGCCATCATGAGTAAAGAACCAAGCAAGCTCCACCTCTACTATACATAGATATCCACCATAATCAACAACCCATCCTAGCTCTGATACCATGTTAAGAAGCCTAATATGGGATTGGTCATGGTGCCCAATGCACTCACTACCAACTGAGCTATACACCCAAATGTTATTGTATTAGTATTACTACTAATTATGAGATAGATTTCTATGTGATGGTCGAAAAAAGATTAAGCATAAGATTAAGGTGGATTAAACCACACCAAGAAATTCATTGCTGCTGGAGAGAGAGAGAGACAGAGAGAGAGTAGCACACTCAACAGTACTCTATTGCACATGTTATGGACCATACAATAAAAGGCTTCTAATATAGATAGCCTTTAGCCCAATCTCCTTTACACATCAACATGCCATGTGGACATTAGCTTGCTCCTATTGGAGCCTTCAATTCTTAACAAATTCTATTGGACCCCCTTTGGACAACCATTCCATTTTCCTCTCATTCTACTCATGCTCTAGTGCTCATTAGCACCTCTAAGTATGCTAACAACACTATTTCAAGAGAATTAATAGATGAGAATTAAAAAAAATTATGCACATGGTCTTAATTAGGTCTCATTAGGTTTTAAATCATAATCCCCATGCTTAGGAGAAGCAAACTGGAATGGAAAATCATCAAAACACCCAAAATGATTTTTCATCTCAATTGATTTTTCATGGCCGTTAAAAACATTTTTCATGTCATGAAAATCTCCATGAAATCACGCCATGATTGTAAGATTATGGTGTTGACCAGATAAGGTTATCTAAAGGTCAGATTTATCATGACAAACCAATGGTTTTCATGCCTTGAAAAAGAGTACAACCAATTCATGGTGTAAAGGTTTTTCACGGTATGACTAATTCATGGTATACGAGTTCATGATACGACCAATTCACAATGTACGATTTTTTCACAATAGAGTTTTTCATGCTGTAAAAAATCAAAGTTTTTCATGATACAACCAATATGAGTTTTTCACGCCGTGAAAAACCAAAGTTCTTCACATCATGAAAACTAGACCTAAGATCGTGAAAGGATAACCTAAAGGTCAAAGAGAAGTGGGGAGAAGGTTTGGAGAAATGGGAAGATACATTTGAGACTTAGGGAGAAATTTATCTCTCAAAAATTTGGAGGGTCTTGTCTTATTTTTTAAAATTAAAAAAAAACTTCAAAGTCTTACACAAAGTACTTATAAGAAAACCTCCATATTTTGAGGTTACACCAATTTTTGAAACTCCAAGATTAAGTGTGCATGTTCAAATACATTTGACCTAGATTGAGTAACAAGCACCCAACCAATGGATTGACACACTCTTGGGCCTCAAAATTACATGTTAATGGGCTAGTCTTCCACACCAAGTTTGAGGGGAAAAAACAGCACATGTAAGAAAAAACCACAAGAATATTAAGAGAGAAAATCAAGCATAGCCTTCATCCAAAACATGCAAATTAAAAATAATATAGCTTTGGTTAGCTACAAAGTCTATCTCTCACTTTATAATTGAGTAGACATTCCTTTGTTTGGGACAAGCTGCAAGAGCGGGGGTACTCATGGCATGGAGTATACATGGGTGTAGGTAACCATCCTAAAGAGAAAGGGAAGCCAAGAAGGCCATGAAAGCTTTTAAATGTGAGTAATAGTCATTAATTGATTAACAGAATCACAAATGTCCTATATACCAAGGCCTATGTTTGCATTCATTTAAGCCCTTGGTCTCTACACTTGGCCTTGTCCCATACCAATATTCATGGCCCTTTTCACATTATTTGGCCCATAGTTCATGGCCCAAAATTTATCCTTCATATGTATATAATATATGTGCACAGGCTTCCCATATCATTACAAACCATCCCCACCCAAGTATGTTCAAGGTATGAGTGAGGCATTAAGGAGAGCCACCAACACTAATCCATGTACATAATTGTCCAAGAGAGCATGACTAAGGTTAATGGCTTCAAATCTTCTTATAATGCTCCCCAACAACCTCCAAAGCATAGTACTTGATAGTACAAGTACACTCACCATTTTCATCCATTTTGAGCTTCATTTAGGCCTTATAACAATGAATTTTAGGAAATTACAGCAAGCTATTTTTATTGTTTTTGGCTCACAAAACCTCTTCGAATGCATTAAAAAGGTGCTCAAACCCCTCCAACATAGAGGCGGCGGGCCACCATGCTACTTCATCTTGAGGTAATCCCCTCCACTTGACAAGCTTGGTATTCACATAAAGAATGGTTGCAAAGTACGTTCTCTCTCTCTCTCTCTCTCTCTCTCTCTCTCTCTCTCTCTCTCTCTCTCTCTCTCTCTCTCTCTCTCGCGCGCGCGCGCGCTCTCCCAGCACTTTTTGGGGAATGTACTCCACCATGCTATCTTCACTCATAGGTGGAAGCTCATCCAAGACTTGCACTTCTAGCCCCACATATGCCTTCAAGTGTGACACATGGAAGACATTATGTATCTTGGTAGTAGGATGGAAGTAGAAATTGATAGGCCACTTCACCAACTCTCCCCAACACCTTGTATGGACCATAAAATCGGTGTGTTAGCTTTGCGATGGTGTTCCCATTGAGAGAACCATACAAAGTTTTGGGTATTCTCAAGAACAAAAAATCCCCCTCTTTGAATTCCAATGGCCTTCGCTATGCACCTTCATAATGCTTCTTCTCTTAAGACTTCTTGATGTTCTCCTTGCATGTTTGCAAGAGAGATTGCATCCTTTCCACTTCATCCTTTGCATGGGGATTCACATTATTATGCTTGAATGCTACAATTGACACATTATTATGCCTGAATGCTACAATTGACACATCCACCTTGTAACCATATATAGCCTCAAAAGGCAACATTCCAATGCTTAGATGATATGTGCTATTGTAATCAAATTTTATCAAGTGTAACCATTCATCCCATGCATGTTGTGTCTCATAGCAATAATGCCTCTATTAAGTCTCAAGCCACTTGTTGACCCTTTTGATTTGACCAGCAGTTTTCGAGTGATGTGCTATACTTGGAGTCAATTGAATGCCCATGCTCCCAAACAATGTACGCCAAAATGTGCCCATGAACTTCACAACTTGATCACTCACTATTTCTTACAGCATATCATACATCTTGAACACATATTCCATGAATTGTTGTGCAACCATGGATGCCGAGTATCTCACTTTTGTTGGCACAAAATGGGTAGCTTTTGTCAACCGATCAACAATAACATAGATGCTATCCAATGCTCTCTTGTTAGGAGGCAAGCTGGTAATGAAATCCATTACAATGTGTGTCCACTTACCATCCAGAATAGGAAAGGGCTAAAGTAAATCACCAGGATTTTGTGTGGTATCCTTGTTGAGTTGACATGGCATACATTTGGAGACATATTCCTTCACATCTCTCCATTGACCATTCTAATGAAAGTTCTTCCTTATGGCGTTATAGGTTTTGAACAACCCAAATGTCCCACCATGGGAGAAGAATCCATCTCTTCCATAACCTTTTGGCTTGAAAGCCAAATGAGGCATAAGATACACCCTCTCCTTATAGTATATGTGAGTCCATTATGCAAACAAAAATGAGGTAAATCATCACAAGTACCATGCTGTAATTTCCATAACATTTGTGATGCCTCTTTATCAAGCATGTATTCCTCTTGGATGTCATCAATCTAATCCTTGTGCACTTTTGTGATCTTCCACATGCATTTAATCTTATAGTGAAAGGCTTGGAGAAATTCGGGCATACCAAAATAGGGGCCAAAGTAATCATCTTTTTTAGCTCTTCAAAGCTCTTATGGGTTGTAATAGCCTAAAATAATGCCTCCTTCTTTAACTTGTCCGTCTCAATGGAGCACATGCACATGCAAGTAAAAACGTTGCCAATTTGAAAACAAAAAAGTTTCTTGTGTTGAGAGTATTTTTCTAGTAGGAATTCGTTTGAAACAATATACTTAAAGAATGAATTTTCTCTAAAAAGCTCTCTAAAAGCCATAAAAGAGGGTTTTTTAACAAGACTAGTATTAAGGGTTTTTTTACAAGACTTTAGAAAAGTATTCTAGAGTGTGGTTTTGCAAAAATCAAATGTATAAGATAGGAAACCTTAAATGTTGCCTTGAGAATTGGAAAGTTGAAACAAAAGTTGTCAAATTGTACCATGGGATACCTATGTGACACATATAATCATCTTATGTGAAGCTTTTCTAGTAAGAAAAATGTGTGATCATCCCCCCAATCACTCATTCATAGGCAACCAAGGAAGTTCAAAGAAAAAATAAACACAAGGTACAAGATGTTGCAATAAGCAATAATACAGCCATGGTGATGATCTCTATTTGTATGGTTGCCCAAAGTTAGTTTTGGTTATTGATTTTAGACACATAAAAATTTCCCTAGTTCTTGTGTTTTATATCTAAAGAAGGAGAAAATTATTGTAGATATATTATAGAATGAAGTGGTAACTAGTGCAAATAGTATAAAAATTATTTCACTCAAAATGCTCATGCATGCTTTTTAGTACACAAAACTTATCTCCACTACTATCTTTTAAGTACACTCCACTATAATCTTTTTATATAGGCAAAGTATCATTTATTTTGCAAGAAGTACATTTCTTTATTCTATAATGAATCACATTGAGGCACAACATCATCACTATATATAAAATGCAAGTAAAATTCGTCATCACTATATATAAAATGCAAGCCAAAACCATTTCATTTGGTTCCGCAATAGGTAATTTGACAAAAAAGTTTGTAAAATTTACATTTTTTTATGTCATGGGTCTAATTTATCTCCTTGGCATATCTTCAAAGGGAGGATAACATATATAAATTTCCACTATTCTCATTAAGAGGGGTAATCTACTGTGATAATTGTGGACTTGTAAGCATGCCATAGTGATAATTATGGGCGTGCATGTAAGTATGACTTATTAAGATATATGATAGTAATCCAATGAAGTATTATATACTTTAGAAGGGGTATAGAAGAATAATTCATAGTGCGAATTGTGGATGTGCCTGAGTTATCCTCATTAAAAGGGGTACCCATCAGAAGGATAATTCATAGTGATAATTGTGGGCATGCTTGTAAGTATGCGATATTTAGATATTGGATGTAATACTTACAAATCACATGTTAGCTTTCTAGAAACTATTTTAGTGTGGCTTGTTTTCCATGTTCTCATTTCACTTATCAAATTCATATATGTCACTATTTTTTGTGCTAGTTCGAACACTAAGCTCCCTTTAAGAATTGTCCAATTGTAAGAAACATAAACATTTAAAATTATGAAAACACCATCCACAAAAAAGAAGAATTTAGTTAGCAACACTAGATGGCCAAGGGTCAAGGTGATCACCTTTAAAGAAATACTCTAATT